>NC_139034.1:62772865-63168358 GCF_964662115.1 Mustela nivalis | reverse complement strand
ACTTTATTGTCGTGAGAAAAATCTCTTTTTTTTTTAAAGATTTTTTATTTATTTATTTGACATAGAGAGATCACAAGTAGGCAGAGAGGCAGGCAGAGAGAGGAGAGGAGGAAGCAGGCTCCCTGCTAAGCAGAGAGCCCGATGCGGGACTCGATCCCAGGACCCTGAGATCATGACCTGAGTCAAAGGCAGCAGCTTAACCCACTGAGCCACCCAGGCGCTCCAGGAGAGAAATCTCTTAAAATACATTTCACTTTGGATTGTTCTCCTTTATTTTAACACTGGGGCTATTTAGAATTGTCAAGAATTTTTTTTTTTTTTTTTTTTTTTGAAGGCTCTTTACAGTTAGAGCAAATAGTGATTATTTTTTTTTCGGTGAAATTTTGTTATTTGATTTCTCAAGTTTTCATCAGCCTTCATGTACACTTGCTTAATCATCCAAAACACTTTATGTCACAACTACTTTGGGTCAGTTTTTCCAGCAGTACCATTACCCCATCTCAAAACTTGTCAAAAGCTGATCACCTTCTAGGAGAATGTAAGTGTTGCAGTTTTCTGCTTATAGTTACTCAAAGGTATTCATAAACGCTAATTCAGAACTCTAAAATAATACATGAATTTGCTTTGGTCAAGAATAAATATGATCCTCTACTTCCACTGAGGTTATCTTTTAAAAATATAGTGAGTTTTTACTTCTTTTTCAGATTCATTTTACATATAATAGCTCTTCTGTTTTATGTCATCATTGTTAAACAATGCCAGTGAATTTGTTTATTCACTTGTTTGTTTCTTGGTCAGCAAATAACAGCCAGGGTAATATACAAACTTGACTAAGTCTAAGCATTGTATTTATGTATCAAGGATATGTTGAATGATTCAAATTGGTTTGAGAAATAGAAATGTTAAATGTTTAACTAAATGAGATAATAAACAATGCTTGTTCCTAGAATAATCCAGTGGACACGAAATAAACAGAAGCTATTGTTTAAGCTTTTTAGCTTCTGTATAATTTAAGGAAATCTGATTTTTGTGCATTAATATTGCCATATATCCCTATAGGTTATACCATTTAACAGCTCAATATTTTAAAATAAATGTAGTACTTCCCAACTGCTGAAAGGTTTCTAAGAGGAATGTTTTCAGGATTATGTATGTATTGATATATAGAGATATAATTTAGTTCATTTCTAGTATTTGACTAGCGTAATTAAACTCAAGGGCTTATGTCTCCATAAGTCACCAAGTTGGATCCCATTACCTTTTTATTTTCCTGTTTATACACCCAGTAAATGCAGGCTTTCTGTAAAAATATGAATTGGAAGATTCCCTCGACAATGAAAAAATATTTTTATTAATACATACAATTTATAAATATGCATATAGAATTGTTAACATCCTCACATCATTTGCTATGCTGGATATTGTGAATAATTTTAATAATATTAGTTAAAGTTAGTAAGATAATCTTCGTGTGCATTTACCTGAGTATCAGGGAGGTTGACCCTCTTTATTCATAGTGATCATGATTATGACTTTCATGAATTGGCATTTTATGCATTTTGGACATTTTACTTTCTATTCATTTTCTTTCTCACTCACTTGTGGGATCTCTGAAAAAATGAAAGTTTTATTACAAGTCATTTGGCAGCCAAAATATGACAAGTTGTGAACTGTCCTTTCTAAGGCTATTTGCTATGTTTTAAAAAATCTATTTTTTGTAAATATTCATGAATTTCAAACAGAAATAGAAATTGTTTCATTAATATACAATACTGGGAATCTTGCTAAGGACCATTCATATAACTTCTAATATGTACCCTCCTCCCTCCAAAAAATTTGATTTCTAAAATATATGTGGTTAACATGAGTTCAGATAAGAGAATTAAGCTCATTAAAAAATAAGAAACAAATACTGTTTATTAATTTTTTCTGACATTGATATTTTCATTTTTGTTTCTTTTTTTACTTAATATGGATATCAGTATTTTAGTAAAATATTTTCTAACAGACTATTTTATTCATTACTAAAACAAATCAAACTTGGTTAGGATTTTTAAAACCTTTCAATTGAAGTATTTATACACAAACACATGTATGTAAGTATAAACATTTAATTTTTTAATTCTTCATGGAGGTTATATATATGAGTATAACTCATTAATTTTCACAAATTAAGCATGCATAATTTGCATCCAGATCATGAAAGAATATTACTATAGTGCTAGTATCCCAGAAGTGCCCCTATGCTCCCTTCTAAACAACAGTCACTCCATCAATCCTGCCTTCTTTTTAAAGATTTTATTTATTTGAGAGAGAGAGAGTGAAATACTGAGAAAGAGAAAGAGAGAAAAAGTGCAAGCAAAAGACTGGAGAGGGGCAGAGAGAAAGCTAGAAGTGTATTTCCTGCTGAGTGGGGAGCCTGACACAAGGCATCATTCCATGACCCTGGGGTCATGACCTGAGCCAAAAGCAAACACTTAACTTACTGAGCCACCTAAGCACCCCCTGTCTTCTAATAACAAAGTGCAGTTTGGGTAATGATTACATTATTAAAAATGGTATTCTGCCTTCTACCCTCTTGCATCTGTGTTTATAAGATTCGATGTTTTTGTGATTTATCTGTTCTAACATGTATAATTGGAATTTATTTCCATTAATATGTAATACTTCACTGTGGAACCCATTGTATGAACATACAATAAATTTTATTGGAAAACAGTTTGGGATAATCTACAAAAGTTGAAGATGTACATATTCTATAAATTAAATTCTATATTAATTGTAAACTAAACAGAAATATACATATGTGTTCAAGAATATGTATATTTTAGAATTGGATGTTGTAAAATAGCTGTTAGTATCTTTGAGTACCACATAAAAATTAATGATTAGGATCTGGTTGTAGTAGCTCTTTTTCTAAATTACTAAAGTTACGATGATTTAGTTCAATAAACTAGGGAAAGTTTTATTTTTTAATTCCCTTTCTCTTTCTGTCTTTCTCTTGAACGAGATTAAATGCCATTCTGATTGTGTGTGTGTTGCTTGAAAAATTGGTAGAGTTCATGTGTGAAAAGATCTGGGATCAGTGCTTATAAAACTTTCTCTATTAGTTTAATAGAAATTGTCCTCTTTCATTTCTGCCTCTTCTGATGTTAATTTTTGTGGTTTTTTTTCCCTAGAAAATCATGAAATTCATATGTGTATTTTAAACAAGGAAATATTTTTAATAAAATTTTTTTTCATGGTTATTTAAGATTTTTTCCCATTCTCATTTAGAAATCTGTCAGTTTTGGCCTTTGTTATTTTCTGATTTAGTAAATCGATGGGATATCTAATTTAGATATAATTTTTTAACCTAGTTCTTTGATTTTTTTATAATTCTATGTATTTTTTTCCATAGTAGAACTTTATTTGGATCTGATATAAGTTTATTTCTATCATTTCCTGTATTTGGGAATTTCATCATTTCTCTGACTAATGCTTTTTTTTTCATGTCCCTTTTCTGTGCCACAACAAACTTAGAAGCATGTCTCACTATAAAAGTTCCATTAAATTGACAGCTGGAACTTTAAACAAGCATATGAAAGATACTGCAGTAAGGAGTGAATTGGTTTCAAAGCAAATGTCTCTTGAGAAGGGCGAATATATGTATGCATATGCATGTGTGTGTGTGTGCGCGCATGTGCACACATATATTATCACTGAATCATGATATACCTACCATGACTTATGTGCAGGCATGTGATATAGACATTAATATCACCATGCCCACTGTACAATAAAAACATTCATGGGAGGGATGTTAGCTAAAGTTGTTAAGTGTTAGAACCAAGATTTAGACCAATCTTGCAATGTGACTATTTGCTAGAATTCATATTTTCATTCAGAGTTTGTTGAAGAGAATCGAATATACTTACGAAATGATTTATTTGCTTTTCTGCATGTTATATTGGTATAGAAAAAATAAGTTATTTCCAGTACTCAAAAATCTTAACACATATTTGAGCCCTAAAAGATAAAAATGTGCACCAGAAAATATAAATGTAAATTAAAGTTTAAATAACAATTTGTAGAGTGAGAGAAGACAAATATAGGAGCAAATATGCTCAAACTGGATTCAAACCACAAAATGAATTCAAAACCTAAATTTTCCAATCATTATTTTTTATTTGACAACTGTTTTTAGTGCCTCTTATTTGTGTGGCACTTTTTTTTGGCACTGGAAGTCAATAATGAGTAGCAAAGAAAAACCTCCTCCTTCACTTTCTAGTGTGAAGAAAGATGGACAGTGAATAAATAAATACATATTATATCAAATGACAATCAGTGCTATGAAGGAAGATAAAGCAGGGTAAATGTATAAAGATAGCAAGGATTCTATTTTATGTAAAGTTAAAGTTGTTCTGGTGAAGTGACATTTGAGCAAAGTCCTGGAGAAGGTTGAGGGACAAGGTAAGTAGATATCTAGTAGAAGAGTGTTTTAGGCAGCGCTACCATAGTACATTGATACTGTAGGGAGGGTCAGCCTGTGATCAGATTTTGGTCCTTTCATGTGCTCTTTTACCTTGGCGAGGTTCTTAACTTTCTCTGCATTAGTTTTTCCCGATATACAGTACCCCTGTGGGTTTATTTGATTAGCAACAGATGAATAACTTAAAGCTCTGCACCTGGCACATACTAAGTACTCTGGAATTTAATTAGTTGCTACTGTTGGCAGAGTAAGCAGCAAGAGCTAACAACCCTAGAGCAGGAATATGTTTTTCAAGGATGAGTAAGGAAGCTAGTGGCAGAAAATGGGATCAGAAGTAGATGGATAGGAAAGAGACTAGGAATGAAGATAGAGAGGTTGCAGAGAAGCAGATCGTTCAGAGTCTGGAAAGCCAAGGTAAGGATTTGGATTTAACTTTGACTATTAAAGAAAAAAACACAGGGAAATTTTCAGCAGGAGTATGACATGATCTTTTCAGCTTTACACATATGTGAATGGTTTCACTGTGTCTTCAGTAACTGGAGTTCAATGTAGGTTCAATCTGTCTGACATCTGTTATCAAAAAATCCACAAACTTCAGTTCTTTTTATCTGATAGGGACTCAGTATTATTAGTAGCTCTGTGTAGGGCTGTTTAAGTGATAAAATGATATAAACCATATACTAAGCCAAAATTCTGTGTTACCAGGCTTTCCTGGCTGTGGCAATGTTCATGGATCACTGCTTTGGTTATCGGTTGCTGAATGCATCTCAAAATTTAGTGATTTAAAACAATAATGCATTATTATCTGGTCTCAACTGGGCAGCTCTGTTGTTTTTCCTTTGGGTCTTTTAGGTAGTTGTAAGCAGATGGTGACTGGGATATCCAAGATGATTCTGCATATTTGCCTGGCTCTGAGGCAGAAAGGGCTGGAAATTTAGGATCACCTAGGATGTTGGAATGGCTTGATCTCTTTCCACATAGTCTCAGGGCCTCTTCCTCTCCATTTCGTTTCTCAATGCACTCTATCCACGTTTTTATTCTTACCGGGCAGCTCAAGGCTTCCAAAAGTCCAAAATCTACCTGTCATACCTTAAGATTTTGTCCAAAGTTGGCTGTGTGTTACTTCTGTTGCCTCTATGGCTTAAATGAATCTCAGGCCAGATCAGTTTCACTATGGCAAGAGACCACAAAAAGAGCTGAACACTAGGGGTTGCACTTCATTAGGGACCATCTTGGGATGAGAGCTACCACAGTCACCATGCACCCCACTTTCTTTTCCTTCCTCAGAGCATATTTAGAAACCCCATATTCATTAATCCTAGGATTATAGAACACTGAGGAGGAAGTTGAACGCCCAAAAGTATTTTATTATTTTATTTTATTTATTTATTTTATTTTAGTTCTTTTATTTTATTTTATTTTATTTTATGTTTGCATGTACTTGCAGGGCACATTTTTTGATCGTTAAATAAACTAAAAAATAAATGAAAGGTATGTCAAAATGCTGTTGGTAAATGTACACAAATTATTACAAAATGATCAGAAAATTACAAAATAATTTAAAAATGTAATTACTTATATTTGTCTCCCCTATTCTGCTCCTTCAAAATGCATCTGCATTATGCATATATCAGCACCAGGCTGTACATTAAAGACCATCTGCTTAAAATTATCTTTTACTACAACTAAAATAAAGTCAGAATTGAGAAAAGCAACATGGTTATTCTCTTTTATGCTATATATTAGTTGCCGAAAATTTTAGAGTCAATATGTCCTTTCTTATCTGTTGAAATTACCTAATGCACAGAGGTATAATCTAATTTTAATTTTTCAAGATGCTAGCTTTTATCTGCAAGCATAAAATGGTGCCCTGGTTTCCTGAAAGAACTTTTTTTTCACCTTTTATAAGATATCAAAACGGTCTTGCAAGAAAGTTCATGAGCCCAGCTTGCCAAATTACTATATCAAATAATAATAATGAACCTTTTTATGATCACCTGCAGTGAGCTACTTGTGCCAGAGAACAGCTACATAAATGCGTTCTCTTCCTGATGCGCTTGAATAAAAGAAAACTGCTATCTTCAATTCCTCATCAGAAGACCACTGCTGACTAATCTGATGAAGGAAGGAAGTCTGTAGAGGAAAGCTGATTGAAAAGGTAAAGTACTCCATAGGATATACTATTTCCTTTAAATGTCAAGAGAGAGACTAACACATTTATTTTTCTTGTGGACCAATATGGGAAAATGGGAACGAATTGTAACTGATCCAGACATTCTATTTTTACCATAAAAATTAGAGGTTTGATTTTTGACTGATTTCAGTAAAGCCATTTTGTTCTGAAAGCTAAAATGCTTATACCTTGACCTAAGTTTATTGTAATACATTAGTAATATTAGCAAAAACTCTAATTATTCATGGCATAACATAATAAAAAAACAAGTAAAATAAAATGTTTGTCAGAGAGTAATGGGATTTATAAAGTATTTTAAATAGTTGAGATATTAATGATATTAGAATTTTTATTGACATTATTATGGGGAAAGCATATTTATATTGTAAAATAAAATAAAATGGAGCCTAATCTTGAAGACCCCCTAAACAGACAAAATCCAGGTAAGCCACATAAGCAAAATTTAATCTAGCTCATATCATGAACATAAGAAAAATATTTCTTTTAAATGCCTCTGATAATCATAAATGAAACTTAAGTAATTTCCTAAAATGATATAAGATAATCATATTTATCTCTCTCCCTGCTTCTGGACACCTTCCATGGTAATAATCAGTCATTAGAGATAAACAACTTTCTCATTTCTACATTATAAGTCTTCCTGTAAGGTCAGACCTCTGATTTTCATACCAGTTGCAGGTTTGAAATCTCCCTGTTTGTGAATTTGTTCCCTGTCCGATATAATACTCAAATCAAGAAAAAATTTCTGAATTTATTTTGGAATAGATGTATAGTCAGTGTATATTCTAGAAGTATATACTTTTTTGTATTTGCCCTTTGATTAACCTAAAGATTAAAATATAGTAAAGGGAATTTTTAAATACTCATAAATTTAAGAAAAAAACTATAAGTATATTTTACTGATATGTACAGTTTATTAAAGAAAAAAAGTAAATTTGCCCTGAGTTATGAAATCATGTCAATTTTATTTTTTCTCATTACTAACCACAAACACTTGAAAATTCAGAGACTACTTTTCTTAGCACCTTCCAAAATACTACTGAATCAAGAGTCACATAAACTCTGTCAAAGTAAGTTTATCTGTTATATATAACCATATAGTAGCTTATTGCTAGATATAAAATAAAATTTCTATCATAGAATGCCAATTGATCATAGCAATCTAGTTTTCCCAGCACCATTTATTGAAGAGACAGTCTTTTCCCAATTGTATATTCTTGCTTCTTTGTCTTAGATTAATTGATTACATAAGCATGAGTTAATTTCTGGACTCTCAATTGTATTCCATTGATGTACATGTCTATTTTTGTGCCAGTACCACACATTTTTAAATTAGTATAGCTTGAAAGAGTATCTTGAAATCTGGTATTGTGATACTACCAGTTTTGTTCTTTTTCTCATGATTATTTGGCTATTTGGGTCTTTTGTGGCAACATACAAATTTTAGGATGATTTGTTATAGTTTTGTGAAAAATTCTGTTGGCATTTTAATAAAGATTGAAATGAATATATAGATTGCTTTGGGTATATTAGGTGCTTATGGGAAAATTGTATATTCCCTGCTTCATGTAACAGAGTAAAATGGAAATGAACAAACATTGATATTGCTCAATATAATAATAAATGCAAGAGAAACAGCAGTTGAAATATGTGAGTAGAATTAGAGACCACTCTTGGAAGCCAAACCAAATCAGAGGAAGAGTTGAGAACCCTTCATCCCTTCACTGAACTTGGTATTCAAATCCTTGAAAAGCCCTAGTCCTTACTGGTGTGACTCTACTATTCTCATTATGCTCTGAGCCATATTTGCTGAGATATTCAGTTGTCTTCTGAGGTGCTCAGGTGCATTTTGGCACCTGATAGAGTAGGCATCCTCTTCTAAGATGTTTTCAAGGAACATATAAAAAACAGGATATTTCTGGGCGCCTGGGTGGCTCAGTGGGTTAAGCCGCTGCCTTCGGCTCAGGTCATGATCTCAGGGTCCTGGGATCGAGTCCCGCATCGGGCTCTCTGCTCAGCAGGGAGCCTGCTTCCCTCTCTCTCTCTCTCTCTGCCTGCCTCTCCATCTACTTGTGATTTCTCTCTGTCAAATAAATAAATAAAATCTTAAAAAAAAAAAAAACAACAAAAAAAAAACAGGATATTTCTGTGCTTGCATGTGTGTGTGTAGTCTTATTTTTTTTTTTTTTTAATTCAGAAGTACTGGTCTTCTTACTGAAAGAAATTTTATAATGGTAAGGCATTCTGAACTCAAAAAGCAGCCCTTTTGCTTAGACTTTTTCTTACCCTTAAGGATATGTATAGCTCACTCCAGGTCTCACCCTAATTCCAAGGAGAAAGAAGGCGATCTGCCTAAATTCATAGATTCAAAGATGCAGTTAAATCTAGCTAAACTCATAATCTTTGATGTGATTCTTATACCCAGAGGTTTCTCTCTTTCACATATACACAGAGAGGCATATCCTTCAGAAGGTGCATAAGCCCATCTTTGTCCTGGTTGGATGGATTTATCACAAAGACCTTCTCCATTTCATACCCAGATTAATTTTTTTTTTTCATAACAGCCCCACTAGAAATAAGATCCATGGTGAAAACCGTTTTTAATCTGTTTTTCATTGCTGTCACTCCAGAACTTAGAATAGTGCTTTATGCATGATAATTTCTCGATGGTCATTAATTGAAAAAATTGATGAAGACATGTCTCAAAACTGAACTTAAAATGATCCATTATTGGGGTATAGAAGGAATGTCAACAGAGAGGATTCTATGAGCTGGGAATCAAAGAATGTTTCAGAAAACAGTTATTAGAGCTTTTTTGGCCATTAATATTTATTTAAAATTAATGTTTATCATTTTACAATTACGTATATGCCTTTATTTCACTCTTAACAAAACTCTCCTTGTGTATGAATTCCTCTAGCATCTACTATCTCATAAACATTCAGACTACTCAAGTATATCTTGCATTAGAGAATGTCATCATTCACCTTTACTTTCAAGTGCAAAGTGCTTGAAAATTGTATTCACTCTTTCACCATCCCACTACTCCATACAAACTACTCACTCATGCTTTCTGTAGTTGGATTATTGACAAATATAACACATTAATCCAAGAGCCCCAGTTCTTAAACTGAGTCTCTGAACCTTTAATTGACCCTGGTCTGGATTTTAAAATGACCTCAAACCCAAATGTTGGTGGCGATGCTTTGTGTGTAGATGGGTATAGCTTGCATATTGGCTCATCAAATCCTGTGAAATTCTGATTGGCAGAATTTTGTGTGGCATTTGGGATATATTTCAGAGAAGGGCAATCTTCACAGAATATGCATTCAGCATTATCATATCATATCAATTTCACCCCCCCAAAAAAGTGTTTGTATCAACTATCACCCTAGGAGGCCCAATTATCATGCTATATAAACATGTACAATTTATCGGTAAAGACTTTATTATTTATACTCATTCTGAATGCTGTTTTATTCAGATAACTCAGAGATTTCAACAATACAGAGAACATTAATCTAACCATTAACTTAATTACTGAGGGGGCCATATGAATGTACATGAAATGATTCATATCTTTGTGGGTTTTGATGGGATAGTTTCCACTTTTATGCCATGTCCTTTCATTCAACAAAGAAAGAAGAAAGAAAATTGGATATAAATCCAAAATATTTTTATATATAAACACACACAAATTTCTTCTTAGCTAATTTATCTATCATTGTAGGAGTTAGTTTTTTTTTTTAAGATTTTATTTATTTATTTGACAGACAGAGATCACAAGTAGGTAGAAAGGCAGGCCGAGAGGGAGGAGGGGATGCAGGCTCCCTGCTGAGTAGAAAGCCCCCTGTGGGGCTCGATCCCAGGACTCTGGGATCACGACCTGAGCCGAAGGCAGAGACTTTAACCCACTGAGCCACCCAGGTGCCCTGCTGGAGTTAATTCTTAATGTTTTGTTTTGTTTTTTCCTACAGTCACTCTCTTTGAGCTTTTTAAACTCTATTCAAAGGAGACTTGAAACACCATAAAGGAAGTCAAAACTCATATATTCTTGAAATTTTGGTTAATAAACCACCTTACCATGCATTGGGCTGTCAGTTTTAATCTGTACCTCTCCAGATGTGGAATAACAAAAATCACTGGAAATGAAATATAAGAAGTGTAATTTCAGTTCATTTTCAGTTGTTTTATTTGGAATAAATTCAGAATGGGTCTGAGTTATAAACAATATTATGCAACTGATAAGTGTTTTTAACAGGTATTTAAAAAAGCAAACATAATGTTTTTAAGCAAATTAAAAGTGAACACATTTTTTATTAAAGATTTTATTTATTTATTTGACAGAGATCACAAGTAGGCAGAGAGGCAGGCAGAGAGAGAGAGGAGAAAGCAGGCTCCCCGCCAAGCAGAGAGCCCGATGCAGGGCTTGATCCCAGGACCCTGGGATCATGACCTGAGCCGACGGCAGAGGCTTTAACCCACTGAGCCACCCAGGCACCCTAAAAGTGAACACATTTGACATAGATCTCTTTTTCTTTTAACTAGCTAAACATGTGATTAGCATTTTAAGTCATCTGTGTTGAAAACAGGTGACTAAATGAAAATTATGTTTAATAGGTAAACTAGAGGGGGGCATCTGGGTGTCTCTGTTAGTTAAGCATCTGCCTTCTGCTCAGGTCATAATCCTAGGGTCCTCTTTCTCCCTTTACCTCTCCCCTGGCTTGTGCTCTCAATCTCTCTCTCTCACTCACTCACTCACCCCCTCTCTCAAATAAATAAATAAATAAAATCTTTAAAATAAAGCAAAACAGGTAAACTAAGTTTTGTGTACATAGCCAAGATTGGTATCTGTGATAGTCCTGAAATAGTTAGCCTAGAGTAAAATGGAATGATAAAGATTTGCCTATATTAGCCCTTGTCTTTATTGTAGGTAAGAGGACATTCTACTTCATCAATATTCAAATAGTTTGGATTAGCATCTTCCTCCATCCTCTACCTATCAATTTCCCTGTTCCTACTATCCACTAAATTTGTCTTTAATATGTCAGAAAAAAAGTCTAAGGTATAGTCAATTCTTCATGAACACTGAAATGTTAGCATTATTGTTTGTTTACTTAAATTTGCATATGCTCTGTAGATACATGAATAAATGAAGAATATATCAAAAAAATGATTTGAATTTAGTAAACATGCAACCAAAATAATATCATCCTTCTTCAGAATCTGAGCCCTCCAAAATATGTATCAAAGTGAATAACAGTTATGCAAAAGTATTTTGTGTGAAAATAAATGGGGGAAATTAAAAGATAGAATACCTATTTAAAATAGAAATTAAAAAGTTAAAATATGGTGAAATTATTTTTAACTCAATAAAGCATGTAACTTTCCTTTTCAAATGATAGTTCATATTGAGTGCATAGTAATAGGATGTCTTTCAATCATCCTAGAATTCTACATTTGTACTTTTATGGTAATTTCATGTTAACCTATGATCCTATCGATTATATTATTTTCCTTCAAATTATTAAGCTAATTTGCTAAAGGAATATTAAATGTTACTTTGGGTTAATTAATTAAATTATAATAAGAAGAAAGTTTAAAGACTCCTGTGAATAACCAAACATATTTTCAAATTAGAACCTTAATTAAAATGCTATGGTCTAGTAATTACAAACTCATTAGTTAAATCCCCCATAGTGTTTTATAATTATTTTGAAGTTATCCTATTTATTTCTGTACTTCATATTTCCCCTCATGTCCTTCATTTAGTGTAGAAAAAAATAAGAACACCATGCTTCCATTGAATTGCTACCATGCCCAACATATAGGTCATATAGCCGATAATTTTTTAACAAGCCACATAATTTTCAGCAACAGAATCACTCTAAGTAATTTTAAAATATCAACTAATTATTTGGACAAAACCTTCAAAACAATTAATTAATGAATAGCAAAATAGTTGCCATCAGCGAAGGAGATCTAGACTAGGACTAGTAAATCAGAACTTAGTGTTTTACTGCGAGTTAATTTGTCCTCTTCCTTTTCCTCTCTGGCTCTCTCTGTCTAGTTACCAGTCTCTATCTATAGCTCAATTTTTTTCTTATTTGAGTTACAGTAATGCTGGTGTTTGACTCTAAAGCAGCTCAGCCGGAAAAACAAACAAACAAACAAACAAACCATTAATTTATTCAATAAACTATTTGGAAACTAGGTGAAGATTCAAATTTACCACTCACCTATGTAGCCCATGAACTCAATTTGTTGGAGTTGGTTGATGCTTTACTTTTAAAACAAATGGGCACCTAAACCATAGCCAAAGAATTTGAATAAAGAAAAATATTTAATAAAAACATCACCTTCCAATAACTTCATAAATTAACTTATACTTAGGAAAAAAAGACTAATTTTGATGGTTATAGCCTTTGAAAGTGAGTTTGAACTCTTTAATTTACTATCCCGTGGGTATTGCTAAAGTCATTTAAACTCTCTGAGACATAGCTCTTTGCTTTATAATGGAAAATGGTTAACCAGTCAGCCCCTCGTCCAATCAATAAAAGATGGAAAATGTAAAAAGTTTAGGTTTATGGTATGTGTTTGTGTGTGTGTGCATGTGTTTGTGTGTGTGCTTTCACACATGCATAAGGGAGATAGTTAATATGTTGTATTTTTATTTGATAATATTTTATTGGAAATGCTCCTGACCCATCTAGTTAGATGTTGGGTTTCAATAAAATTGAAATTATTAGATTTACATTTTGGAAGGGATATACAAAGAGAGTGAGGATAAAATAAAAATAATATTAAAAGTTATAATAATAAAAATAATAGTGATGATTAAGTCTGAGAGTAGACTCTCAATAACTTAATATTTTCATAAGGGAAATAATAATACTATACAGTGAGGATACCAGAAATATAAGTACAGAACTGTAGGAGGGGAGACATGAGTGAAAACCTCATAGGCCAAAAAGAAAGTTTAAAAAGACAGTGTAGGGGCACCTGGGTGGCTCACTTGGTTTAGCATCCAACTCTTAGTTTTGGCTCAGATTATGATCTCAGAGTTGAGAGATTGAGCCTGCCTTGGGCTCTGTGTGCAGCACAGAATCTGCTTGAGATTCTCTCCCCCCTACTCCCTCTGCCCTTCCCCTGCTCTTGCTCCCTCTCAAATAAATAGTCTTTGAAAAAATTAAGTAAAAAAAAAAAAAAGAAAGAAAAAACAATGAAATAGTCAATATTCTCAATTTTTGTAAATGTTTCAGGCAATATAAGTACTGACAAATTACAGTGGATTTGTCTCCAGGAAGCCGTTTATTCAGAAGATATTTCAAGGCATAGTGGCAACAGAAATTGGACTAAATAGGTGTTAGTGAATAAATGATTTGACCAGGTAGATGTGTAACATGAATGTTCTCTCAGAAATGGAAGTAAACTTTGTTAACAAATTAAAAAAGTAAGATCAAATGGAGCCCCATATCATTATGTTGTAGTGGAACTGGTCATAGATATTCCAATAAAAATGTGAAGAAAATAAAAGGTCTAAATAGAGTAACAGAAATAAGATTTTGATTTTACCAAGATGATTCTGTTGAATAAAATGGGGCAAGAATTGAAGAAGAAAATCATTTAGAAGACTAATGTAGTCTGAGTGAGAGATTAAATAGGGTCGGTCGAATCAGGGTACAGGCTCTATGAAAAGAGAAAAATAACAAAAGTAATGTATATCTTGGATATAAAGTCAACAGAGCTTATTTTTTCAATATTGTGGAAATCTGCAGGTGTGTGATATATCCAAAATTACTCCTATTTTTGTTTTGTAACCAAATAAGTAGATCAGACGAAAATCTTAAACAAGAAAATTATACAAATATATAAACCAACTCTTACATAAACTCACAGATGAAACAATCAATAGATATTTAAAGAAAAATGAATTGACAATGCAAACATAATTCCATCCATTCTAGGTAATTCTCCTATTTCCTCTAGGGAAAAAAAAAAAAAACCCTAAAGATACTCTGTGATGAAGTATGGAATAAAAGTAAGGGTAAACTTTAGGAGTCCTTGGAATCACAACAATCATCCCTACTTGGGAAGACTGATGGTTTTGAATCTCTGAATTCTGCAGAAGTTTTTCTGGTCAGATGACAGCACCAAGGCTAGACAAAGAATTCTATTGAAGTGAAGAAATACCTTTGTATGGTTTGTTATGATCAGTTGCAATTCTTGTAAAGAGAATAGAGTTGGTTCATATTTTTTTTATCCACTCAACCAATCTTGTAATTTGTTGGTATATTTAGATCATTTACATTAAAGGTAATTATTGGTATGTTAGAGGTAATGTCTCTCTATCATCATTTTCTGTTTATTTCCTCTAGTTCTCATTACTCTGTTTCTCTTTTCTTTCTTCTTCTGTTTCTTTTCTTGCCTTTCTCTTGGGTTACTTGAATATATCTTTAGGATTATATCTATGCACACACACACACATATACACACACATATACATATATGGTGTTTTTGAGTATACCTCTTTGTATGTTTTTTTCCATTTTGAGTATGCATACACATGTATGTGTGTTTGTGTGTGGAGTATGGAAATCTTACTTCAATTTACATGCTTTTACCTTCCTCACTTATAAATATCACAGTCATGAGAACCAGATAGTGTCATAATTTTTAATCCAATCACCTACATGATTTATAAAACTTATTAAAAAGGAAGCCTATTAGGACGCCTGGGTGGCTCAGTTGGTTAAGCAGCTGCCTTCGGCTCAGGTCAGGATCCCAGCCTCCTGGGATCAAGTCCCACATTGGGCTCCTTGCTCAGCAGGGAGTCTGCTTCTCCCTCTGCCTGTGCCTGCCACTCTATCTGCCTGTGCTCACTTTCTCTGTCAAATAAATAAATAAAATCTTTACAAAAAAAAAAAAAGGAAGCCTATTATATATAACCATATTTTTGCTCTTTCTGTTCTTTCTTTCTTCAAAGCTCCAAGCCTTCTGCTTCTATCATTTCCTTTCTGTTCCAAGAATTTCCGTTAGGCATTCTTTTAAAGTTCTACTATCAATAGAGTATTTTAGTATTTCATGAAGGATATCTTTATTTGCTCTTCTCTCCTAAAGTATAGTTTCACCAGATATAGAATCTTCATTCAACAAATCTTTTCTTTCACCATTTGAAAATATTGTACCACTTTCCACTGGCCTCTATGATTTCATATGAGTAATACACTGTCATTTAAATTAGTGATTCCCGGGGCGCCTGGGTGGCTCAGTGGGTTAAGCCGCTGCCTTCGGCTCAGGTCATGATCTCGGGGTCCTGGGATCGAGTCCCGCATCGGGCTCTCTGCTCAGCAGGGAGCCTGCTTCCCTCTCTCTCTCTCTCTGCCTGCCTCTCCATCTACTTGTGATTTCTCTCTGTCAATAAAAAAAAAAAATAAAATAATAATAATAATAATAATAATAATAAATTAGTGATTCCCTTTGGGTAATAAGTTGTTTCTCCTGCCTTCTAGGGTTTTTTTTTTTCCTTTTTCTTTAATTTTCAAAAGTTTAATTCTAATTTGTCCTAGTATAATTTCACTTAAGTAGTAAAACTTGTGTGTGTATGGTCATTTTATACAATGACAATAAAAATTAGATACTTAGGAAAAATCTACCAAGATGCATATACTTGTTTAAGAGAGACACACATGTGTTTGCTGAAAAACATTAGAAAATAGATCAGTATATTGAACATAAAAATCAGTTAATATTTTTAATATAATAGAAATTTCAAATATCCTAAGTCTATGTATTAAATAATGCTTCAGTCAGAATAATCTAATTTATTATAAAGATAGAGTAATTGAGACAACATTATCTAGCACATGTGTTTGCTGAAAAACATTAGAAAATAGATCAGTATATTGAACATAAAAATCAGTTAATATTTTTAATATAATAGAAATTTCAAATATCCTAAGTCTATGTATTAAATAATGCTTCAGTCAGAATAATCTAATTTATTATAAAGATAGAGTAATTGAGACAACATTATCTGGCAAAGTTAAGTCAATGGTACAGAAAATAAAACCAGAACTTAATGCAGTAGCTTATATAAATATGAAATATAACAGGTTTCTAATGAAGATTAGAATTTCAGGTTTCTAAGGAAATACAGCTGTCTAATAAATATTACTGGTACAATTGGCTATCTATGAACAAAATACTACCTTACATTATATTTTCAAAATCAATTACAAATAGATTAATGATACAATGACAAAAATAAAATGTTGAATATCCTCTACAAAACCTAGGATAACTTACTTAAGATCTCAAGGTAGGTTTTCTCCAAGTAAATGTATCTTAAAATAACAAACTTTTCATTGATGCATACTTTTGATTGGTAACTTCTTATATTGATATCTAGAGCTTTATTCTTTAAAAAGTCTGTTAGAGAAACAAAGGAGTATTTCAAATATTAGAATTAGATATTTATAAAAAGCATTGTTTCTGGAATATAAAGAACAACAAATCAACTAGAACATAAACTAATAAAAAGGTAGAAAAAAACATTTAAATAGGAAGAAACGTCTATGGAAATAACAAATAACTTTATGAAAAATTATAAAATACATTAACAATCAGATAAATGCAAATAACATACTCAGTTATTATCACTTTATACTCACAATTTTATTAGATTTTAGGTTTGATGCCACCAAGTCTTCCTGAGGAATTGGAGTTACATTTACAATCACTTATTGCCAGTTCAAATTTAAATGATTGTAATCATTTCATAGAAGCATTTGACATTATCTAGTCACATTGAGGATACGAGGTTAATAATTCCACTACTTAGATACAGTATAAATGAATCCTTTTACATTTTGACGAAGAGACATGTATTAGAATGCTTATGGCATGCAGTAACAAATAATGTCACTGCCCATCAAGACTGGAATAGATGTATCCACACTATAAATATCAGGTAGTAATGATATTTTCATCAAGTGGAATGAATCAAAACAATTTTGAACACAAGTAAGTCATAAAAAATACACTAAATATTATGTCATCCAAGATGAAAAACATAGGATGCACAAGTATGTCGTATAACTATAAGGAGAATAAGTGTTGACTAACAGTATCTTTCACGTGGAAGAGAGATAAGTAGAAGCAGTATAGAGGGAGCAACAAAGACTCAGGTAATATATTTTTCCTGTGATACAAAAATTTTTCCTGTGATACAAAATTTTAGTAAAAATCAAGTTATTAAAATGCAAAAATCATGATTACAGCTGCATTTAGGAGGAAATATGGGGTATAACTGAGAAAAGTCTCAAATGTGCTCAAATATTTCTTAAGCTAAGTCATAAGGATTTGCATATTCATTTTATTTATTTACTTAATATAAATACATCTCTGTGATCTGTCAAAAGTATATATTCTTAGTAGATTATATAGGATTAGCTATAGCTTACATATTCAGAATAACTAGTTTCTCCTATCACCACATTGTGAGTGAAATTTCTCACTATCTTTGTTTCTTTCTATGTATTCTCTCTCTGTTTAAGTATTCAGTTTCACATACTCTTGTGTGTTTTTAATATTGGTTTGAAAAAAACAAAAATGGCTATTTTTTCATGTTTCCAAGTGTAAAAATTAAGTGAAAAGTGAACTTTTCCCTCAGTATTGGTTCTTTTGGGGCACCTGGGTGGTTCAGTGGGTTAAAGCCTTTGCCAGCTTGGGTCATGATCCTGGGGTCCTGGGATGGAGCCCCTCATCGGGCTCTCTGCTCAGTGGGGAGCCTGCTTCCCTTCCTTTCTCTCTGCTGGCCTCTCTGCCTACTTGTGATCTCTGTCTGTCAAATGAATAAATAAAATCTTTAAAAAATATATATTGGTTCCTTTGTGTGCCAAAATTAATTTCAAATATTTCTAAAATGCCTTGAAATGAAAAGGGATTAGAAGCACTCAATATAGCTACACTCATTAGTTCTGTTTTGTGTTAGAGCTAATATAATACATACCTATAAAACATTTTTTAAAAAAACAACTAAATTTATATGTGACAAGAAGTAAAAGTACTATAGTTATGGACATTAAGGTCTGATGTATTGACCTTCATCGATCCAAATGCATTGAATTGAAACAAAACATTTGAATATTTAATATTGAAAATTTTAAAAATGAGGCAATCATATTTTGTTAATAAATCAATTGACATTTTGGTGAATAATTAGGACAACATGCAAACCATGCCATAAACAGAAAAGATGTTCCACTGCATAAGTACAATGAACAAGAGAATCTGAATAACTGTTGCATGGCAAAATATTAAATATGTAATAAAATGACTTTACATCACTGAAAAGGAAAAGAAATCAATAAGAGAAATTCACAGACATCAAATACGCAAAAATTGGAATCCAGAAAAGTAAGCATCTCTGAAGCTCCAGGTATCCTTATGGATAACTGAAAATCCTGAAAATCTCTAACAACAAGAGTAGACCTTTTTTTTTTTTTTTTTTTTTTTAAACAGGAGACAGAGACCTTATGGAGATGAAAACATAAAGCTGCAAAATCCAAAACTTAAGTTTTTTTGTTAAAAAATAAACTAGAGGGGCGCCTGGGTAGCTCAGTGGGTTAAAGCCGCTGCCTTCTGCTCAGGTCATGATCGCAGGGTCCTGCGATCGAGCCCCACATGGGGCTTTCTGCTCGGCAGGGAGCCTGCTTCCCCTCCTCCCTCTCTGCCTGCCTCTCTACCTACTTTGAACTCTGTCTGTCAAATAAATAAATAAAATCTAAAAAAATAAAATAAACTAGCATAAAATCAAATCCACAAGACGAGACCATAAGAAATCACCTCACTGTCTCAAACAGAGAAGAGTTGGAAAGTAGGGGAAAACCAACATAATAAAACTGAGAAATTTTACAACCACAAGTCACATGTGAGTTTGCTACCCAAGTATGAAATAACCTCAGATCCAACAATCCTGGAGGCAAGGAATTATTTTAAAATGGTCTTTGGATGTTAGGAAACCAGGTACCTAGGAAAGCAAACAAAATTCTCTCTAGAGGACTTCTTTCTTCCAAGAATTGTCACAGGTAAAGTTTGATCACACATGATCATACAATAAAAAAAATCTCAGAACGCATGGAAAAATAAGGTCCCACCATGGAGCACTGGCAGAAATAATAACCAGAGAAAGTGTTATGGAATCATCAGATACAGAATAAAATGGTCTCTCTCTCTCTCTCTCTCTCTTCCTCACACACACACACATAAGCAGTTGAGATACTCTTTCATATGTGTGCCAAAATAAGTTACCTGGAAAAAGTGTTTATAGCAGCAAATGCATTGGAAATGGGAAATATAGCTCAGAGTGCATTAACAGCTTGTTTCTTCTTACTAATGACAACCACGTGTCTTTCCTCAGCCATCCTTCTCATCCTTTTATTGCATCCTCCCTCCATGATTACAGGAGGGGATTGGTATAAGGAATCTTGGGAATAGTGAATATTATACCAAAAATTTTATTTCCTAATGCCTCAAACACCATCAGGAAAACATTTGCTTTCTTACAAGCTAAGGACTGAGCATTAGTTAAGGAAAACAAAGAGTTCAGAATAATAGAGTCAAAATATTTGAGCAAATAATAGCTGTGATATTTGAACAAATAATAGGTATGATGGGGTTTAGCTTTGATGTGGTCTTATCACAAGGGGATCTACATTTTATCATCACAACCTGCTTTTCAGAAAGAGGAGGATAAATAAAGTTGTGGTCAGGGATGAGTAATTAGGAAAATTATCCTGTGTATGGCCTGGTATGGCATCTCTGAGAGTAAATCCTATAAGTACTGTTCAGGAAAATGATTTTAGATCTCACACACACAAAAAAAAGATTACAGGATCAAAAATGTATGAACACATGAGGGGTGCCTGGGTGGCTCAGTGGGTTAAAGCCTCTGCCTGCGGCTCAGGTCATGATCCCAGGGTTCCAGGATCAAGGCCCGTATCAGGGCTCTCTGCTCAGCAGGGAGCCTGTTTCCCCTCCTCCCTCTCTGCCTGCCTCTCTGCCTACTTGTGATCTCTGTCTGTCAAATAAATAAAAGAAATCTGAACACCTGAAAGGGTTAACTACTCTGTGAATGAGACCTTTCTTTCTCTCTCTTTTTTTTTAAGATTTTGTTATTTATTTATTTATTTTTCTTTTCTTTTCAGTGTTCCAGAATTCATTGTTTCTGCACTACATCCAGTACTCCATGTAATACGTACCCTCCATAATACCCACCACCAGGAAGATTTTATTACTTATTTGAGAAAGAAAGAGCAGAGGGAAAGAATCTCAAGCAGACTCCCTTCTGAGCATGGAGCCTGAGGCCATGCTTGATCTCAAACCCTCTGATCACTGAACTGAAACCAAGAGTCAGAGGCACAACTGACTGAGCCACCCATGCACCCTGACGTCTTTTTAATATTTAAAATTAGTTAAGCTATGAATGTACATTTGACATTTTCTTTCTCCTAAGTGTTAGTGATAAACTTTAGATTATACCCAAGGGGTTATTTTTTTAAAATCTAAATGTATATATATGTTTTCATTTTTAATTTTAGTGTATTTTGAGTAGAGATGATTATCAGAGATTATTAAATTTCTCCTTAAGGAGTATATTTTCTGGTTTTATTTATCATATATAAGATAATATAATTAATATATTTTTCTGGTATTTATATTATATATAGATGTGTTTCTTTATATAGACATGATGTATGTTTATGAACAGTTGTTTGTGTAGTATGCTATAGTGTATTGGCTTGTGGTTGTATTTTTGCTTTCTTTCAGTTTTATGTTTCTGCTTGATTTGATCCATGATATTGAAAGACCCCTGCCCTGAAAAGTCCCCTCCCCTGGAAGATAGATAGGATAACTAACCGCTTGTTTGCTTTTCTGTGAACCGCTGGCTTTTAGGCGTAGATTAGGTTATTAATTGCGTGACTAATTGCTCTTCTGCCCTTATGTAACTGTTTGGCTTATAGAAATAATAGAAGACGCCATGATGGCATTCCTACCTTCCCCCTTCTTGTTCCCCCTCCCTGCCTCTCTCCTCCCGCGCGCGCGGGCCCTCAGAACCAATCAGCTTGTTCCCCCTTCCCGCCTCTCTCTTCCGCGCGAGCGGGTCCCCAAAGCCAATCAGCAAACTCCACGAATGCCTTTTTCAAAAGTTCTAACTGTCAACCAATCAGTTGCGCCCCACCCAAAACTTGTTTGCACCTGTCTATAAAAATCCTGCACCACCCCAGCCAGGTGTGCTCAGCTAGCAGGAGCTGCTGACCACCCGCAGGCGCGCGCTGACCACCCGCAGGCGCCTGCGTAACAATAAAGAACCTCTTGCTGATTGCATCCAGTGGCAGTGTTGGATTCTTGGGTAAGGGGATCCGCGGGTCTTTCAATATCTTTTTGTAATGAGTACATCTCAACTTTTAATTTGGCAACTTTGCCTTTAAACAACATTTAACAGTTTTTATTGCTGATGTGTCCTTCCCTGAGAAGGCTAGTTCTACTTTCTCAGAAGAAACTTTTCTTTTTAATCTTTTTGAAGATATGAATCACACAATTTCTATGTTCCTGTCCTACTCAGAACAATAAATCTAGTTCAAAGACAGTTATTTCTTCAATGCTTTAAGGTAGCCTTCTTATATATCTTTCAATAGCCCTTTTTTCTTTTCTTCCTTTTTTTTTTTTTTAACTGCTTTGGCTTCCTGCTTGTTATGTGTCTTTCTCTGCTATGGAAAAGCATCACCAGAATTTCCTTTTTCCCCCTCCTTAACAGTCTCTTTGAAACCCTCTCATTTGGTTGGTGTTGGAAGAGTTTTATTCCACTCCTCACAAGTTTTCCTTCCAGGTATGTTGCTGTTACTAAAAACAGTTTTGTTGTCCAATGTAGGCCTTTTTTTTTCTTTTCTTTTCTTTCTTTCTTTCTTTCTTTCTTTCCCTCTTTTTTTCCTTCCTTCCTCTTTTTCTTGGCTAGGTTTTATTTAAGAATAGGTAAAAATTGGATTCGAATTTTATGTTCTCATTTTTTCTCAGAATTAGGAAGAGAAAGAGTAGAAACTTTATGGCCATTATGATCTTGCAAATAATTCAAATATTATACTAGAGAAGACAAGGAATTTAATTTTTTTTTAAATTTATAGAGAAAGGTTATACTCCATATAATCATGGCTGAAGATATCATGCTATATTCAGGAAGAATACTCCTTCTGAAAGTCTGGTATACAGTACCGCATAATGTCCCAATCTCAACGTATAAATGACCTGGCATGTCACTGAACATTATACAGATTCTTAGGAGGCATCTCTGTATAACCACCCTTTGATTATTTTATGTCAACGTATCACCTTTTTCTTCTATGTTCACTGACTTGAGACTGAACTCAAGCAATATTATGAAGTTTCTATATACTAAAAAAAAAAATCTTATCTACCTATACTAATAAAAAAATATCTTATCTTATCTTATCTACCAATATGTTTTGGAAACCAAAAGAGAGAACCAATTGAAGAAATTATGATATCAAAGATTTTTAGAAATAGTATTACTTAAGTGGCACAAGAAGAAAAACAAAGATAAGGTAGACAAAGGAGTTATCTCTAATTCTGAGATACTAAGGAGTTTCTGATGTTGATTATACAAACAGCTAAAATTGTTTAAAGGGCAGCTGCAATAAAAAACTAAACTGCTATTCAGTAGATATAACTAGATTAAATATAGTTTTTAATTTCTGTGTTTCTGTAATACTTTTCCTTATATATTTTCTACAGCTTTCAATATGCCATAACAATTTTAAAGTAAAAGTATCATCCAAGAAAAAATTATAATACAAGGAATCAAGCATGTATTTTTGCATTTAGCAATTTGTTAACACTTTAAAATAATAAATTCTTATGGAAGTAAAAATATTCAAAAAAATACAGAGTATTCCACCAAGAACTCACAATAAAGCTAAGGCTAATTTAAGCATCTATATCTGAAGTCTTTTTTGTTGTTGTTTTTGTTTTTTATTGTGACTATAGAACATTTGCTCCTGGCATCTAGTGAACAAAGGCCAAAATACTGCTAAATGTTTTATGCCTAGGACTGTTGCCACCAAAGAAATGTATAGCCCCAAATTTTACTAGTGCTAAATTTAGAAACTTGGATGTACATTAATTTAGAAATGAAATAATGGAGAAAAAGAAGAGAGAGGATTAGAAAAATGATATAGCACAGTGGAAAAGTAAGAGGAAGAAAAGGAGCAAAGAGGAAGAAAAGGAGCAAAGAGGAGAAGGAAGGTGAGGACAAAGAAAAGAGGGAGAGAGAAAAAGAAGGGAAGGAAGGCTAGTGATGAGGGAGAAATGAGACATTTGGTTGATACATTAAGGAAGGAATCAAAGGCATTTTCCAACTGATTTTCAGGTTTCTTTCTTAGCCTCCCTATATTTGGAAAATATTCCATTCCAATCATGGTCTAATAGAGGTCCTTTATGTGATTATCTTCAGATTTCTGAAAACTATGAACCATTGCATTTTTCCCTAGACTATCAAAATCTTGAAGCATGAGTTATATACCTGAAACCAATTATAATTATTTATCATTTACAGATGGGTGAGAAAAAAAAAAAAAGCTTCCCAGTAATCATGAGTGTTCAGTTTTTTATAGAAATATTAGGAAAATATCCAAATTGGCACATTTAGGAACTTCTTGATTCCTGAATATTCTTCCCAATGTAATTAATGTGACTGATAATTGTATTTAAAGATTTAAATTTCAGATGAGGAATTAGTGAGAGTATTTCATACAGCATTACTTGGATATATTATTGACAGTTTCTTTTAAATGGAAAACTAAAATAGTAGTTCTCTTGTATCTGGGAACAACTGCTATTTGGTTAAAATATTACTATGAGTATTTAGAGAGAGAGAGAGAGAGAGAGAGAGAGAGAAGGGGATGGGGAGGGGCAGAGGGAGAGAATCTCAAGTAGACTCCCCACTGAGCACAGAGCCCAAAGTGGTGCTAAATCTCAGGGCTCTGAACACATGACCTGAGCCAAAATCAAGAGCCAGTTGCTTAACCTGCTGAGCCACCCAGGTTCCCCTGGCCTGTTCTGAAATTTAGATTGGATTAGCATTAGATATTATTTTCTGACTCTTAATTTTATGTAAATTATCATAAAAGTGATGTTCTTGCAGAATTAATGTTTGTCAGGAGTAGTAAGCTTGGACTGTATTTTTCTTCTTGAATTTATTCCTCTCAATAAGGGGGCTCTTCTTCCTAGAACTTACACACACAGGGCAAACTGTAATCCCTAAATCCAAACCGAATTTCTGACAGCCTGTCACTTAGTACACCTTTGCTCAATGACAATAGTGACTCACTTATTTTAACTGTTTTGTTTTATTTCTGATAATGAAATAGAGTACATGCAAATATTTATTGGAATATTAAGGAAACTGTAGGTAGGATGCCCATATATTGAAAATATATAATAAAACATATTTTAAGTAGGTGCAATAGTTATAAAGTAGATTTAAAATAATGTAATGCCCTATTTTAGTGAGAAAAAAATGGACTTTGATTCAACTAATTAAACTTCAAAAGTAATGTTTTCCTCAGATAAATTAGGGACGAAAAGCCTATCTTGCAGTGTCTTTTGAAGTTTAATTAAAATAATTTGCCTTTAGTATCTAATGTAGCAATATGTCACAATTTTCCAACATAAGACCATTGTCCCTTATTAATCATTAGTTTGACTTGCTCTCTCTCTCCCTCTCAGTACCTATCTATATCTAGATCTGTATCTGTTGAGGTTATCTGTACCTAGAGTCTGTATCTGTTGAAAAGGAAAAAAGAGGGAATGAGAAGAGAAAGTCAAATTCTTGAGAAAAATATGTGTTTAATTAATTAATTAACATTTCTTGATAGCAAATCAAAGCATAAGAAAAATTTAATCTTTATCTAAGGCATGTATAATTCATTGGAAGCAGCAGGGCATTTACAAATGGAATGATATTTATAGGCATTAAATAATGACTTGCAGGTCGGAGTCATATAATTTCTCAAGGTTTTTTTGAGGTTGATGTTATTCAGTGCACCACTAGGGATTGATATGCACTTTGTTCACAGAAACAGTGCCAAAGTAGTTTCTGATATTTGTCATCATTTAACATTTCCCTTTATTATGATGATAATTAATAGTCACTAACTTTGATTCCTGGAAGCATAAGAAATTCAAGTTAGAAGGGTGCTTTAAGGTCAACTTGTCCAATACATTCATTTTGCCAATAGGGAAAGTTAAATACTTTCTTTCGTTTAATTTTGGAATAATTGAGAATTAAGGTCAGACTTCTAGAACTTCATAACTGCACTCCCACATCAATTGGTGTGCTTCTATTACTCTATAATTCTTTTCTCCTCATATTTCTTCCTCCTTAGTTTTTCTTTTGTTTTCTTCTCCCACACTTCTTTCACAACTCACTACAGTACTCTTTTCTGAATCTAGAATAGCCTTATGCTACAAATATATTTCTCAAATTGTTATATTCTTTCTTTCTCTACTAATGCTGTATTAATAGTGATTCCACAGGAAAGAAATAGAAAAAAATTCTCTATGTACTTATTCATATAGCATTTTAACAATTGTTTGATTAAATAGGAGTCCAATTTCTAATTAATAAATATATAAAAGTATAGAATAACTAGACATAAGCTAATCTTGAACAGAATGCTATTGCTCTGTTTTTAGTAATTGTAGATATTATAATCTTGGTTGTATTAGTCAACTACTATTTTAATTATTTTATATATCTCTATATTAGAAACCTGAAATGATTCTTTGTATTTAAAGTTAATAAAGGGCTTTTTATAAATAAAAATATATAATTCAATATAAAATATTGAATTATAATAAATCCTATGTGATACTACACATTGAAATGAACATACCCCGAAAATATCTTTGAATCTTTCTCTGATCTTCTGTATAAGAACTTGCACTATCTTCCTTCTAAAACAGTTCTAATATATTTTTGTTAAATTATTTCTCAGTATTTGGGTTTTATTATACACATATTACAAATATTACTTACCAGTGGAACTGGCTTTTTCTATCTCTTCTGCCTTATGGTTTTATTGATAATGTATGTGCTTTAAGGCCTTTTTTTATCCTTTGTATCATCAGCATTCTCCGAACACTATCAGTGAGGGGCTGTTTTGAAAACGTTTTGGCAGAAGGAGTCCTTTCCTGGTTGAAATATCATCTAAAAAATTCATTCTGTCATTAATTTTTCTTTTTAATATTATTTTTCTTTTTAAAAATATTTAATACTGTACTTCACTCAAAAATATTCCTTTTTGGATGCTACATTACTTGTGTCAAATCACTACTCCAATTAGGAGCTAAAACAAAATTTTAATTTTTAATGTAGTCCACCGCATTGTTAAGTTTATCAAATAGTTCTTCATAACACTAATATTGATTAAGTTAATACTTCGCAAGTACATGGTACTTTTTCAAAGATATTTTTTGTCTTTAATTCCTGTTTTGTCTAAGTTGTTGACCCCATATAACCAAGGTCTTTAGTGACCTAAATGTTTCTAAATCCCATGGGCATAATTTAGTCTTAATTTTGCTTGCTTTATTTTGCTTTATTTTTGCTTCTACAGCAATTAATGTTCTTGATCATTCTTTCCCTTATGGAATAATGAAATATTATTTTCCCCTGAGTTCCACGCATCACATCCCATTTTTCTTACACATTTTTTTGCTCTTATCTTAGCTACTTTTGAGAATTCCTTATCATTTATGCTTCTTTTAGCTAACCCTGAATTGTTGAGACCAACCAACATTAAATTTTAGTCTTATTCGTTTCCAATTCTAAAAACTTTTCAGGCAGTATCATCTACTCCCTTTTCTTTTCAATTATCATCCAAATTATGTGTCTTCTGATTCTTTGTCTACCTCACAGCCATTTAATCCCATTTAATAAGTAGATATCCAAAATATCCAAAATAAATTTTCTCTTTGGGAATTTTTGTGTTTTTTTTAGTACAGTAGACTTTGTACAAGTCATTGTCACCCATGCATTACCCCAAATATACATAAACATGAGTTATTCCTAATCTCTCTCTCCTTCTCTCTTTACCTACTACATTTACCAATTGCCACACTATTCATCTCATAATTAGATTTTCAAATATGTTAATTTTTTATATCATAAACAAAATCTGTTTAGTAGTGTGTACTGTCTTCACTTCACTAGAACACTGCAACAGCCTCTAAATTCTTTTACTTTCTATTGGTATTTTCTTTATTAAAACAAATTTTAAGTTCTCCAGACAGAGCTACATATCACACTACATTCCTTTGAATCATTCCATTGCTTCCTTTTGAATTTAGAGGAGAACCCAGAATCCTTGTTTTTAACTCTGTCATATTTTCCTTCATAGTCTCCCATCTTTGACTATTACATAGTACTCCCATCTTTGAGTACTACAGTACTCTTACATTCTTTTGGCTTTTGAAAGATTTTCTAGCAGATGTTTTAATGTAGCATGTTCTTCCTTAGGTTCTAGGCTTTTGACATGTCATTTCTTCTTTGTGGAACCACTCCCCTACTTGTTACATCTGACTAACTCATACTCATTTCAAGTTTCAATATGAGTAAACCTTCCTTGGAGAGGATTTTTCTACAGTCTTTCTTTTTTAAATATTTTATTTATTTATTTGAAAAAGAGAGAGAGAGAGACCATGAGCAGGGGGAGTGACAGAGGGAGAAGCAGACTCCTGACTGAGCATGGAACCCAATGCCAGGTTCCATCCCAGGACACTAGGATCATGACCTGACCCAAAGGCAGATTCTTAATCAACTGAGCCACCCATGCATCACTTCCCTCAGTCTTGTTGATCCCCTGTAGACATACACTTCACATGTGAGTATGTCATCTTTATATTAAGCAAATATATTTTAACTCCTGATTTAAGCTTCTTTAATTAAGTGTGAACTATATGAGATCAGAAATCATGTCTGCCTGTTAACAGCCAAAAGGCCTGGTAGATAAGTTGAAATTTTGTTACAATTTGTGCAATCAATAAAAATAACTATGTAGGGGCGCCTGGGTGGCTCAGTGGGTTAAGCCGCTGCCTTCGGCTCAGGTCATGATCTCAGGGTCCTGGGATCGAGTCCCACATCGGGCTCTCTGCTCAGCAGGGAGCCTGCTTCCTCCTCTCTCTCTGCCTGCCTCTATGCCTACTTGTGATCTCTCTCTGTCAAATAAATAAATAAAATCTTTAAATAAAATAAAATATATAACTATGTATATTTAAGCACTTCTTGAAATATTATAAAATAGTTTTAGAAGTAGAGACATTTTTTAAGTAATAATAAATAATCATTTATTACTATCAATTTAGTGATATATATCTATCTTAATATATTTATATTAAGATCAAAGATCAGTCTCCTGATACAAGAAACCTTGTCAGTTTCATTCTTAAGCAGTAATAGAATGGTTTCTGTTTTTCATGTAATCAGTTTAAAGTACCATTAAATAAATCATCCCTTTCCTAAAGAGTTGATGGTCACAGAGGATATGGAAGTGTGTGTATGTCTGGTGTGTTTTAGCAGATGAATTTAGAGTCACAGAGCGCCTGTAAACTAACAGTACTCTTAAAACCAAATACACCCATTAATTAATTAATTAATTAATTAAATTTTTAAAAAGATTTTATTTATTTATTTGACAGAAAGAGATCACAAGTAGGCAGAGAGGAAAGAAGGGGGGGGGATTCAGGCTCCCTGCTGAGCAGAGAGCCCAAAGCGGGACTCGATCCTAGGACCCTGAGATCATGACCTGAGCTGAAGGCAGAGGCTTAACTCAATGAGCCACCCAGGCGCCCCACCCATTAATTTATTAAATGACTAATATCTAGTTTTAAGAGCTTATTACTGTATCCAGTGTTGTTTTGTGCATTTTAGATCTCCTAGTCACTCCTCTATATCCTGTGAGATGGTTACTAAGGTTTCCTATATTTTTATATTTTTCGTTTTTTATTTTATCATTGAGAAAACTGGAGTGTGGAGATGGAATATTAACCTTCCCATGGTTACATATAATAAATGGCATCTGGGCGCCTGGGTGGCTCAGTGGGTTAAGCTGCTGCCTTCGGCTCAGGTCATGATCTCAGGGTCCTGGGATCGAGTCCCGCATCGGGCTCCCTGCTCAGCAGGGAGCCTGCTTCCCTCTATCTCTCTCTCTCTCTGCCTGCCTCTCCATCTACTTGTGATCTCTCTCTGTCAAATAAATAAATAAAATCTTTAAAAAAAAATAAATAAATGGCATCTTTCAGGGATGGCAATAAATCTGTTGAATATTAAATCCCATGTTTTTAATTTGTTTATTTACTTTTATGATGCAAAGCAGCATTTTCAATATAAAGATTTTCAAGAGGAGGAAAATTTCTATTCTCTTAGGAAAAGCCAAGGTTTTAAAACTTATAACAGTCATTATAGGTGACGAATCATTGTAAAATTTGGCTAAATTGGACACTATTTCAAGTTTTAATACTGATAGCTGTTTCCCTATAGCAATTAAGGGCCAGAAGAATATGGATCTTTAAACACTGTAAATTCTTGAATACACTGAAAAACATGTCGTGAGAACCTCTTATTGAGATCTCAGAACAAGGAGATAATTATGATATAAAATTCTGATATCTAATAAATAGCTAATAAATAGGCACTAACAATATCAGTTAAATGACATTTAATGTGTATAATATCTCTGTAGGTAGCAGAACTTACTCTCTTCAAATTAGAGAAATGACTTGTACAACATTTAAGCAATGTAATCAAGATCACACATATGATAATATTTCTCAGATTTGATCCTGAGGGTGAAATACTCCAAAATTTAGTTCTTTTTCTTTACACTGGGCATCTTCACACAAAATTGATACAGATAATCACAAAAAAATTATTTTACCATCTAGCCTAAACGATATCAAGGAAATAACAAATCTAAGTAAATAGCAATTATGGTTGTCAGTAATTAATTATGTGACCTCTAGCAATTTATTTTTTTTTAATTTTTTTATTTTTTTTTTAGATTTTATTTATTTATTTGACAGAGAGAAATCACAAGTAGATGGAGAGGCAGGCAGAGAGAGAGAGAGAGGGAAGCAGGCTCCCTGCTGAGCAGAGAGCCCGATGCGGGCCTCGATCCCAGGACCCTGAGATCATGACCTGAGCCGAAGGCAGCGGCTTAACCCACTGAGCCACCCAGGCGCCCTAGCAATTTATTTTTTAGTCGCAATTTCCACATCTGAGAAAGGAGGAGTCTGGACTCTATTGGAAGTTCTCTTCTTGCTTGAATGCTCTAGTTTATAAGCCATCTATATCATTATGAGTGATTAATGACAATGGATATTTAGCTTATATACGATTGAAGAATAAATCCCACTTCCAGTTAAGGAACAATCCTTCTGTATATGTTTCTACTGCTGTCTATTCCTTGATTATCTTTATTTTTCTGATTTCATTATTTTCTGCTTTGCTCTCTTGTGCTACCAACTGCTGACAACTGCAGTGTCACTATCTTATTTTTTGACCTCCAGTTAGAAATCATTTCCCTCAAAACCCATTGTAATCTTTATATGGTAAGAACTTGACATTTTAATTTATTTAAATGTTGAATTCACTGTGTGTTGATAGAGGTCCAAAAGAACCTCTGTTAGAGCAATCAATCAACAAGTGAATGATGTTGCTGAGAGACCCACCATTCAATAAATTATAGCCATTTGTATTCCCTACATCTTTCATGGAGTTCAATATAGTTATTTTACTTAGAGAAACTATCTGTTAGTTTTATAACATTCATGGAGCTTAAAAGACTTTAAAGTAAGCATAGTCTTCACAGAGAATTGGTAAAATATATTTAATGACAGAAGAAAAATAATTTTACTTATCTTAATATACAACTAATTATTAACTACATCATATACATGACCAATCATTATTATTTTTTATGAAATGAATTAAAGTTAGATTGCATGGCACACACTTTTTATTTTAAAATCTCTATATTCAAACTCTACCTATATCTCACTATATAAACATAAAACTTTTAACTATTATTTACTGAAATAAAATAAAATCTTTCATTTTTGTTTACTTAATCATTTACAAGTTTGAATGAAAAGTAAAAACAGAATACATCTAAGCTTTGATTATAGATATTGAAAGCAGACATTTTTCTTTGTGTTTTCCTTACTTTCAATATGAACATGTAAGGTTCTTGTGAAATATCTGCACTGATTAAGAATGATAAAAATAAATGATTTAGTATTGCTTGTAAAAATTAGTGCTTTTCCTTTCTCCTCATTAATGGTATATGATGATGTGAGAGAACTTTATTTTATAAGCCTACCACAGTTTTACCTTTAAAAAAATCATAACTAAATTTCTTGGAGCTTTGTTTCTATGGAAATTTGCCTCTTTTGAAAATTCTGTCATACAACTATGTATCACATTTCATACAAAAATGGAAGAAGCTTAGTAATATTTTGTAGTATCAAGCACAAATAAGCTGAACACATTCTCACTCTAAACATCCAGTATTGGATAGACATGTGCATGCTACTTTCTGTAACCACCTTTTATTCTCAAATGTTACAAATGTACATTTGTAGAACACCCAAGAGTATTTCCAGTATTTTCTTAGATGCTAGTTTGTTTGTTTTTTTTTTTAAACAGCAACTAAATATAGAAAATATAATTAATTTGGCATATAAACATACAGATAAAGAGTAGATTAGTAATATCTTAGTCTTTGAATCCATTCTTTTTTACTGTGATAGATTAACTTCATTCAGAGGGGTCCTTATTTATGTTTAGCTTTAAGGTATTAGGAATAGACTCTTCTTTGGCTCATGTGTGCATGTTTGCGTGTGTGTGTGTGTGTGTGTGTGTGTGTGTGTGTGTGTGTGTGTATGTGTGTTTTAAAAAATGAAAAAGCATTCTTCTATCAATCCCTAATGCCATTAAAGAGATATAACATTCAGCCATCAGAGTCAACAGATCAGTCACTATAACAACATCTGGAATACAGTGTTAAAAATTCACTCATATGCACAATAAAACCTTTTTCTGGACTTTAATTTCAAGTAAGAGAAGTAGGAAAACATGGAAAAAGTTGTTAAACACAAAGAAAAGAACCTCATATATTATATAAAGGTAATATGTGGTATAGTGAAAAAATTAATCAAAAAGTGATATGGGGAGTATTGGGAGATAATTTTAAAAGGATTATCAGGAAGATCTCACTGGTTTTTAAGTATAGCCTGATAGCAGTGAAGACGAATATCATAGAAATCTTTAGCCAAAACATCAATACCAGAAAAAGGAAAGAACCAAGACAAAGAACCCCGGAAAGTTCAAGAAACAGCACAGCACGATTACATGAAGCAGAATAGATTGGGTAAGAAAAAGGGTGAAAAACTAAGATGAGATGGGGTGTTATGGCTGTTATGTAAGTCATTTCGGTATTTATTCTGAATGTACTGAATTGGGAAGCAGAGCAAGCATGGTCTGAAAAATTTTCAAATTATGTATCTTGAGGGCACCTGGGTGTCTCAGTAGGTTAAAAACGTCTACCTTCAGCTCAGGTCATAATTCCAGGATCCTGGGTTGGAATCCTACATCAGGCTCCCTGTTCTGCAGGGTCTTGCTTCTCCCTCTGCCTCTCTCTGTCTCTGTCTCTCTGTTTCTCATGCATAAATAAATTTTTAAAAATCTTTAAAAATTATGTATCTCAAAATAGGAATCAAGAATATTATGATGAAGATCAATAAGAAAGTCATTATATGTCAGGTGGTGGACAATTAACTGAGTCATAGTGATTTGGGTGGAGGGGGAAGTCAGAAGAGATCAGAGAAGGGTTAGAGTCTGGGTCATGAGAGATGGACACAAAGTCTTGGCAGCATCCAAAAACAGATATCATGGGCATAATATCATTTTGGCACAACCATAATGGGCTTTAGAGGGAGCGGGGAATAAACCAAGTGCTTGCAAATAAAAACTGAAATTAGTCCCTGAGTTATTGTGAAAGCAGTTTACAGTGATTCACACGTGAGCTGCCTAAAATACAACTTTGTTTATTCCAAATATCTTAGAACCTAATTTCAATTTGTTTTATTTTTAATAAAGAGAAGGTAGTAAACACTACTATTTAAAAGATCGTTTGATCCCTTTCAAAGCTCTTTATTGTTGATGTTAAGTCCCAGAAAAAAAGTTTAATAGACTCAAAATCTTATTTTGAAGGTAAGCTTATTTCAGAAATTTAGTACATTTGTTATTTCATCTCATTGTATTAAGATTATTTTGAAGTCATTCAAAAGTGGAATAAAGTAAATCATTTGTTGATTTTCACTGATTATAAATGATGTATTTACTCTTACGGATAAAAATTATCAACTTTCATTCTGATTAATATTTCTAAAGCTATTTATTTTATGTGGAAGTACTAAATAAATCATTCACAAAGGTGTTCCTGTTAAGTAAAAGCCTAGAAACCAAATAAATTTGCATAATATCTAATCTGTAGTAAAACAAATTGCTAAGAATTAGGATGCAAGCTCAAATAAATTATATACTGTGTTAAATATTACAATTAAAGAATCACTCAAGAAGTGATCCATTGGTTAAATTGTATGCACTTATAATAAGATAACACTTGACATTAAAACTCATGTATTACTGATTCCTAACTCTCTTAGAATTTATAAAAACATTATGATGAAGCTTAAACTTTTCTTATTTAAATATAAGCTCTCAAGTTAGTGTAATAATAATTCTAGAACTGATAAATATTTGAGGTTTTTTTTGCAATATTAAGTCATTAGTACAATGATTAACTATTCTGTCAATCATACTAGTAGTGATAGTGTGTCTATTTTGATTTTCTTTTTTAGGATTTTATACTTGGCTTTGGCCATTTCCTAAAGGCTATGTGATGTAAAAGTAAAAGGTAAGTCTCATTACCAAGAAATACTAATTTTCTTTGAAAAAATTGATGGTATTTTGATAGGGATTGCATTAAGTGTGTAGATTGCTTTAGGTAGCATAGACATTTTCACTGTATTTGTTCTTCCAATTCATGAGCATGGAATGTTTTTCTATTTCTTTGTGTCTTCCTCCATTTCTCTCATGAGTACTTTATAGTTTTCTGATTACAGATTCTTTGCCTCTTTGGTTAGGTTTATTCCTAGGTATGTTATGGTTTTGGGTGCAATTGTAAATGGGATTAACTCCTTAATCTCTCTTTCTTCTGCTTTGCTGTTGGTATATAGAAATGCAACTGAATTCTGAGCATTGATTTTATATCCTGACACTTTACTGAATTCCTGTATGAGTTCTAGCAGTTTTGGAGTGGAGTCTTTTGGGTTTTCCACATAAAGTATCATATCATATGCAAAGAATGAGGTTTGACTTCTTTGCTGATTTTTATGTTTTATTTATTTTTATGTCTGATTGCTGAGGCTAGGACTTCTAGTACTATGTTGAATAGCAGTGGTAATGGTGGCAGCAGCCCTGCAGTGTTCCTGACCAGAAAAAATGAAATAATCCTGAAATTTTATATGGAATCAGAAAAGACCCCAAATAGCCAGAGGAATGTTCAAAAAGAAAACCAATGTTGGGGGCGTCACAATTCCAGACTTCAAGCTCTATTATAAAGCTGTAATCATCAGGACAGTATGGTATTGGCACAAAAACAGACACATAGATCAGTGGAACAGAATAGAGAGCCCAGAAATGGACCCTCAACTCTATGGTCAACTAATCTTCGACAAAGCAGGAAAGAATGTCCAATGGAAAAAAGACAGTCTCGGGCGCCTGGGTGGCTCAGTGGGTTAAGCCACTACCTTCAGCTCAGGTCATGATCTCAGGGTCCTGGGGTCGAGTCCCACATCAGGCTCTCTGCTCAGCAGGGGGCCTGCTTCCCTTTCTCTCTCTCTGCCTGCCTCTCTGCCTGCTTGTGGTCTCTCTCTGTCAAATAAATAAATAAAATCTTTAAAAAAAAAAAAAAAGAAAAAAAGAAAAAAGACAGTCTCTTCAACAAAGGGTATTGGGAAAATTGGACAGGCACATGCAGAAGAACAAAACTGGACCATTTCGTTACACTACACTCAAAAATAGAAATTTCTTATTTTTTATTTCAATTTCAAAATACAATTAAGGAGAGATAAAAAGCTTCCAGGAAAAACAAAAACAGAAAGAATTTGCAAACTCCAAACCAGCTCTATAGGAAATATTGAAAGGGGTCCTTTAAGCAAAGATAGACCCTAAAAGTAGTAGATCAGAAGGAACAGAGTCAATATACAGTAAAAGTTGACTTTCAGGCAATACAATGGCACTAAATTCATAACTCTCAATAGTTACCCTGAATATTAATGGGCTAAATGCCCCAATCAAAATACACAGTGTATCAGAATGGATAAAAAAACAAAACCCATCAATATGCTGCCTACAAGAAACTCATTTTAGACCCGAAAACACCTCCAGATTTAAAGTGAGGGGGTGGAAAACAATTTACCATACTAATGGACTCAGAAGAAAGCTGGGGTGGCAGTCCTTCCATCAGATCAATTAGATTTTAAGCCAAAGACTATAATAAGAGATGAGGAAGGACACTATATCATACTCAAAGGGTCTATCCAACAAGAAGATCTAACAATTTTAAATATCTATGTCCCTAACATGGGAGCAGCCAACTATATAAACCAATTAATAACAAAATCAATGAAACACATCACCAATAATACAAAAATAGTAGGGGACTTTAAACCCCCCTCACTGAAATGGAAAGATCATCCAAGCAAAAGATCAACAAGGAAATAAAGACCTTAAATGACACACTGGACCAGATGAACATCACAGATATATTCAGAACATTCAATCCCAAAGCAACAGAATACACAATCTAGTGCACATGGAACATTCTCCAGAATAGATCACTTCCTGGGTCATAAATCAGGTCCAATTGGTATCAAAAGATTGGGATCATTCCCTGCATATTTTAGGCCACAATGCCCTGAAGTATTCACAAGAGGAAGTTTGGAAAGAACCCAAATACATGGAGACTAAAGAGCATCCTAAAGAATGAATGGGTTAATCAGGAGCTCTGTGATGCTCAGACACCCCTGAACCTTCTGTGACCCTGAAGGACCTGAGACCACTCTGTCCCCACATGGGCTTCCAGCTTAACCTCTGGAGCAACGTCCCTCAGTGGGGCTTTTAAAAGTTCTAAAAGAACTTTTAAAAAGTTCTGATTTTGTGCTCCATTGCTCTGCCACTTGCTGGGAGCTGTCTATCTTTCCGTCGCAGTCTATCTTTCCGTCGCTTTGGATTCGCTTGTCTGCAGGTCCTACCTTTCAGAAAGTGGTCAATTTTGTGTTTCTAGAATTGCTGCTCTTCTTCTCTTTGATCTCCTGTTGGAATTGTTGGGGTTTGGAATGGTTTGATAAGCTATCTAGCTGATCTCCTGCTACCTGATGTCATCTCAGCCCGCTACTTCTCAGCCATCTTGATTCCTCCCCTCTCTTCTCCTTCTTTTTAAATACTTTACTCCTTCTCTGAATTTTAAGCAATACTAAAAAGTTGAAAATAACTGAAATATTCAATGATAAAATGATTTGGAGTAGTTTATATACCTAACAATAGGTAATAGGTTGATTAAATTAGAGTTAGTTATAAAACAGTATCTAAATTGTAATGTTAGGGACGCCTGGGTGGCTCAGTTGGTTAAGCAGCTGCCTTCGGCTCAGGTTATGATCCCAGCATCCTGGGATCGAGTCCCACATCGGGCTCCTTGCTCGGCAGGGAGCCTGCTTCTCCCTCTGCCTCTGCCTGCCACTCTATCTGCCTGTGCTCACTCTCTCTGTCAAATAAATAAATAAAATCTTTAAAATAAATAAATAAATAAATAAATAAATAAATAAATAAATAAATAAATTGTAATGTTGTTGGGACCCCTGGGTGGCTCAGTGGGTCAAGCCTCTGCCTTCAGCTCAGGTCTTGATCTCAGTGTCCTGGGATCAAGCCCTGCATCAGGCTTTCTGCTCAGTGGTCAGCCTGCTACCTCCTTTCTCTCTGCCTGTTCCTCCACCTACTTGAGATCTCTGTCAAATAAAATTTTAATAAAATAAAATAAAATAAATTGTAATGTTATTTTTTAAAAAGATAACAATAATATATTATCTTTTTAAAAAGATAACAATAATATGTTGGAGGTATAGCCATTGAGCTATACCTCCAACAATAATATGTCTGAATGAGAGACACAACTGTGATTAATAGCAAGAACTTCATGGGCTTCCCTTTAAACACTGGCCTTTTTCTCACTAATTAACTTCAATCAAATTATTAAACTTTTTGTACCACAGTTTCCATTTGTAAAATTGGTGGAATGATGAATAATAATATATCTAAGCTTTAGAACATCACCTGTCCTAAAAATTTAGTAAGCACTAAGAATTTGCTATCATATGTAACAGTAAATATAAGCAAACATTTAGGCATAGAAAGAACTTTGAAGGGTTGCATGGGTGGCTCAGTCAGTTAAGTGTCTGCCTTTGGCTCAGGTCATGACCCCAGAGTCCTGGGATCAAGCCCCACATCTGACTCCTTGGTCAATGGGAGCCTCCTCTCCCTCTCCCTCTTCCATCTGCCTTCTACTTCTCCTGCTTATGCTCTCTCCCTCTCTCTGTCAAAAATAAATAAAATCTTTTTTAAAAAAAAGATTAATGTGGTATTCCCTAAATGAGTGGGATTTATGCCATCTTGCTTATTCCTTTAAAGTATTTAGAATAACAAATTTTTTATAACCAGAAAAGTAATGAAGTTCAGGAATAAGTCATTGATTATATACTAATAAGAATATGTGATATATATAGATAGATAAATAACACATGCACACACACACACACACACACACACACATAATGTAATATCACTTGGCTATAAAAGCAGAATGAAATCTGGCCATTTATAATGACATGGATGTACCAGAGAGATAATGTTAAGCAAAATAAGTCTATCAGAGAAAGACAAATACCATATGACTTCACTCATATGTGGAATTTAAAAAACAAAACAAATGAGCATGGGGGAGAAAAGAGGGAGAGAGAGAGAGAGAGACCAAGAAACAGACTCTTTACTATAGAGAACAAATTATCACCAGAGAGGAAGTGAGTGGGAGGATGGATGAAATAATTGATGAGTACATTTGTGATGAGCATCAGGTATTGTATGCAAGTATTGAATCACTATATTATACACCTGAAACTAACATTACACTGTATTTTATAACAGGCATTTAAATAAAAATGTGAAAATAAAAAAATTAAAGAATTTTATATATTTAATACACATATATATTAAACTTTATATTTTATATAACAATTAAATGTTTACTATTATTTAGTTTAAACTATGACACTTAAAGCTAAGTACAATAATACAAAAATAGCAAAAGTACTTAATTTTCACAACATAAAGTAAATGAGCACATTTCTAATACCATTCATTCTAAGACAGAATAATGTTATTTTTTATTGTCTATCAAACTAATTTCATATGGTTTACATGACTCTATTTAAGGTTTACTCATCGATATTTTAGAAATTTTCTTAAAACAATTTTTTCTTTATAATGTGCAAAATTAATAGTAAATCAATTGGAGAAACAAGGAAAAAACTATGAAAGGTCTCTTTATGTCAAGAAACTTAACAGCAGGGGCACCTGGGTGGCTCAGTGGGTTAAGTCTCTGCCTTCAGCTCAGGTCATGGTCTCAGGGTCCTGGGATCAAGCCCCACATCATGCTTTCTGCTCAGCCAGGAGCCTGCTTCACCCTCTCCTTCTGCCTGCCTCTCTGCCTACTTGTGATTTCTCTCTCTGTGTCAAATAAATAAATAAAATCTTTAAGAAAAGAGAAAAAAGAAGGAAACTTATAGCTTACCTTTATGTGTAATTAGACAATAGTATATTAGTCACCACAAAGAAGAGGAAAATGATAATATAGCCATAGTAAATTAATTAACATTTATTGAATTCATAAGTTATAATAACATATCTGTGGTTAAATTGATAGATGTGTACTGACAAAGAGGCTGGAGTTACATGGGAAATAAAGGGAATTTATTTGACTGTTTTATAGCTACAAGTTCATAGAAAGCAATCAGACTTTTTTCCCTCTCCATCATTCTCTCTTTATATTCCTAGCTTTGTAAGTTTCTAGGATAATAAAAATTAATTTGCACTGGATTGCTTACAATTAATCCACTCCAAAAGAATTGTCTATAAATTTTATGCCTGTCTTCTTTAAGAGAAAGTAACAAATAGAATTTTTCTACTTTGAAACACATCACTATATCTCCGTTTCAAGAATGCTTCAGTCTGCAATTACTTTATTCATTTCTTCATTCCTTCATAAAATGTCTTGTGCTTGATTATTCACTTGATTTTCAGACCCAGTATTTTTCTTAAAAAAAAATCACAAAAGCATATGACATTATCCACACTTTGAATAGCTCAGAGGTAGTTACCTAATTATAGTAATATTAGCAGGAGGAGTGTAGGGAGAGAAAACTCAAACTTTTGCAGCACCTACTATATGACAGGCATTCTGTTCAGATTTACAAATACTCTTTTATATATCTTTCATAAGTAAGTGATGGGTTACTATTCTAAATGTATAAATGTGGAAACTAAAAGAATAAAGGATAATAACCTTCCTCAAATCACAGATCTAGTAAGTTGCCACTCTGAGTTTTGATAGCACATTCACTTAATAGCAAAAATGAGCAAACTAAGAAAAACACCATGGTCACAGTATTTAATACATTCCTATTCTATTTTCTTTTTTTTTTTATTTATTTGAGCTTATGTAGAATAATTGACAAGTACTCTTTTAACCCATACATGATCTTTAACATCTTTTTCTAAGGAGCTTTGTAATTATTAGTGATAACCTTTAATGTGATAACTGATTAATGTATTATTTATATTTTTATCTACATATTACTAATTTTATGTAATCTGAGTCAGTATATTGTGAGATATTTCATCTTTCTTGTGCCTACTTACATTAACTAGAGTATAGGAATATATTCAGGGGGGAAAAAACAACAACAACAACAACACATGTTGAAAGTAATCCTAAGAAAGTAATAGGTGATTTAAAATGAGAAAATGTTAGCTTTTAAACAGCTTCTGTACCTATTTTAACATCATCAGCTCTATTATGAAGCTTAATAGAGCTTAATGATACAATACATTCAGTTGAGAAAGGAGGCATCAATTTTGAATTCATGAAGAAAGGTATTTAAATATGAATTTGTATCTAGTATCTTTAAATGAAAGTCTTCTGTAAGGGATGTTTCTTGGAAAACAACTAGGACTCATGGACTAGTGCTTTTGTAATCCTTCACCAGGTCATTTTTCAGTGGTACTGATCATGGGATGAGAGGCAGGGAAGTCAAGTCTTCTTTCAACTATCTGTTATCAATTCTATTTGAGAGGTAAGAATTTGAACCCCATGACAGAGAGAATATTACAGACGCTGGCATCTTCTATAACTAATCTTTCTGTCACCTTATTTTTAAAGTCCCTTAAAAGCAGAATAAAAGTTTTGTTTTTAATGAAATTCTCCTGTGAACAATTTCTATCATTTTTAGTTTGTATAAAATCCCATTATTTGACTTTTATTTTAAAGAATCTTTTGCCTGGCTATAGACTTCAAGCTGTTAAGTTTGTCATTGTTGTAGTTTTCCAACACTTTAGAGGTATAATTTCATTTTTCTCTTGATTTCTGTCATTTCTGCTATTAATCTAGTTGTCAGTGTTATTTTTCCTCTAATTAACTATTCCTTCAATTTTATCAGTGTTCTGGTATCATTTTCTTCATATTTTTTGTTCAGAATTCACTGAGCTTTAAAAATTAATGTTTTATTGTTTTCAATATTTTCAAGATATTTTCACATATTATTTTTTGTAATAATGCTTTTAAGTCATTCTCAGTTTCCTCAATCCTTAGGATTCCCATTATATTCACATTAAACTTTTGTTAACACTGTATTTCAAATAACTAGTCATTTTCTGCTCTTTAATTCTCTTATCTCTCTATACTTCAGTTTTAATATATCCTAATGACTGTCTTTAGTTTCACTAATCCTTTCTTCTATTATGACAAATCTGTTGTTAAATGAATACATTACTTTTTTTAAAAAATTACTTTTTTTAAAACTATAGTCAAGCTAATTAACTATCTTCTCACATATTTACCAATTTTTGTGTGTGAGGAAGAGCACCTGAAATCTACTCTATTATTAAATTTTTGGTATTCAGTACAGTACTATTAAATATGGTCTTCATGCTTTATGTCAGATCTATAAACATTCATTTTATATAATTGCAACTTTGTACTCTTTAATGAACATCTCCCCAGATCCCCTACCTCCTGTCACCTGATAACCACCATTATTACTTTTAGTTGTATTTTCTAGTCTAATTTTTCTGTTTGACTCTTTCATGTACATTTTCATTATCTTATGAGCTTCTCAATTCACTGTTGTTCCTTGAACATGTTTTTCAGTTTTTTTTTTTTTTAAGATTTTATTTATTTATTTGACAGACAGAGATCACAAGCAGGCAGAGAGGCAGGCTGAGAGAGATGGGGAAGCAAGCTCCCTGCTGAGCAGACAGCCCGACATGGGGCTCGATCCCAGGACCCTGGGATCACGACCTGAGCAGAAGGCAGAGGCTTTAACCCACTGAGCCACCCAGGTGCCCCTGTTTTTCAGTTTTTTGAAAGACTCTTTGATATATGCAATATTTACATGACCTTGGTTATTTTCATATATTGCTACTTTTTCCTTTTTTTTTTTTTTTGGTTATTCCTTTCTTTTTTTTTCCATCATTGGTCCTCTCTCTTGGCATCATAGTGTTTTCTTTTTAATTCAATTAGCCATCAGATTAGTTTCATACATCATTAGTTTCAGATGTAATATTTAGTAATTTATCTGTTGCTTATAATACCCAGTGCTCAGCACATCATGTGCCCTCCTTAATGCCCATCACCCAATTACCCCATTTCCCCATCTACCTCCCCTCCAGCAACCCTCAGATGGTTTCCTATAGTTAAGAGTCTCATGATTTTTCCTCCTGTTCTGATGACTTCTCATTCAGTTTTCCCTTTCTTCCCCTATGATCATCTACACTGTTTCCACTACACATTCCATATGTGAGTGAAACAGTATGATAATTGCCTTTCTCTGCTTGACTTATTTCACTCAACATAATACCTTCCAGCCAATCCATATAGATGCAAATGGTAAGTATTCCTCCTTTCTGATGGCTGAATAATATTCCATTGTATATGTATATACCACATCTTCTTTATCCATTCATCTGTTGATGGACCTCTCTGCTCTTTCCATGGTTTGCTGTTGTGGACATTGATGCTATGAACGTTGGGGTGCAGGTGCCCCTTTGGATGACTACATTTGTATCTTTGGAGTAAATGTGTAGTAGTGAAATTGCTGGGTCATAAGGTAGCTCTATTTTTCACTTCTTGAGGAATTTTTATACTGTTTTCCAAAGTGGCTATACCAACTGGCATTCCCACCAACAGTGTGAGACAGTTCCCCTTTCTCTGTATCCTCACCAACATTTCTTGTTTCCTGTCTTGCTAATTTCAGCTATTCTAACTGGTGTAAGTTGGTATCTCATTGTGGTTTTGATTTGTATTTCCCTGATGTCAACTGATATGGAAAATTTTTTCATTTGTCTCTTGGCCATTTGTATGCATTATTTGGAGAAATGTCTGTTCTTGTCTTCTGCCCATTTCCTAACTAGATTATTTGTGTTTTGGGTGTTGAGTTTGGAAAGATCTTTATAGATCTTGGATACTCCCTCTTTATCTGTTATGTCATTTGCAAAAATATTCTCCCATTCCATAGGTTGCTTTTAGTTTTGTTGACTATTTCCTTTGCTGTGCAGAAGTGTTTGTCTTGATGAAGCGCCAATAGTTCATTTTTGCTTTTGTTCCCTTGCTTCTGGAGACTTGTCTAGCAAGAAGTTGCTGCAGCTGAGGTTGAAGAAGTTGCTGCCTCTGTTCTCCTCTAGGATTTTGATAGACTCCTATCTGAAATTTAGGTCTTTCATCCATTTTGAGTTTATCTTTGTGTATGGTATAAAAAAATAATCCAGTTTCATTCTTCTACATGTGACTATATAATTTTTCCAACACTATTTATTGAAGAGACTCTCTCTCTCTTTTTTTTTTCCCCATTAGAAATCCTTTCCAGTTTTGTCGAAGATTAGTTGACCATAGCACAGGGGGTCCATTTCTTCATTCTCTATTCTATTTTATTGATCTATGTGTTTGTTTTTATACCAGTGCCATTCTTCTTGATGATTACAGCTTTGTAATATAGCTTGAAGTCTACTGTTGTGATGCTACCAGCTTTGGTTTTCTTTTTCAACCTTCCTCTATTTGATGTCTTTTCTAGTTCCATACAAATATTAGGATTATTTGTTCCAGCTTTGTGAAAAATGTTGATGTCATTTTTAAATGGATTGCATTGAATGTGTAGATTGCTCTGGGTAGCATAGACATTTTCATAATATTTATTATTTCAATACATGAACATGGAGTGTTTTTCCATTTCTAATCCATTTCTTCCTCAATTTTTTCCATAAGTGTTCTGTAGTTTTTGGAGTATAGATCCTTTATATCTTTGATTAGGTTTATTCCTAGGTATCTTATGGTTTTTGGAGCAATTGTAAATGGTATTGATTCTTAGATTTCTCGTTCCTCTGCCTCATTGTTAGTGTATAGAAATGCAACTGATTTGTGGCCATCGATTTTATATCCTGCTACTTTCCTGAATTCTTGTATGAGTTCTAGCAATTTGGGAGTGGAATCTTTTGGGTTTTCCACATAAAGTATCATGTCATCTGTGAATATGAGTTTGACTTCTCTGCCAATTTGAATGCCTTTTATTTCTTTTTGTTGTTTGATTGCTGAGGCTAGGACTTCTAGTACTATGTTGAACAGCAGTGTTGAGAGTGGGGATAACTTTTATCTTTCTGATTTTAGGAGAAAAGATCTCAGGATTTCCCCATTGAGAATGTTACTTGCTGTGGGCTTTTCAAAGATTACTTTTATGATATTGAGGTATGTTCCCTCTATCCCTACACTGTGGAGAGGTTTAATCAAGAGAGTATGCTGTTATTTTCAACCTTAAAAAAAAAAGAGAGAGAGAGAGTATGCTGTATTTTGCCAATGGTTTTCTGAATCAATTGAGAGGATCATATGGCTCTTGTCCTTCCTTTTATTAATGTGATGTATCCCATTGATTGATTTGCAGATGTTGAACTTCCCTTGTATCCCAGAAATAAATCCCACTTGGTTATGGTGAATAACCCTTTTAACGTACTGTTGGATCCTATTAGCCAATATCTTGGTGAGAATTTTGGCATCCAGTTCATCAGCGATATTGGTCTGTAGTACTTTTTTGAGGGAGTCTTTGTCTGACTTTGGGAATAAGGTAAATACTGGCCTCATAGAACAAGTTTCCAAGTTTTCCTTCTGTTTCTGTTTTTTGAAAGAGCTTCAGAAGATTAGGTCTTAGTTCTTCTTTAAATGTTGGGTAGAATTCCCCTAGGAACCCATTTGGCCTTAGAGTCTTGTTTATTGTGAGGTTTTTGATTGCTTCGTCAATTTCCTTTCTGGTTATGGGTCTGTTCAGGTTTTCTATTTCTTCTGGTTTCAGCTTGGTAGTTTATAAGGTACCAGGAATGCATCCATTTCTTCCAGATTGCTTAATTTGTTGGTATATAGTTGCTCATAATATGTTCTTAAAATTGTTTGTATATCTTTGGTGTTGGTCATGACCTCTTCTCTTTCACTCATGATTTTATTAATTTGGGTCCTCTCTCTCTCTGATAAGTCTGGCAAGGGATTTATTGATCTTATTATTCTTTCAAAGAACCAGCTTCAAATTTCATTGATCTGTTCTACTATTCTTTTGGTTTCTATTCCACTGATTTTCTCTCTATTCTTTATTATTTCTCATCTTAGGCTTGATTTAGGCTTTATTTGCTGTTCTTTCTCCAGCTCCTTTAGAGGTAAGGTTAGCTTGTGTATATGAGACTGCTAATTTTTTGAGAAAGGCTTGTATGTGCTATGCAATTCCCTCTTAGGACTGCCATTACTGTATCCAGAAGGTTTTGAACAGTTGTGTTTTCATTTGTTTCCATGAAAATCTTAAACTTTTCTTTATTTTCCTGGTTGACCCATTCATTCTTTAACAGATGCCCATTTACCTCCAAGTGCTTGAGTTCCTTCCAAATTTCCTCTTGTAATTGAGTTCACATTTCAAAGCATTGTGGCCTGAAAATATGCAGGGATTAATCCCAGTCTTTTGGTACTGGTTGAGACATGACTTTCCTGTCCTTAACCCCTTATCAAGGCATCGGGACTTTACAGGAGACACAAGTCAGGGCCTGGTTTGATCCACGACTCCAAACATGCTGTGACCTCCAACACCCTCCTCATCCCTTATTAAGTCTTATTATATATATAATATATAACATAATATATCATATAATATATCATATATATTACATTTCTTATTATATGCACTTCAGTTTAAAGTCTAATTTGTCTAGTATGAGGATTGTTACCCCAGCTCTTTTTTTGATGTCCATTGGTATGATAAATGATTACATCCCCTCACTTTCAATCTGGAGTTGTCTTTAGATCTTCTTGTGGTCTTTTGTAGACAGCATAGGTCTTGCTTTTTTATACTATCTGATACTTATGTCTCTTGACTGGGGCATTTAGCCCATTTACTATTGAATGATACAAATTTAGTGTCATTGTATTACCTATAAAGTCCCTGTCTCTGTAGATTGTCTCTGTTTCTTTCTGGGCTGTTCTACTTTTGGGTTCTCTTTTGCTTACAGGATCCCCTCTAGTATTTCTTGCAGGGCTGGTTTAGTGATCATAAATTCTTTTAGTTTCTATTTGTCTGCAAGCTCCTTATCTCTCCTTTCATTCTGAGTGACAGCTTTGCTGAATAAAGTATTCTTGGCTGCATATTTTCTCATTTAGTACCCTGAATATATCATGCCAGACATTTTTTTTTTCTTAAATCTCAGGCTTAATTCATAGGTGTTCAGAATGATTTGATAGTTATCGAGCTAAATTTCAGGGACCAGATGAAATGACATCCCCTATTCTTCCACCATCTTGCCTCCATCCATCCTAGTGAACTTTGATTGGCTGTTGTATTATTTGTATAAAAAGTTATTAATTCTCAGGCTTTAGTAGGATGATAGGATAATGGAAAATAATCACGAGATTTAACAAAAGTTTTATGCTCTGTTAAGTATGATTTGTGTTGGCCAATTTATTTTTTCTGCCTCTAGAAGTTTCTTTTCTTCTAGAGGTCAGCCCTTTCAGCTTCTCATTGGAAAGAAAGTTTCTGGAATTACCAGCAGTCTTGGAATCTGCCACCTATGAACTCTAAATTCTGCCTCCTCAGAACAGCAAGACTGCTGAAATCTGTGCTCAAGGTTTATTCTCTAAGATGTTGTTTTGACTATTTTTTCCACCTTATTTTCTTAGGTTTGTCTTATACCTCCCTAGTATAGGAGACAAGTCCTGAAATGAAATTTCACTTGAAATTTTAGTCACACTTCTGGAGGCCCCTTCAAGTCCTAATTGTCTTGGGAACTCGCAATTCCAACTTTTTTTTTTTTCAAACTCCTATCAGATTGTTGCAGGTCTTAGTTACCCCTTCTCATTTATCTATATTCTCTATTCTCTAAACTACACATCAGCAAAAGCCTTGATTAAAAATGTGAAGTAGGATGTGGAAGTCATTGTGGTACTCCAATGTTTTCTCTGGGTTCTTAGACCCTTAAGTCATAAGTGGCTTAGATTTTCTCTGAGACTCTCAGTTATTTCATATATTTAATCCAGATCTTAATCTGGATTAATCATTTGGGGTGGATTGCTCATCTAATATTAGCTCTTTTTTCATGGCTGAAAACATAATTTTCTTGAATCCAAATTTTTGTCACCTGAAACCTTTGAGGCTGCTGAAATATCTTCTTACCTCCTCAGAGTCACAGGGCAATTTATTTGCCTTCAGCCTAACCTGTAGCTGGGCAACATCATCTAACCCAAAGCCTATTTTATAATATGGTGTTGAAAATATCGTGTAATTTATTGACTCCTATACTGTAAATCAAAACCAGCATGGCTGTATGCGTACAAAATGATTGTAAGTGTGTGGGTTTTTACCCTCATATGGCTGACTGGGAGCTGTGGTTGTCTGCTGCTGCTTAGCATCATGAGAGAATATTTACCACATATTTCTAGCCCAGGAAAAGAGCAAAATTCAAAATCCAAAGTACAGTCTCCACCAAATGTGCATCACTTTTCAAGGATTGTAAATAAAAAAATTCATAAGTCAACTATTGTTAAAAATAATATAGTTAAAAATTAATATAGTTAAATAATATAGTTAAAAATTTTTAACTATTGTTAAAAATCAGGCATCATATGTGTGTGTATGAGTTATTAATATTTGATCCAGCACACGTCAGTTTTTCTCAGAAGGAAGTTTGTCAAATATGAGGTAGTTCTCCATAGGTAGAAACAGAACTCACTACAGCCACTTTTGAATAAGCACTGCAGATTTGCATCTTGAATTTCAACTAAATAATAGTGTTCATCTCTCAAGCTTACAAGATAAAATTATTTTGACACATAATGAACAGAATAAATGGTATTGGAGACTTTTTATTTCATACCACCAGCATTACAGAAACTTGGTTACAATTTGTCATCTACAATATCCTTTCAACAAATTAAGTACATCCTTCTTTCAGTTAGAAGTCATCTTTTTTTCATGAAAACACGTGGATAACAAATAATTCTAATTTAACAAATTATAAGCATATTATGCAATATCAGAATTCTGTAATAGTATTACTTTGACACATTTTTCATTAAAGGAAATATTTTTTATTTTCTATGTAAAGTATGATTAGGAAACATGCAAATATATTTTGTATCTTGGCCTCAAATGAAATAGAATTACAACACTGTTAAGGAGGAATTGAAATATGTTTATTTTCGTCCCAGATGTACAGTTGAAAATTATAAGAAGAAAATATATATGTTTGTGTTTCGGAAGAGATACACTCTGGTACTTCCATAATTGTCAAGCTCTTCTTAAAGAACTCTAAGGGGAAATTATGATTCTCATTCATATTGCCGAGATTTTATCACAGATTTTGTTTACATCTGTTAATATGCAGCTAGTGGTATTTAGCATTGAAGTTGCAGATCAGGAATGTAGAATTTCAGGGCTGGATCATTACCTTCACTGTTTTCAGATTTTAAGATTTACCTTGTACTGGTAGATCAGTGTGACCTTACCTTAACAAGTTCCTGAACCCTCTTCCACAATAGGTGTGTTTCCATTCTTTAAAATTATTTTTTAAAAACACAGTTACTGTTTATTGGCTACATATAATGTTCAGGACTTCTTTAAAGGCCTTCAAATCTGCTAACACACTTTCTCCTCAAAATAGCTCTAGAAAGTATTATTACCCTTTTTAGAGTTTTGTAGAGATTGAGCCACTGACAGTAAGGTTTGGGTCATATAGCTCATAAGTGATTAATCCATGATTCAAAATCAGACAGTCTGGCTTGAGGCCAGGGTCTTAACTAGGACATTTAAAAGCCTACTTAGATTATTTACTGAATTGTCTATTTAAACTATGTGTGAAATTGGCTATTTGCTTTGCTAGATGATAAACATCTCTGTTTTATGGTATACTAATTTAGATCCCTCAATGACAAGCAACAGAAGTGTACCCTATTAACAGAAGAAATTAGTGAATTTATTGAATGGATATATAATACCTCAAATAATTTAAGTGTGATTTGAAGAACACTATGTCAGAAATGGCAATAACTAGGGCATCAGTAGAATCTAATTAACAAGTATTAGTGGAGAATTTCTTTAGAGTATGCAGAGCTATCTATTTCCTGTTCTGTGTGGTTGTTCAACATTCAAATTTCAGTGAGAACTCACATGACTGAACTGTTTTGGGTTAAAAAGGAGCAGGAAGAAAGTTAATTGTACTAGCAAGATTGTGTCTGTGAGAAAAGTCTTATTTCCAAAGCAGTTTTGTGATGCTATTTCCAGAAAGATGAGTAATGGATACTGGGAAGGCAAAAGTACCTAGGATTCAATTCATAAAGCAAATGCTTCACCACAGAATATAAAGAACCATTTGATGATAGTTGTATGCTATACATAAGAAATTATCATCTAAAGTTATTCACTTGTTAGGCTAACCAGAGTGTGTTTCCCTTATTAGATAATTATTTCTTTTAATATACACAATTTAAAGTTGTATTTTTAATATTTTTATATCTTTTATAATCAGTAAACTATAGTAATAAAAATGACAACCATTAAAAATGTCTTCATTTGGGACGCCTGGGTGGCTCAGTTGGTTGAACAGCTGCCTTCGGCTCAGGTCATGATCCCAGCGTCCTGGGATCGAGTCCCACATCAGGCTCCTTGCTCCGCAGGGAGCCTGCTTCTCCCTCTGACTCTGCCTTCCACTCTGCCTGCCTATGCTCGCTCTCGCTCGCTCTCTCTCTGACAAATAAATAAATAAAAAATCTTAAAAAAAAAAATGTCTTCATTTACTGTTTATCTAACATTTTCACGGTGCCTGGGTGGCTCAGTCAGTTAAGCTCCTGACTCTCGGTTTTGGCTCAGATAGCAATCTTGTGGTCATGGGACTGAGTCCTGTATTGGGCTCTGCGCTAAGCTCAGAGTCTGCTTTATATTCTCTCTCTCTCTCTCCTTCTTGTGCTCTCTCTTTTTTCCAAATAAATAAATTAAATATTTTTAAAAAACAAAATTAGCAATATTTTCATTAGTCATATTACTTATGTTAGACACTGAAGTGAGATAATTTCTAAAAAGACACAGAAGACATTGTATTCTATTAAGAGCTTTTTAAAATATTTTTAATAATTTGTAACAGTTTGCAGTATGTTTTATAATTTCATGACTTGAAATTATAAAACAAAACAATTGATAGTTTGAGAAAAATTGATTTCCATGCAAGTGAAAAATTGTTTACTAATTATTTTAAAATTATATCAATTCACTGTACTCAAAAATAATGAGATTATGGGAATTTGAAATTTATATAAAACTCCCATGAGTAGCACATATTACTGCAATTTCAATTATTTTATGCATTATAATTGTGTAATTTATCATTCTATACAGGAAATTTTTGAGTCTGAAAGTGAGTGCTATTAATATTTACTCTTGGGTCACAGATCCTTTAGTGGCCCTAAAGAAGGTAAGATTTTTATAAGTCACAGGAAGAGATTTAAGATAGAGGACTGTGAAAGGCTAAATATCTGAAATTAAAGAGAACATTGGCATAGTCCAAGAATAGAGAACATTATCAAGGCTAAAAATAGTGATAGTAATAAAATTAGTCTTGGAGAATATAAAGAACCTAATGTAAGAAGCTAGTATATGAATCTGGAAGACTTAGATAGTTCTTCTGTCTCATTATCCATTTAGGAACTGTCATCGTTGTTAATATTCTTCATTTCGTTCTGTGTGTATCAGTCCACTAAGTAAAATTTCATAACCCTTTTGCATTGGACAGCTATATGTTTTTGATGCATATGATTTATATCAATTTAATATCTGTGTTGTCTATTAATGTTATATAATAGTCAGGAATCAGTGAGAAGCTAATTGGACCAAAATGTATCCTTGGTAGCAAGATTTTGAGACACCTTGATGAAAAAGTTTTAGAGTGTCTATACCTAAGTGTTAAGCAAAGATACTATTTACATATATGTTCTTCCCAGTACCTCTTCTCACAGCTTGCAATGGCTAAGGCTAGTTAGTTGTTAAGTCAGTATGAGAAAGGAAAACCCTGAAAGGTGTTTCATGAAAGGAGACAGTGACAACTCGAATTCATTTAAAAAAAAAACAATAATAAGTTCTCTTTAGAATTGAGTCCCTGAGATTAGTAAAGTTTCCTAGGAATCCAGTAGTCAGAGTAAAGGAGTAACAGGGGCTGCAGAGGAAAAGAAGCATGACTTAAAATAAAAATAATACTTTGGCATATATTTGAAAATTTAAATTTAAGATAAATCATAAAGAATCTTGTTCCACATTCAAAGAATTTTTTATGATTTTCTTTTTTTTTTTTTTTTATAAACCTATATTTTTATCCCCAGGGGTACAGGTCTGTGAATCACCAGGTTTACACACTTCACAGCACTCACCAAAGCACATACCCTCCCCAATGTCCATAATCCCACCCTCTTCTCCCAAAACCCCTCCCCCCAGCAACCCTCAGTTTGTTTTGTGAGATTAAGAGTCACTTATGGTTTGTCTCCCTCCCAATCCCATCTTGTTTCATTTATTCTTCTCCTACCCACTTAAGCCTCCATGTTGCATCACCACTTCCTCACATCAGGGAGATCATATGATAGTTGTCTTTCTCTGCTTGACTTACTTCGCTAAGCATGATTCGCTCTAGTTCCATCCTACCTAAAGATACAAATGTAGTGATCCAAAGAATTTTTTAAAATATCAGGAGACACCTGTCCATCTCTTGGAGCTTCAGTAGAATATTGACAGGATGAAAATCATACTTAAAAAATATTACTTTGGTAGCAGTATAATGGGCATATTGAATGGGGAAGCAGGGAGTTGAAGCCAGAATGAAGAATTAGAGGCTCATTCATAGATCGAATCATTTTAAACTGTTGTCTCTGAGTATGCAAAATGTTCAAATACTGGCACTTTCATATGATTAAACCTAATTGTATTTCTAGATGTAATGCAATACGGTAATAAAGTGATGTTTTGGAGACAGTAGAATAATAGAGATAGATGTAAAAAAAAATTGTCAATTTCAGGAATCTTGTTTCAGTAAACTAACAACATGACTCTAACTTCTTTTTGGAGCTTTCTAGGACATCTTTGAAGATAGTTTTGTTTACTGAGTACTAAGATAAGCCCAATATGCTCCTAGTATCTTTTGTAGAGGAGTTCATGGAATTATTATAATAACCTTAAGAGATAGGTATAATTGTCATACTCATTCAATAAGTTAGGAAACAGATGCACTGAGAATATTTCCAACTTGTCCAAGGTAACACAGTTAGTAAGAATAAAATGCAGGACCAGCATTTGAATCCCAGGTGAATCTATAGTTCATACTTTGAATAGCTAAAATATACTGTTTGTATTAAATTTCCAAAACATCTTTTCCACATACAGCACTAATTGCATGTCTATTTACAAGTAAAAACAATAATTAAAAATAGGACTTATATTCAATAAAATTGAAAAGTAGATGAAATCTGATTTTTTTTTAAAAGACAATTCACTGTACACATTTTATTTACAGTTTTGTACACTGTCTTAATATGAATGGGACCGCTTTTCTACTTGAGCCATTTTTTAACCAAAGCAAAATAACCTAAGTAATACAAAGTGTTAAAATACAGCATAAAGATACAAAAACAGACATACTAATTCTAATTAGGAATGTAATTATGATGTTACATTTTTTATAATCCACAATTATGTTTAGGAAATCACACAAACATAGATCACTGATTTGAATGAAATGCATAAATTTGTAGCAAAGCTTTGTAGTTACAAAAAAACAAAAAAATTACCAAAGAATGCACAAAATTAATGTTTATTCCACCTTTGTGTCATATTCCTGGATCCTTCACCAATGTTACATGAGGAAAAAAACAAAAGCAAAACAAATGAAAAACTGAAATCAGAATCACTAATGTTATCAAGTAGGGAAACAAATAAATTAAAATCTAGCAGCCATCAGCAAGAGTACAGCAAAGACAATGCTGTAAAAAGAAACAAAGAAAATTGCTAGAAAACTGTATGCATCATACTCTTTCAAACCAGCAAAATATGCTCCTGCATACAATGGAACATAAACAAAATTTTTTTCCTGTAAGGTATAGAAATGCAAGTTCTTTTTTGAATATTGTGGATAGGTAAAATGTGTTTGTAATGGTAATTCTACTAAGCTATTACAGAGTGGGCCAGGAACACACTTATGGATTCTGGGGATGATATGTACTGTAATTCTTTGATTGGGATAGTGGACACTCTAGCCAAAATTAAAAAAAAAAAAATATATGAACACAGAAGTACAAGACAAAGGCGAATGAGACTTCTCTTATATCTTAGCAACATTTAGATGGAAATCAAATTTAAATGCAGTCCACTCTGCTTTTGAAGAGGCTTTGGTTCAGCTCCCAAATCTCGATTGCTTGACGCAGTCTCCTATGAGAATACTCAGAAGGTGTCTTCTTAAACAACAAACCTATTTTTAGTGGTGGAGCCGCTCTTAGTAGCTGTGTCTGCATGGGACTGATAACCAATCACTATCTTTGGAGGAAGTCCTAACCTTTCCTTGTATACCCTCCCTATATGTGTAACAGCCTCTCTGTTTTCACATTCAGTAGTCCATATTGCTATCTTATCACCTTTAGCTCTAACATTAACAACAGCTCCACATACATCATCACTGTAGTCATCAAAAGATTCTCCAATAAGGCACAGCAGTGTCTCTAGCCAAAAGTGATCCAGGTCACTTCGTCTCTGCTGCTTGTTCAATGTAATTAGCCATCGTCCTCCTCGTTTGTTTTTCTCATCTTCCCACATAGGCTCAATACCATCCTTAAAAAGTGAGTAGTCACAGCCAGGCATTAAATTACTAGACAACTGGATGTGGTTGTACAGAGCCCAAAAGTCTTCAACAGTATCAAACTTAGAGATCAGCCGAAGGTTTGCTTGCCAAGTTTTGCTTTTATCATTTTTAAAAAACCAGAGTGCCCATCTGTTCTGTAAAGGATGTTTAATATAGTGTTCTGGGTTAGCAACCTCCTGATTAGATTCTGTTTTCTCTTCTTCTGTAGGCGGGGGATTAGGAGTAGGGGTGGTTTCCGGTTCCACAGTCGCCATCTTAGATCGATCTGCTGAAATCTGATTTTTATTCCTAGAAATTATTCTCAGCAAATATTATTCAAGATCACTAAATCTTATTAAAGTCTGTACCACATTCTTTCTCATTTCAGACTCTATCACTGTGATAAACACATAAATTAATTAAAGCTATATTTTTAATGTTCATAATGGCTTCCTTTGTTTCTTTATGGTGAATATTTGCTTTATAACTTGGCTTTGCTGGCCTAAATCTAAAGAAGTAATCAATTTAGAAACTTGAGAAAACATATCCACATGTCACATTGGAACAAAATTCACAAATCTTACAATAAAGATGACTGATATGTCCTTGTAAATTCTGCCCCCTAATATTGAACTTTCTCGATTGTAAAACAAGTCTTTGTAAGTATATAATAATAAAATTTGAGGGATAACAAAAGGAAAGAAAAAAATAGGGAAAAACATAAACAAAGTTTTCAGTTATTATAGAATTTAGCCATTCTAATGTCTTATGAAACAAATTAATAAAAATCAGGTATAATATATATGTGAAACAAATTTATAGCTAGAAAATTCATAAACATTTTTTAACTTGAAAACAAATTTCAAAAGTTAATCTTTAATCAGATATAGAAACAACAGGGTCTGTAAGAACATCAAGAAAAAAATTTCTCCTAGTAAAAACAGTATTACCACTTCTTTTTGAATGATTAAATTCATGTTTCAAAAGCTCCAGTTTATATGGATAATGTAAACATTTGAGACACACACACACACGAAATGACCTGCTAAACATCCTAACATCATGTTACTCTGTTCATTTTCTCTGTGTCCTGTGTTCATCTGCCTCTTATTTTCTCTTTAGTTATAGAATTTTCTTCTGTTCATTTAATTGTGCATCCATATACTGCTTCTTATGAATTTGTGCATTTTCTTAATTTAGCTTTTAGTTTTTTCCAATGTACCATGCCTCTGTAGCTTCCTTCAAATTATAGAAATTTGTCTCATAGTGGTTATATCTTTCATGTCCTTAGCTGAAGAAATAATATTTTGCAAGTCTCAGTGTTAGGGGGGAAAGAAAAGGAAATGAGATAATTTTTATTTACTTAGCTCCAAGCAATGATTAAATTAGATAAACTGAGAAGAAAGTCCCTATAACTTTAATAATTAATATCTTTCTTTAAACTGTGGAATGTATAATGTAATCATATATCCATAATAGAAAATTCAGTATTTCTTTACTGCTTTAGAATTTGTAAGACTGGGTGCTTGGGTGGGTCAGTTAGTTAAATTTCTGTCTTAGGTCTGCTCAGGTCATGGGACCCTGGGTCCTGGGATGGAGTCCAGCATGGGACTCCCTGCTGGGTGGGGAGCCTGCTTCTCCCTCTGCCTCTGCCCCTTCCCCCTGCTCATGTGCACTCTCTCTTTCTTTCTCACTTAACTCTCTCACTTGCTTTCAAATAAATAAGTAAATAATCTTAAAAAAAAAAAAAAAAGAATTTGTAAGGCTTTCACATGCAATTTTTCCTAACAGAGAAATGTGGACCACTCCTCTTCACCCAATGCTCCTTCCATTATTTTGCCTGTTACTTTCAAACAAGTGTCCATTGTCTAATGTATTGATTCTAATCTATTATATCCATTTACTTTTTTATATTATTCATTTGGTCTCTCTCTACCCCAACCCTGCCAAATGATTTAAGATTTTTGAGAACAAGTATGTTGTTTTGTTTAATGGTATGTCTGCAACATCCAGAAAATTGAATGGCACATAGCTGGAAATTAAAAAAATAATGGCTGAATACATATAAAATAAAATTATCCCAATCTTGATTTTATAAATGAATAAAAAATTAAGGATATAGATTTCTTCTAATGATACAGAGCTATTAGTATAGCAATAGTATTTGAACTCATTTCTCCTGCTTTTAAATCCAAAATCCTATCAATAAATATAATTGTCCATCTGTTGATAGTTTCCCATTTAAAGGCTTAAGATGTGTTTTTCAATGTGAAAGGAATGTCTAGTTAATGAAAACATTCAAAGGAAAAAGGGAAATGATTCTAAGGTGTATTTTCTGGGTTATTTTGTTTGTTTTACTTCTAGAGCAGATTCCATAGTAACTGAGAGCTCAAGAGTCATCTAAATAAATCATCCTAAATTAAAGTATATAGCATTTAAATACTGAAAAAGAGAAACCCTTGAAACTTTTTGAAGTGACAAGTGGAACATCATTTCCAGCAATAGGTTTCCTGTAAGTGCAAAGCCTTTCTGTTTTATAACTGCTAAATTGCAACAGAGGCTCTTATAATATAAAACTCAAATAGGAAAGTATTTGAGACAATGAACTGTAGTTTTAGTAGGAAACTTAGAGTGAATTGGATGTATTTTAAACACTTATAAACAATGAAAAGGGAGAATTATAGATGTAGTGCAATTTGCTGTGCAAAGTTTAAACAATATGACTAAATTATATGCAAAATGAGCATATTTTGAAAGGAAATAACAAATGCTGTTCTGAATGAGAGTACCCTGTTCATATTTTGGGAAAAATCTCTATAGTTTTTTAATAAAGTAGATCCTTTACCACCTGCTAAGTTAAACATTGCCATATTATTTTACTATAGATAGAAAAAATTTAAAAAGCAAAGCTAATATTCAACATCTTTTTTGAATATTTTCCATACTAATTTTAATTAAAATGTTTGTAATTACTACTATTGTGAACTATAGTTTAAAAATTACTTCTAAGTTTAGATCATACATTACCCATAAGAATGTGTGTTTTATATTATTATGAGTCTATGAATAAATAGAAATGTATTTTAGTCAAAATTCCAAATCTTGGATAGTAGAGAATATTAAAATATCATGATCAAATTTATTTTCTAAAACCACATTTTCATATTTCTTGGAATAATATTATGATGATTTCAAGTGATAATTATATAGTTGCATTAAAAGAAAAAAATTTTTTTTTGTTTTTTAATTACCTTAAAAAGACTTTTACTATTCTCAAGTTTAGCTGGCTGAACAAAATAAGTTATTTTGTGGATTAATCAGTAGAAAATGTGAAGTTTTAAACCACCTCTTTCTTGTGTTGTTTTTCCTATAGTTATAAAACTTAGAAAGTTGAAACATATTTTGTCTGGTGATAGATGTAGGAATGGAGGGAGCAGGGATATCATAAGAGGCAGAGATAATATTTTTGCCATTTGCAATTACATGCAAAGGGAAAAACAAATATTATTTTTATAATTTTTGTCAAACCATGCCTGGTTCTTTTTGTTCAGATAAAACCTAAAATATCAGCCTAAAATATGATTTTACTGGAGTGCATCTTCAGGACACAGCCACTTTTTTCTTCTATGTCATGTGTTTTAGGAAATAATAATAGCTAATATTTATTGAATGGTTACTATGTCTAAGGTATTTTCTTAAGCATTTCATATAGTTGAAAGAATTTAAACCACATAAGAACCATATTCAATGGAAATGATTTATTTCCCCAAGTTTCTCATGAGGGTAATAAATACCCTTCTCTTGATCACACTGATTGCATGGCAGAATGAAGTTAAGAATAATGTCAGGAATTTCAAAACCAAATGGTTAATGAACACCTACCCCAAGATATCTTGAAGCATTAAGATGAATATTTCTATTGTCAATGCTCTTTTGTAACTGCTCTTTAATATTTTATATGAATATAAATTTATTTCAAAATGTGGATTTCTCTGAGAAGCTTCAAACATTTTTTTAGTATTCTACTTTGATGCCAGCAATTTAATCATGATATCACATTTTGAAACATTATTATTATTTCTGGCACATTTAAAAATTATTTTCTATTTTATTCATTACTTTACTTACCAAATAACACCGGACTACATTGTCCTTGTACAAATTTAAACATTGAAAATAAGATTAATGTCCCCCTTGAACAGGTTCCCAAGCTCAAATAAACAGTTTTACATTTTTTATTTCAATGTTTTTCTTTCTTCCGATTCTCAAATTTTTATAGGCTTTATGAAAATATATATTAGTATTTATTTGTTCATATGTATGTTTATATATGATGGTGTACTCTAAATGTATCTAGAATTTAATTGTCCTATTTGTTGTTTTGCAACATTATAATAAATCATTTCTATCCCTTATATTTTGGTATAGTTTTTCATTGCTATGTCGTATTCAGTCGTATACAGTTTACTTTTTCAATCCCCAGCTGCCTCTTTTCTTTTTTATTTCCTCTGCCACAAACAACACTGCAGTGTTTTCTTATGCATCCATGCTTAAGCTTGGTGCACTCATGTAAGTTAAATGCTAAGAAGTGGCATTGCTGTCTTACAGGATTTTATATGATTGAGGATAAACTATACCCTCATATTACTGTGATAATTTTTATTCACATTATATATTAATAATAAATGTTTTCCAAACTTTTGAGTGTGATACTAATTACAGTTTGAAGGATATAAATTTTTCTTTGCTTTGTATATGTTTGCATTTTTTAATTGAATGACATGGGCTTTTTTTTTTTTCCTGTCTAATTTTATTTATTTGTTGCCTTTAGAAAATCATATTTTTTACTGAATTCAGGTTCAGAGGTAGAAACTCTCAGAGAGGAAAGCCTCTGTCTCTCAGCATTCTGTCCCTGGTGTTTTTCTTTGGCCTCTATCATTCTTCTGGCCAAAAGTTTAGCATACTCTGCAGCTTCTTCCTTATTTTTCTTAGTACTCTGTTTTTGCAGAGCATCATACCATCATTTTCATTGGTGGACAAGTGGAGTAACAAGATGCTGAATCTTGGACTTTGTTTCTAGGTTTCTTACTTTTCTGTTTAGGGCTTCCTCACAACATACCGTCAGACATCATCTTCTTAAGAGAGACTGAAAAATTTGTGGTTTCTGCTAGCTCTTTGGGACCCCAGGCTCTATCGGCACAATAGTATCGATGAGTCCAGGAATGTCCTTCTCCCCTTTTTTACAGTGACCAAGTTGAGAACACTGAGAATTAGCATCTCCATGGAAACCCTGAGAAGATATGTGCTTTCTTTCTCCAGTCCTTCATGGTCTGTAGCAGGCATGCCCCTTACTCAGCAGGAGGTGAACGTGGTCATGGATCAGGACACTCTGCTTCATGGGGAAGACTTGTTTTTTATTGCCACCAATGATTTGGACCACATAACCTTCCATTCTTCACCTACAGCCTTAGCAGCAACCTTCTGTGGCCATAGCTTCTAATTTTGTGTTCATAATCCACTTCAGTGAGTTTCTGGCAGCCAGTAGATGGAAAAGCTTTATCCTAAAGCCCCCCTGTTGCATCTGAGGTGCCATGAAAAAGAGACATGCATGGGCTTCTTTTTTAATATATTTTGAAACCAATATGCATTTCTACAAACCACTCATTCATATATTTTGCTTAACCTCCTTTGAAGATTTTGTTTCCTTTTTTTGTTTTGCGGAAATATTTGATATATTTGGTATAGAGATTTCATATATTTGTTGGACATACTTTCTTCTAGGTTTTCAGTTATATTTATTCTATTTGTATAATATCATTTGAAGTATAGAAGTATTGATTATTTGATTTGTTGGTTTTCTTTGGTCAAATTGATCATTTTTTTATGTTTTTATGAGAGCAGAGGTAAATAACATCTCTCATGTTTACAAATTCCTACTATTATTACTAGACCCCAGAACAAATAAAACACACAAAAAGTATTCTCATGAATAAAATAATGTATGCATTATCCTATCTTTTTATAGTTTACATTTTTTCAAACCTTTATTTTTTAATTAATTTGATTTTATTTTTGCAAACATTGTGAAATAAGATCATTTTCCCCAATTAGATATCTAGTCTTCTCATGTAATTTTATGAATAAAAAATCATTTCCCTACAGATTGATAATACCATTATACATAACTTCATTTGTCAAAGAAAAATTACACTGTACAAGTTAAACAGGCAAGGAATACTTAAAGAGGGAGGCTTATTTGGAAAAGGGGGTAAGGGAATAGGGAGAGAAATTGAATCCAACCTCCACTGAAACAAAAAGCAGAAGTTTTTAAGCACTCAGTTGAGCTAGTGGAAAAGAACTAGAGAAAGATTTGTCAATGTAATTAGGTCAATATGCTTGCTAATTGGTGCTTATTGAAATAAGGCTCTTATCCTCCCACAGAGACTGAGCAATAGGAGCTGTAGCTTTCTTGATGAATACACTTCAGAAGGATACCTCCCAAGTTCTTGAGAAAGGCATTCCTTGGTTGTGAAATTTGGAAGAAAAACAAAAGAGAAAAGAGAGAGAGAGATAGAAAAAACAACTGGGAAATGTTTACATCTCAAGGAGCAAAGAAAGTATTTACAATTTTAAGTTTTCTAACATAAACATTCTGAGAAAAAGTAGGTCAGGAGCCTAGAGTTGAGAAGAAATCTGTGTAGTCAAGTTGAAGAGAATGCTACAGTTATCCTGGTTACATTATATATTAAATCTCTTTCTGGACTTTATACTTTCACATTAATAAAAGTGTTCATTTTGGAACCACTTCTTATTTAATTGTAGTTGCTTGCTCATGTTTCACTATCCAGACATTAGAAATTTCTTTTTGTTGTCTTCTTTTTATCAAACTTCTCGATTTTTTTTTTCAATTTTCTTGTTGACACGAATTTAAATCCAACTTACCAGGTTCTGTGAAAGATTATGTTGAGCTACACATTGAGTGTAAAAGACACTGATACTTACCTATACAAATTCCATTCTTCTTTCAACCTTGCTAAAAACCCACCATTTTGTTCAGTGCAATAATATATTCAGCTAAAAAGAAAAGGCAAAACATTTGTCAGTGTCAGATAAATGGTAGCCAGTGATTAGTAAATGAAATTCCACTGAAAATATCTGGGATAATTTTCTTTCTTTTTTTTTTTAAAGATTTTATTTATTTACTTGACAGACAGAGATCACAAATAGGCAGAGAGGCAGGCAGAGAGAGAGAGGAGGAAGCAGGCTCCCTGCTGAGCAGAGAGCCCAATGCGGGGCTCGATCCCATGACTGAGATCATGACCTGAGCTGAAGGCAGAGGCTTAACCCACTGAGCCACTCAGATGCCCCTGGGATAATTTTCTTGATGTGGGTTCTACTGCTTCCTCATCATTACTTCTTCTTCTTCGTTTTTTCTTTCCTTTTTTTTTTTTTTTTTTTTTTTTTGCTAGGAAGGCAGGAGAGAGAAGTTGTTGGAATGAACATCAACAACCAGAATGGAACCATCCAATGATTCACACCAATACAACTATGCCATGTTCCCAGCTGATAACCTAAAACTACTTACACTCTAATCAAAATCAAACCCTTCCATAATGGCCCTAGGTTCTAGCCACTTTCATCTGCATTAGGACATCCATGAAAAAAGCACTCTTTTCGCTACAACATTATAAGGTTAGTTTTTACTAAAAACTATATATATTTTCCCCCGGGTATAGTTGTAATTATTTGATTTCCTTTGAGCAAAACATACTTCAAAAGATAAAATAATTATGTAATATTTAAAAGCATCAATTAGGGCACCTGGGTGGCTCAGTGGGTTAAGCCGCTGCCTTCGGCTCAGGTCATGATCTCAGGGTCTGGGATCGAGTCCCTCATCAGGCTCTCTGCTCAGCAGGGAGCCTGCTACCCTCTCTCTCTCTCTCTCTCTCTCTCTCTGCCTGCCTCTCCGACTACCTTGATTTTTCTCTGTCAAATAAATAAATAAAAATCTTTAATTAAAAAAAAAATAAAAAAAAATAAAAGCATCAATTATTTCCCCATTCCTGCCTAATTCAAATCAACCTTTCTAACTTTTCTAACTCAACCACATTACAAACACTGTGTAATATATAAAAATATCAATTAATACTACTAAAACCAAAAGTCAATTCTTAATCTTTACTTTTTGCATAGTATCTCAGAAACATTTGACACAGTCCCTCAATCTGTCCTTTTCATTTCTTTTTCAGGTCATTATCCTCTTAATTTTCCTTTCAATTCAGTGGATACTTTTTAAAAAATACTTGTATTAGTTCTTCTTTTCTGTATAAACATATATTGCTAGACTGTTTCAGGGCTCCATTCTTAATCCTTCCTTCTTCTGCATGTATTCCCTTGGAGTTAAATTTCTGTACAGACTTTAAATGACATCTATATAATCATGATCTCCATCCATCCAAACTTTGCTTAATAGAATGTCAAAATGAACTCTTGACCTACCCTGCCATAACCCAGCATCCTATCTCAGTTGATGACAACTCTGTCCTTCAAAGTGATTATGAAACAATTTGGAGTTACTGATATTTCTAACCTACATTTACATAACCAACAACCAGTCCTCAAAAAGATTGTTTATTTTCAAAATATGCTTAAGCGAAGATTAATACAAGAGAAAGATAGAAGGAAACTGGGACAGATCTTTTCATGGAGCAGCTTTAATAATCCACATAGGCTTTGTCCAAAAATTTTGAATGAATAAAATAAACTCTGATTTTGTTATGTTACTGTGAACACATATATATCATATACCATCAAATTTAATCCTAAGTGATACAGAGAATTATTTTTTGTATAATATTCAGTACATTCTTCCATGAACTTCTTATATATCTCCCTGTGTCCTTTAGTAATATATTCAAACTTTTCTTTATTATGTTCTAGTACAAATCTTATAAAATTATCCCTGCAAATTTTGTAGATGTTGTCGTGATTGCTAAAACATATAGATTTTCTCCTATAATTTTTTGTTAGACTTTAAGTTATTAATAGTATACTAGTAATGTCCTAGTGATTGTTTTGCTTTGGCTTGGTCTTTCAGGGTAATACTGAGTGGAAGTCATGATAGTAGTAGTATTTATATAAATTAACTTCAAAAATATTAAGTCTGTTACAAATTATGATGCTTCCCTTATTAAGACTTCATTAAATTAAGGTTTTTTGACTAACTAGTTATATGTTTTATTTTCTTTAATTAATCCAGCCTACTTTGAATAAGCTTTCTGTATTTTAAGATAATCATAACTTATCTTCTTTAACTGTTGGTATGGTAAATGCACATTCCTACCATTCTCTGAGTGTCTTTTGTTCCCAGTAGGACCTCAAGCACTAAAGACTCATGGAGAATTTAGGTATGCTTATGTTATCTTGGGTTGATGTCTTCTTTTTTTACCCAACCATATTGTCATGTAAGCCTAGTGTGTAAGCATTCTGGTACTCTTCCTACTCATGTATTCTACTCTTCCCTTAAGAGTGGAACAGTGTAAGGAAATCTATGGTGGCTTGGACTAGAACTTAATCTCATCCCAATGCACTCTTTGGAAATACTATTTTCTATAAGCAAATGTCCTCATTGAAAACTAAAAATTTAGAAAATTAGGAACAGATTAAGAATTTTGTCTGAATTCCTTCTTGTTATAATATATTCATGTAATATCCATGTAATTATAGTCACATTTTGAAGACTGCTGATTCTAGACTAGTGCTAATGGTAGACTAAATTACAACATTAGATTGTTCTTGTTTTCTAGCCTACATTTAGGGATTAGCCTGCACAATATTCCATTATCTGCCTCATCCTTACTATGTCATTCTGGATCCATCATTCCAACATTTTCATGCTGGGTACCAAACATATGAGACCATCCTGTCTTATAAGTCTGAATATAAAAGTAACAGTGCATGTTTGAGTATATGTGTGTCTCATGACTAAAAGAAATGTTTTTGTTTTTACTACGAAATCCTAGTAGAATTTTAATGATTTTACTATTAATAAATTGGAAAATTAAGATTTTGTTCTCAATTTAATAAATTAGTCTTTAATATTTACATTAGGCAATATTTAAAAATCTTTACACTTTCTACTCAGCTATAATAAGCATATGTATTTTTTACTTCAATGAGAAATTCAAGGATTTACTAATACAACCTTGCTGAGCTATTTTCTCATTGGTGCATGGTGCCTCTTACAAAGCCAGTGGTCTTTTTTTTTAATTTTTAATTTTTATTAACATATAATGTATTATTAGCCCCAGGGGTACAGGTCTGTGAGTCTCCAGGTTTACACACTTCATAGCACTTACCTTTCCCAATGTTCATAATCCCAACACCCTCTCCCTATCCCATTCCCCTGGCAATCCTCAGTTTGTTTTGTGAGATTAAGAGTCTCTTATGGTTTATCTCCCTCCCAATTCCATCTGGTTTCATTTATTCTTTTCCTACCCCCCAACCCCCCCCCACTTTGCCTCTCAACTTCCTCATATCAGGGAGACCATATGATAATTGTCTTTCTCTGATTGACTTATTTTGCTAAGCATAATACCCTATAGTTCCATCCATGTTGTCGAAAATGGCAAATTTCAATTTTGATGACTGCATAGTATTCCAGTGTGTGTGTGTGTGTGTGTGTGTGTGTGTGTGTTTGTGTGACCTATTCTTTATCCATCCATCTGTTGATGGACATCTAGGTTCTTTTCCTAGTTTGGCTATTGTGGACATTGCTGCTATAAATATTCAAGTACACAGGCCCCTTTGGATCACTACATTTGTATCTTTAGGGTAAAAACCCAGTAGTGCAATTGGTGGGTCATAGGGTAAGGCTGTTTTCAGCTTTTTGAGGAACCTCCATGCTGTTTTCCAGAGTGGTTGCAGCAGCTTGCATTCCCACCAACAGTGTAGGAGGATCCTTTCCCCGCATGCTCGCCAGCATCTGTCATTTCCTGACTTATAATAGCAATTCTGACTGGTGTGAGGTGATACCTCATGGTGGTTTTGATTTGTTTTCCCTGATGCTGAGTGATATGAAGCACTTTTTCATGTGCTTGTTGGCTATGTGGATGTCTTCTTTGCAGAAATTTCTTTTCATGTCTCTGCCCATTTCTTGATTGGATTATTTGTTCTTTGGGTATTGAGTTTGATAAGCTCTTTATATATAGATTTAAGATACTAGCCCTTTATTGGTATGTCCTTTGCAAATATCTTCTCCCATTCTGTCAGTTGTCTTTTGGTTTTGTTAACTTTTTCCTTTGCTGTGCAAAAGCTTTTGATCTTGATGAAGTCCCAATAGTTCATTTTTGCCCTTGCTTCCCTTACCTTTGGTGATGTTCCTAAAAAGAGGTTGCTGTGGCTCTTATAGCATCCTATATTGAAGGGAAATAAGTCATTCTTGAAAGTCCTAATAATTTACTATTGTGAAAACTTAGTTGTGATAAAACCCTAGGTTTGATCCCAACTTTGGCATGAATTAATGCAGTTGTGATATCCTTGGGTCACATAAATCCACTGAGCCTGTTTTTTTGTTAAGATAAAAAGTGTTTTATGGTTTTTATTTCACTTGATTTTTGTGAGAATCAAATGATGCCAATACAAATGATTTTTTTTTTCCTTACTTGAAACTAAAATTCAGCTTGATCAGTATAAATATCCCTAGTATGTCCTATTATTTCAGCTAGGAATTCAGGGATATGCAACACACACACACACACACACACACACACACACACACACACACACTTCTTTGAATTATGATTACTTTCAAACTTTGATAGCAGGGTCCATCCTAATTACAAGCATCAAACAGAGAGATTATTGGAAACTAGTAGTTTCCAATATGATTCTCTTCAAAAAAGAACAATGACCCTTTTTCTTCTGTACTAATGTTGAAGATTCCCTGATATCTGTGTTCATATTTGGGGATGGGGTGAGAATAGAGTAGGGGAAGGCTCATCTTATACTCAAATCTGCTTAACACATACTATTTTATATCTGATCCCCAAATTATTTTACTTTTGTGTTTTTTATATTTACACGCAGTCTTTTATTAATGACTGTTTCTAGTTCTAAAATTGTTAACTCTAAATAACGCTTCCACTATATGCATATCTACACAATGTGAACACAACCGTTATGCCACATGGGAGAGGCCCTGGCATTAAACCTGGTCCTTCATCTCATAACCTCTCTCCACCTTAGTTAATTACTCCCAATAATTCATTGTTATTTTTCCTATACTCATCTTTGCAAGATTATCTCAAGTATCAGAGACATTTTAATAATTTAAAACTTAAAGAGAGAAATAATTCAAAATTATTCCTTTTAGGAGTCTGCTTTTATACGATGCAAGTCTATTAGCACCTCCCCTACAACTTTGATCTCTATCAACCAAATGGTGAAGGGATGGGGCAATATTTACAAGGCAAAAATGCCCCTGCTCCATGTATTTTTGAAGAGAATTTAAATAAATTGTCAGCTACCTATTTATTTTTCTTCTCTGGAGTTATTTAGAACTTTGAACAACAGAAATATGGAAGCCTTTGTTTATAACCTGCTTTTTTCCCCGAAAAGGCATATAAATAAATTAGAAAAAAAATCAGTAAGGATAAAAAATAGATTAGATGTATGGTGCATTAAAGAAAAATAAGAAAAACCAGAGGTAATGTTAGTATGCAAATACAACAGTCATAAAACATTCTACACATTTGCTAAAATGAACCACAAATTTGATTGTAAAATTCTTGACTGCCAAAGCTAAGATCCACATAGAGATTTAGAATGTCCCTATGGGCTAACAACAAACAGTTCCTCAAGAGAAGTACCAGTCTCCTGATACTAAGACAGAAATAAATGTCTCCTGTGGGCCCCATAATGAAAGAATCTTAGAAGAGGTAGAGATATTAGTGTGCAGCTGGTCCAAGAGCCTATTCAGTTCCTGGACTCATTGTGCTCTGGCCATTCTAAAACATATCTCTATTTGAATGTGTTCATTGACAGAAAGCTCAGCACTAATAAGGTATTTCATTATTTAGCAGATAATTTCTAGTTTTTAAAAATGTATTTCTTTTGTTTAGCCTCCTCCTATGTATAATCCTTTCATCATAATTTTAATTCTCTGGAGCAAAGTAGAACAAGAGTACTCTATATTCTGGTTTTAAATAATTTAAGAATAGCTGCCACTGCTCCCTTACTCATGCATACATTCATTAAAAATATGTATTGTGTTTCTAAAATTTACTCTATGAAAAGTTTGGTGGATATAATTGTGAACATTGAAAAACATGGCTTTTACTTCAACTAGGTATACAAAAGAAAAAGAAAATTTTTTTTTACAAAATCTCTTCCTTGGGCTGGCTATCACAGGTCTACCTTTTGAAGCACTCTTTGTCCCTCACTGCCATGCTCTGTGCCTTGGCAACTGACTTGATTGGAACATATAAATGGATCCCTTGCCTTAGGGATTCTGGATGGTGGGGGCTTATACAGTGGTGGACAATAAAAAGAGAGGATTGAGGTCAATTATTGATTCCTTCAGTCAACTCCCTGTGAGAACACCATCAGCTGGCTTCATCCATCAACCAAAGGTCATAGCTTCTGCAAAGCAGCTTTGTTTCCAGTGTTTCATAACCTATCTGTTTGCCTAGAATCCCCCACTCTTCGTAGTTCAGTGGTACTCAACGTCCCTGGTGGTTTCCCTGTACTTTGAGCAGCTTTTAGAATTTAGAAAAAATTCTCCTAAAATTACTTATTTATTTTATTTGTTTTGTCCTAGGACAGGGACAAATTACAATACCAGCAATAATGCCTGGCATGTAGTGAAGACATATAGGAGGTGCTGAATAAAGAGTTTAGGGGGAAAAAAAAAACACAAAAAACCTGAAACCTGAAAGTACAGATTTCTAAGTCTTTCCCTCCCCCTTCTCTTCCCCCTTCTTTTCCTCCTTCTCCTTGTCTTCTTTTTCCTCCTCCCTTTGCTCTCTTTCTCTCTACACACACACATAACCACACACATATATGCATTACACTGAGAAACTTTGTGATGCTTAGAATGCCAATATTTGTGATTTATATATTAACAGGCAATTATTTATGTGCTTCTTCATTGAACAAATGTCCTTTTTATTTATATTAATACATTATAAAGAAAGCTTCAAAAGTTTAAAATTAAAGTAACAGAACTAGTTCATATAGTCATAAATATAATCATCTTTAAATCCTGGTTTCAATTTTTCTGGGAATACTTCAATTTGTCAAGGTTAGGCTTAAAGTGTGATGTCTAAATTCTGTAATATATATGTACTAAAAACACAGTAATGGTTCTTTCATTGTTTTCAGGTGGGTGCATTTTGTAATTAATTGTCTAAAATACTTATTTTTATTAACTTTCATAAAGATAGCCATACATGAAAATAGGAAAAGTTACTGATGAAGATTCTTCAGTTTTTCTCCCCAAATATTCAAGTTACATTTTAGTTGCCTAATCTTAACAGGTAAAGTGATTGTAATAAATAATCAGCAAATCAATTTCTTGATAGAATATTTATATTTGATGAAAACATGTTCATTCAGTGAATTAAATCATATTATAAAACATCTAATGGAAATATTTCTGTTTCCTGTAATTGTAGATACCTGATTTGTCATGATGTATACTATATGTTTGGTGTATTCACTGAGTTTGGTACATATTAAGAACTTGATAAATATTTTATAATCTATTGATTAAGGAAGGATACATTTGTTAAATGATTGTCATGCATTATGGGGGTTATTAAAAACATGAACTGTTCCTTGAAATAAGTGGAGACTTTCTTGTATACTATAATTTTGCCTACCATCTTATTAATTTGGAAATGCACAACACATGGGCAACAACACATGTATACTTTTGAGTGAGTAGTAAGAGTGCAAAACAAAACAAAATTACACTCAGAAATTGATAATTTTGTTGAAGAGAAAAATAAGAGAGAATACCAGTGTTGTTTTCTGTAAGAAAGTTGGAGGTACATCAGGAATTATGGATGTAAACTTATGAAAAAAATGGAAAGTTTTACCAGATTCAAAACATTTAATTGTGGCTACCCTCTATTTTCCCATAGAAAATTTAGTTACCATCTAGTTCACAGCAGAAACAAATGACTAGACAAGCAACAGCTTCCTCAGCCTCCTCTGCAGTTTCCCAAGATGGTTTAAGCACAAATATGGAGGAGGGCATAGCAGTATTCTTATAAAATAAAGCAGGCTACAACTTTGGAGAATGGCAAATGGAATCTTGGGAGATAAGACCATAGCCTAGTCTTGTCTCAAGTCTTGATCAAATGTGTTCAAAGGCCACAACTTTTTGCACTTTATGTGATTTTTTTCTCAAGAATATATGATAGCCCACTTGTATTCTTGCTTGCTTAATCCACTTGGGTAGGGGTTTTCTAATATTTGTAATCAGAAGCATTATAGTTTATATTTGTGATGACTTTATTATAAACTTTAATAAAATAAAAATTAACACATTTTTAACAGTTAGGTTTACATGATCACTTTTGAGCCCCTGAGGTTAATTCTACTCAAACATTATAGCTTCTATAAAAGGAGAATGACTTGTGTTAAGGATAACTGGGGTCTGTATAACTTTATTAGCCAAATCCATATTGCTGGTAAGTCATATGTCTTGATAAATACTGCTTTCTTAAATGCCAGTATGGCTGGAATCTGACCACACAACAGTGTGGATTAGAACCAGCCATAGATTTTGTCCCTTTGCATTTGGAATTTGTCTTGGTGCTTTAGTGATTTCCCTATCACTCAGATTAAATAGCTTCATATTTTCTTCAAATTTAACTTGTCTTGGAGTGTGGGGACAAAGTAATATAATTTACGTCTCTTAAGAAATGTAAGCATGATTTTTAGGTAGAGAATTTTTAATATAAGTTGCTTATGAGAGACTTGGCATGTCAGGATTTATTTAAATCTAATCTGCTAAAATTCTCACCTCCATATCTCAACTGGCACTGACTTCACATTTCATGATACTTTCCTTCATCTGGAAGAGCCCAATGTGGCCTGGCTCCATATACCAGTTGAAAAAGTGTGTTAGGTACTAATAGTACATGAGTACTTAACGTTATTTAGTTAATTCTTGAAAACCATCCATGCTCTAAAACTACCTACATAAATCAATATGTAATATGTGATCCAAGAACTGTGTAGAAAAAGGAGTTATTTTGGGAGCAGAAAAGCCTTTCCTCAGTATCTTGAAATAATACTAATTTGAAAAAATCTATTATGATAGCTCATGAGATCAACCCTTTTACATAGGAAACTGCTTTTGAAGTGGGTGAAATATATTTTCTAACTTTGGGTAGAACTAAAAATTTAAGAATCTGAAGAAAGCTATTTTATGAACAGTTATTTTATGACACAGATTTGATTCTGGATGAGAAGTGAATGAATGTAGAGGAGATAAGTTCACTCATGAAGAGTAATTTCTGGAAGTATTTGGGTAGAGTTGAGCTACTTTTTTCAGTGAAGTGACCACTTCACTAAAAGATTGAGCCAGAGAGGATATACAGACTCTTTTTTTATGAAGTAAGATGGTATGTTGAGATTAATATCATCCTATAGCATTCTTGTTATAAAGATAACTATATAATTGAACTTATTAAAACACTAAATAAATTAAAAAGTCACAATCATAGCAGACATTTATTCCCTGTTTTAATAAAATATTTACTTATGCTTTTCTTTTTCACTTTGGGGTCTTACTATGAGGGAGTAGAGCAAGTCTATTTGATAGACACGCTCAAACTTCCTTCTTAAAAGCAATCTTGTTATGGAGGGTTTTAATAAGTGATACCACCTAGGGGTGCCTGAGTGGCTCAGTGGGTTAAGCCTCTGCCTTCAGCCCAGATCATGATCTCAGGGTCCTGGGATCAAGCAGGGTCCTGGATAAGCAGGGAGCCTGCCTCTCTCTCTCTCTCTCCTCCTCTCTGCCTACTTGTGATCTCTCTCTCTCTCTGTCAACAAACAAACAAACAAACAAACAAACAAAAAACAACTTAAAAAAAAAAAAGTGACACTGCCTATTCATAGAAAATTACTTAACTTCCTTCCTAACTATAATTTACTCTCAAGCATAAGAGCCCTGATTTTTTTTTCTTTTTCCTGTAGGTTAGTAAATAAATTAAAATATCTTTTTTTCTTTCATTTTCTCATTTTTCCCTTTAGGACACCAGGTTTTTTATGATAATATTTGGAAAGAAAAAATTGAGGCTTTTTGTAGAAAATATATAAATTCTTACAAAGAGAAAAATAGTAGCCTAAACTACAACAGCTTATAGAGTCTTTAGGATGGCTGAACAAACCTATTTAAAGTTGTGTTTTAAGGAATGCTTCCCAGAACCATGTCACAAAGTTTTGTCACAAAAATATTACTCTCTCTTCTATGATCAGAAAGCCCCTAGATGATATTCCCACCAAGTGCCATAGTACGAAGCTAAGATATATAAGGTGGCCAGTTCCTGGTTAAAAATTAGGTGTGGTTTTTCTGGCCTGACCATAGGCAATTACAGAGGCTTCACCTGCGGGTCCTGTGAAAAAGCTGAGTGGTTCACACTAGGCTTGGTGCACAGCCCCAACCCCAACCCCAACCTCTATAAAACTGTTAAGAGTCTTTTGTCTGGGGTCCCTTCACAGAAAAACAGCCCATGAATGCTCTGATCCATCTGACCCTCGACCTGTGCAGGATTCCACAGGGCAAAATGGAAAAGAGGGAGCCAGCACTTTCTCTAGCTTCAGACTCTTGCTTATATTATCTCAGTAAGTGATAAAGAGACTTAATTCTCATTTTTGGCTTGTGGATCTAATTGGTTCCTCTGGCACCTGATAGCTCAGCTTGCTCTTTCACAGCTCAGCTGAGCTCCTGACAATATGGAAATCACCAAAATTGGAACCTGTTAGTGCAGAACTGTGTCATACTAGTTACATTCTGTTATCAGCAGAATCACTGACTCAAATCTAGCCTCTCAGCTCTCATAAAACAGAAGTCTGAACACTGAGACATCTACTAATGCTGACGCTGAAACCCCTAAAACCTGAACACCGCTGGTGGATTGAAACAAAAGCCACAGCAGACGTCTGGCCTCTGCATCACGTTCACTTTCCAGATCTTGTAACTACGTCTGATTGGCTAAGCCTCCAATGCACCAGACTCCTAATTCCAAAATAGTCTTGGAAATGTAGTTTATACATTAAATTGCAGGGTAAAACATTAGGAAGAGAATGGAATAGATATAACAAAACCTATCCAGCACAAATTGTTGCCGATAACATCATCACAAAAACATTTTTCACATTTAATCTTCAAAATAATATTGCTTGACTGAAAAAACGATTTCCAAAGTAATGAAATTGCACTCAATGTTTCACCCTGAGTGAATATTATTCCTCACTTACTTAATTCAATCAAAATCCTATCTACACATATAATGTACTATAGATAATTTACGTTATAGAACATACTAATGGAATGAGGTGATAGCTCTTGCCATGAAAGTCTTTCAACTTTCACTTCATTTTTGAGAATAGTCTCATTCAACTTAAAAATCCAAGTTGAAAAAAAAATAGTTGTTTCTTTAAAAATGTTCTACTCTATTCTGGTCTATGTTCCTTGGGGGTGAATTCAATAATAATTTTTATCATTTCTTTTTATGTGATATATCTTCCTTACTGTGCTCATAGTTATTTTGAAAATGTTTTCTTTATATTTTCTTTATATCTGTGACGTGTTCAAAAGTGGTTTTCTATAGATTTATCATACTGGCTGTCTTTTCACTATAGTTCTTGGACCTGAGGATTGAATTTACAAAACTTTGTGCACTGCACCCCTAACCCCCCCCCCCAAAGAAAAACAAAACACATTAACCAAAAACAGTATTTCTTTTCTTTCCATCTAGGAGTGTAATTACACTTAGGCTTACTATAACTCCACATTGAGGCTCTGCTTATTTTTATAAATTTTTTTTTTCTTTGTGGGATTCCATTGGTACACCTATTTTCAGGTTGGGTAATATTACAAACCTGTCTTCAATGTCAAGGATTTTTTTTTTTAAGATTTTATTTATTTATCAGAGAGAGAGAGGGAGAGAGAGCGAGCACAGGCAGACAGAATGGCAGGCAGAGGCAGAGGGAGAAGCAAGCTTCCTGCCAAGCAAGGAGCCCAATGTGGGACTTGATCCCAGGATGCTGGGATCATGACCCGAGCTGAAGAACTGAGCCACCCAGGCATCCCAAAGTCAAGGATCTTTTTATTGTTACAAAGTATATAGTAATATTTTTAAAAATTTCAGCTTCTATAGATATTTTTTCAGTTTGCATATTTATATTTGAATCTTTTGTAGAGTTTATATGCTGCTGAAATTCTCTAACTTTTCATTCATTGTATCCATCTTCATTTGAATCATGCAAAAATACTTTTAACAATCATTTTAGAGTATTTTAATTAATTGCTAATTCCAATATAAATACTTTTTTTAAAATTTTTTCTACTTCCATTGATTGTTTTCCTCTTTTTATTATGGGTCATATTTCCCACTTTGTGGAAATCACATTTTTAGTCATGTATATTTTCATGATATATAGGTAAGAATTCTGGATTCTGTTATCTTTGTTGAAAAGTGTTAGGCTTATTCAGACAGGTAGCGAAATTTCTGGTACATCAACTTAATGCTGCAAGGTCTTTCTTTTGGGCATTATCCAATAGTATAACCATTTTGATTTCGCCTTTAGGCCTAGGATGCACCTCCTTAAAGTTAGATTGTCTGGAGTTTCAATAATAAGTCCAAGGTGTTTATCAAAGTCCTCCAAATTGGCAGTAATTGAAATTCAGACTCTCTTTCTCAAACTTTCCGCAGCTATTAAATTTATACATATCACTTTTAGCCTGCAAGTTGTTAATTTCTGCTATATTCCGTAAAGTCTCACTTTGTAAATGTATGATTTGAAAACCAGCAAATTTGAATTGAGTTTGACATGTTTTCATTTCCGAGTGGCTTCCTCTTTTCTGGCACCTTCCCTGTGTTTCTCAGCAGTTTTGTCAGCTCGGATTCCAACTTCTGAATCTTTCATCTGATGAAGCTGCATCTTTGTCTTGTACTCTTATCTCCTGTGTTCCTTATGAACTAAGGAGATCTCTGAAGTAATATGCCAGTTAACCATGGAGTACCCCTAGTTTTCTCTGCTCATTTGAAATGATATAACCTCTCTAATTTTCTGCCTGATTTTTTTTGCTTTCCTATGCCCTCAAATTTTTGTTTAATTTAACCTGAAGTTTATAAGGGTTGTCAGGAAGAGAGATAGTTTGATATAATTTGGGTTTTTTTTTCTTTATTTATAAAAGAGAACAATTTTTTAAAAACCTTCTAATAACATTGGAAATATCTCATTAATTATATTTGTCAATGTTTCAGCTACTATATAGTTTATATTATCATAAAAAAATAAAGATGATAGAATGTTGATATGAATGAAATATAGGAAAGTCTAGGGCACCTCTTTCAATGATAAATCTTCAGATTTCTGAAACCTACAAAAGAATATCATTTTTCTTCTACCTCTAAAGATATAAACTATGCTCTGATTTGTACAAAAATAAATACTCATTTTGCTCACTTAAAATATATATGCAAATGATTTTCTTTTTTTTTCTTTTTTTTTTTTAAAGATTTTATTTATTTATTTGACAGAGAACACAAGTAGGCAGAGAGGCAGGCAAAGAGAGAGAGAAGCAGGCTCTGCACTGAGCAGAGAGCCCGATGCGGGGCTTGACCCCAGGACCCCGGGATCATGACCCGGGCCGAAGGCAGAGGCTTTAACCCGCTGAGCCACCCAGGCGCCCCATGATTTTCATTTTTAATGAATAGTGTGTTTTGTTTTCAAAAGGAATCATTCTAGTATGATTAAAATGTTAGTTTATAAAATATAACATAAATTTAAATTTTTTTGGAGGCAGCAAGACAAAGAGATAAACATTTGTTAAATGTTAAATTGTTTGCCAATTATTATATCTCTCTGGTGTTTGTTTTCATCTAAAAAATGGAAATTTTCTTAAGATTATTGTGAGACAGCACTAGGATATTAAGTGCCTTTTTATTGCATGTCACCGAGTATATCCTTCATAAATAATTTTAGCCTTTTCCTAATTAAGTCAGAATAATTTATAGAAATATACAAAATCATATTGCATGACTAAAACTGTATGAGTTTATGTGTGTTTAAAAATAACCATTTTATAATTCTTGCTTGAAATTTTTTTAAACCATATTTTCCATTAATTAACATGGCACTGTTTGACCCTTGGTAGTTCTTTGAATTATTACTTTGTTTTCAGAATAAGAATTTGTACATGACTAATGCAATAAACAAGCTGACTTCAGCCAGATTTTTAAAAAATTGCTCACTTAGGAATCTTTTGTTTATCGGGTGCCTGGGTGGCTCAATGGGTTTAAGCCTCTGCCTTCAGCTTTGGTCATGATCCCAGAGTCCTAGGATCGAACCCGGCATTGGGCCCTCTGCTGAGCAGGGAACATGCTTCCTTCTCTCTCTCTCTGCCTGACTCTCTGCCTGCTTGTGATCTCTGTCAAATAAATAAATAAATTCTTTAAAAAAAAAAAGAATTTTTTGTTTATCATTATAACATTCCTTATGAAAAATACATTAACATTTTAACTGGCAGTTAAGAAATAAATATTCTCTCTATTGCTTTAATTCATCTCAAAGTTTTTGATCCATTTCACCATCTATAAATATTTAAATTTCTTGTGACCTCTTTCTTCCAATAATTTATTGTTTATACATGATAACTGTTCTATTATCTATCATTGTGAAACAGATATGCATACTTTTTTTCGAGGTAACTGAGTCAGCTTGTACTAATCAATAAGCATCATATTAATCATTGCCAAAAAAGAACAGTATTAAATCCAAGAGCAGTGTAATTTATTTGAAAGAGCCTAGAAATATGAATTAACTAGCACTGATTGTTTCTGCCAATTCAATCGAAGAATATTAAATTTATCAAAAATTTTTATAAGATGTAAAGAAACTTTTATGTTTGGTGACATTAAGTGATTTGCTCAATTACCTAATGGAAGTTGTGCAACCAGGTTTTAAATCCAAACCTGTCTATGAAATCTGTTATTAAAAGAAAATCTTTTAAAAGGTATATAATAAAAAACAAACAAACAGAAAAAACCTCCTTTAAGCTCATGCATCCCATTCATCTAGCTGTTGCCCAAAGTTCCTAAGCAAAGACTACTGAGAAGGTCCAACTCATTCTCTGTTGTTCTATCCTCCACTTCCATTTTTTAATCTACCATAAAAAGGTTTACAGTCATACTTCTCTAGGATTACTGATCTCTCCAGTTCTAATTATTAGACCATATTTAACAGCTAAGATACTTTTATCTGTTACAGAAAAAAAAAACAACCAATTAACCAAACAAACAAAAAACATTACTTACTTCTGTTTATACTAACATTTTTGTGATTTTTAAAAATTTTTATTTTCTAATCCCTCTCCACACTTCCCATGCCTACTTAACAAGGAGTTTGGAACCAAATAGCTGCTGTTGTAAGTGAAGTAACACAATAGAGGTAGAGGGAGGGAGGGAGGGAGGTAGGTAGGTCAGAGGTAGGCCCTGTCAATATTTTGGCTTGTTCCTCCAATCGAATGCTGGTTGCCACAATTCCAGATAAAATATCCATATTCAACTCCAGAACAGATCACATTAAGTTTGTATGTTATCCCTTTATTCAAGTATGCAAAACCTCTCTCATGAAAACTCCCCAAACAATTTTCTTTTATATATCATTGACCACAGCTGGGTTATATGGTCATTCATTGCTTCACTGGAGAACAGGATTCTAATTTTGCCCTATATCCTCAAACTAAGATTCTCTTAGCAAAGAAGAAGGTGGGCAAATGTTATTAGGTAGATAGTTAAGACTCTTCTCTACAATAAAATTATTTTTAGACTTTATCTTATTAATATCTGTTTACATTATTGAAAGTCTCTCATTTTATGTGCTATGATCCCAGATTCTCCTTCCTTCCACTTCTCTGGTTGTTCTTTATAATTTGCATTGTGTTCTTATTTCTTTTTCAAATTTAATGTATTTCCTCTTCAAAAATTCAATCTTAGATTCTCTCCTAATTAATCACAGGAGTTTCAATGGTTCCATTTTCGTATGCTCAATTTCTAATATTTGTATTTCCAGTTCACTCTCTTCCATTCATTACCTCCCTTAGACTCTGGAAAGAACATCTGCTGACATGGGCCCCAGGCTAAAGAGGCCCACCCCTCCCTCTTTCTCTCTTTCTTTCTCTCTCTCTCTCTCTCTCTCTCTCACACACACACACACACACACACACACACACAAAAGCACACAGAATCAAGAATAAAGAATAAAATATTTCTTTCCATTCATTGCTAAGTCATGGAAACAACTGCTGACTGCTTAAGAATGCTGTGGAAAGAGCTAGGGTACACCACTGCCACTATCAGAGACAGATTCTGCTTCAGAGTTCAGGGAGAATTTAATTGGCAGAAGTGAAAAGATATTTAATTTACCTTTTCAAGTCTTTCCACTTAGACTGCATGAATTCAGTGATACTTGAATAATAAAGTATTGTTTTCCAATAGTGTGAAGTATCAATTTCCTTGTTTCTCCTTCTTTTCACATCCTGGTTCCAGTGGCATTCTGTTAACATGACATTTACAACCATTGACCATGATGACTGAAAAGGGTTTTAGAATATTAAATAATACTATCAGTATAGCTAGATACCTAGTTAAATTCATACAGCATATTTGAAGATTGATACCAATACATTTTTTGACAAGTGGGTAATATTGAATACTAGAATTATGAATAATTACATATTCAATAAATATATAATATAATACAATCATATTTTTCAAATAAATAACTAAAATTTTAATGTTATTTAATCTACTTAAAATGATTATCTTTGGAATTATGTTCATGGCTCTAAGAGAGATGATAATGAAAAATGAGTTTTTCAGCAGCAACCAAATTTGACTAAAAGTCCAGAATCTCTTTCTTTATCTAGCAATATGTAGTTTATATTTGTCACTTTGAGACACAGAATCAACAAATAGTTGTTACAGTTTTTACAACAAACTGAAGATTACATAGGATATTTTCTGACGTCTATATTTTGAATATCTTTCTGACCACATTATTATCTTAACTTGTAGCTATTCTCAAACACTCAATGAGAATACTGATTAATTATTGTTGATGCAATAGCATTTACTTTAAATAAGATGCTACTAAATTAAATAATTCAGAGAAATAATGTTGCCCTTCATAATTATATATATATATATATACACATATACATATATATACTTGTACATATATTTTCAGGTATGGGTGGATAGGAACAAATAGATGAAGTTGGTGAAAGGGTACAAACTTCTAGTTATATGATAAGTAATTTGAGGACTCATGTACAGTAAGATGACTATAATTAACAACTCTGTATTGTATATATGAAAGTTGCTAAGAGAGTAGATCTTAAATGTTCTTATCACATACATATATGTGTATTGCTGGATGTGTTAAGTAGCCTTACTGTGCTCATCATTTTGTAGTATATATGCACATTAAATTGTCACACTATGCTTCTTAAGCTTATACAATGTTATATGTTTATTATATCTTAATAAGGTAGGAAAAAATTCCTTTGCCTTCACAGGTTTGCAAGCTTTTGACTATGTAACCAAAGATTACAACATATTCCTCCTATTTTTCTGTTGTGAAGATATGGTTGCCAAGGCAGGAGGATATTTGTAAATTTTTAGTTAGCATGTTATATTTAGACCTCTGTTTGGATTTTTGCTTCAGATGAAAGTACAGAGAAACACATTTCCTAAAGAATGTCCCTCTGACAAAACATAAACATAAAAGTGAGTTTATGTTCTTCCTTTCCAAACTTGCTTTTCCTTTTATGTATCTTAACTCAGTGAATGGGAACATGATTCACCTAGTTGACTGAGACTGAAACACTGGATTCATTTGAGTGGTGCACCATTTATCATGCCTTCTCAATGATTCAAAGACATTGCTCCAACAGTTTTCCCTTCTCACTCTCCTACATCTTAATTTTTTTTTATTATCCACTTTATCACTCCCATCGGTACAAAAGCGTGGTTCTTTTTCATATTCTACTGGAAAGAAGCCTTTCTCCTGACTGCACTTCCTTGTTTTAGGTATCACTCCATTACTTTGCTCCCTATTGCAATAAATCTTCTTGAAAGAATCATTTATCTTTCCTGACATGAATTCTTCTCTTCCCAACACCTCTTAACCTTATCAACATTTACTTGTTCTTGGTTTTTGCTTCTCTACTGTTACTTTCAAATATATTGTTGATTTCTATCTATTATGTTGATTGCATTTATTTTTATTTCCTTGATAAAATATAATTCCCATGCTATCAGGGATACTTTCTCTGGATATGTTGTCTAGTGATCATCAGCATGGTCTATAAAGTTGACCAGCACAAGTATGAACTCAGTAGATATTTGTGGAAGGAATTGATAAAGAATTCTTGACTATTACCTTTCCCTCAGCATCAACCTATATGTAATAGCCAATAAATGCTTTATATATTCTTGATTCAATCCACTCTATTTTTTTACTTTTATGTCAATCTACTATTACTTCAAAATAAAAAGTTTATTTAAAAACTATTTCTTCTTTATGGCAAATCCTAACTAACCCCTTTCTAAGAGCCTTTTCCATTTCACAATCATAATTAAAAGTTCTTTTTTCTATCTTCCAGGACATCTCACTTATATTCCTGGATCTCTGTGAATGCTATTTACTGTTGATGTTTTGCCTTTCTTCACTTTTCAATTCCCACCACATCTCGCTATTTGACAAATGAGGAAAAACTGGACTATACTTAATAGTTAAAGTAGGACTTGATTTTTATCTTACTGATAGAAATGGAATAAATATACCCTCTTCGGTAATATATTAGTCCTGGTAATGTAGTAAAATTTTCTCAACCTGAATAGACATTCATGAAACCATTCTTGGTCATTTTTAAAGGCACAACAATCAAAAACATGAAAGTTATTCAAGTGTAAATCTTGATTTAGTTTTAAAAATGTGTGGAGAAGCAAACTATCTTTGGAAAACAGTAGAAATCTGAAAAGATAAACTCTTGGGGATACCATGGAATTTCCTTCAGTAGATTTGATCGTAGCTTTCCTCTGGTAGTTTTAAACCAAGCTTGGGCTGTTTTAACTTAGCATATGTATGTAGATAGATAGATAGATAGATGGATGAATAGATAGATAGATAGATATAAACAAATAAAAATTAATATTATTAATAAATTTCAATCAGTATAGTAGAATGTTTAAAATCTCAAATCTTCATGTCCAAATCAGAAATTCTGCACCCTCCTCGTGGTAGACTTTTAACTTGGGGAACTTGAACTTGGGAGAGATACAAACTGATCTTGTATCTTTTATGTCCTCACTCTTTTTAGAATAGTTACTTCAGGGTTGGATAAAGGAAAGACAGAGAGGGAAGGCACAGTTGTCTTATATACTTACACTGTGTTTACCCTGGAGATGTTTCCCTATTATGCCCTGGTTTGGTCAAGTAATATCAGCCCCTTCACTAAATCAACTTAACATAGCATATTCTTCTCAAGTGGGGTCTGGCTTAGTAGTTTTTCGAATAATTTTAATAGTTCTTTGCATGGAATAAAAAGAAATGAGTATTCCACTTGCTGCAAACTATAAGGATAGAGTAGAAGTTACATTTGTCTTTTCTCTAAGGATAATGGGCTGAATTCCTTTCTAAGCCTATTTTCATAAATTCATCCCTTGGGCTAACAATGGGTTTATATTCCCCCTTGTTTTGTGTGAAACATATGAATCTGTCCAGAGGAATTTCTACTATTCCAGTGAAAGCATTAGAATGGACTGACAGAAATGACAGTGAATATCTACACAACATTCCCATTATGAGACTATCTAAAACACCATCTCTCTCTCTCCAGGGGCCTTCTAGTATAGAAAGAAGGTAGAAGTGAAATCATGTTCCACGGATTAGGCTGCCTGTGACAAGTCAGAAGAAATTGAAATATATGAAATATAGATTTAAAATACTTGTATATATGCTTGAGAAATAAAAAATGAACTAAAATATTAGAATAAATAGTGTAAAAATGGCAAAATGATTAAAACTTTTTAGAAAACCAAAATGTAATTTTAAAATTACAAACCTCTTGAACAACTTGAACAGAATATTAAACAAAGATTAAGGGGAATTAGTAAACTGAAAAATGGATATGCAAATTAATATGAAATTTAATACAAAATTTCAAGGAGAGCAAAAATTTGAAACAGACACTAAAGAGAATTGATGATAGAATGAGATATGTCATAGTATTTTAAAGATTTTATTTATTTATTTGACAGACAGAGATCACAAGTAGGCAGAGAAGCAGGCAGCTGGGGGAGGGGGAAGCAGGCTCCCTGCAGAGCAGAGAGCCTGATGCGGGGCTTGATCCTAGGACCCTGGGACCATGACCTGAGCTGAAGGCAGAGGCTTTAACCCACTGAGCCATCCAGGCACCCCGTCATAATATTTTAATTCAGATTTCCAAATAATGGGAAGAAAGTGTGTAGAGAAACAGAATATCTAAATAATATATAAAAATATAAATATAAACATATATTTACTAAGAAAGAGATATCAGCCATCACTTAAATATTTTCTGATAACAAAAAATTGTTTCACACCAACATAACCAAGCAAAAGGAAACAGGAATACACAGTATCCCTGATTGATTAAGCATAAACTCCTATAGATAATACCCAGAACAAGAAAAGGCCAGGGAGATATATTACATCATTCTACCATCCTGCTGCTACATAAGGAAAAGGGAAGTCTACAGAAGGTGTAAAACACACGCCAAGTTCTTTCAGTTTTCATATGGTGATGGAGTCTTAAAGAGAAGGATTAGTTATTATTTCTTCAGGCAACAGAAAAACTTAAGAATATAGAAAAATGTGTATCTATTTATATCTTACATGTATCTAATATATAAAATGTTTTTACATACATACATATATATGCAGACAAATAAAATACTTGTTCTGTAACAATAATTTGCTAAAAACATGAAGGTCTAAAGACCAAATAAATTAATCCAAAGTACTTACATGCTTTGAAGTCTCAAACTATTCACTGTCCCTCTTTTTGAAACTATAACCATTTGCAGGAGCACACAGTCTTCCTATTTCCTTTCATAATTACTAAAGTACTTAAGTACTATTCTAAAACTGAGCTTGACCCCAAAGGCAAATTGACCAATTTGCTCTTTTCCTTTTTCCAAGTTTACATCATGGAAAATGCCTCTCAGTGGGGATTTTGTACTGAAAAGCAAACACATACATATGTATGACTAATTTGATGAAGAGGCAGAAATCATCACAAAAGCTATTGTTATTAGATTGAGAAAATAGAGTTTAAAGGAGAATTTCTTCACATGTACCTTTTAAAAGTGCATGTTTGGTTTTTTTGGTTGTTGCTTAATTTTATTATTGTTGTTTTATTACCTACGAGTGCAGATCTAGGAAAATAAAGAGCAAGACCTGATTTGATTTTGCCATATATATTGATAAAACAATCTGTTCAGTTTAATCCTCAAAGTTATTAAAGATGTGGAAAAAAAAAGGCACTTTCTTTTGAAAAGATGAACATTTACAAAAAGACATCATGTTAGGAATACTATCCAATGCCTTGGACTGTGCAGAGCAGAAAGATTTCCCGTTGGTTACAAGTTTCCTGAAGGGCATAATCCCCTCTGCCTAAAAGTGTGTTTCGAAGTAACTAAAGACGTTATATCCTTAGAAAAAGTTAAACTCAACCTCCCAAACTAAGTATCATCTTTCATATTAACATTTTTTTTGCTAACCCTAGCATCTCAATGATTTAGGTTAACAGGAACTTCTGAATTACACACACACACACACACACACACACACACACACACACACACAAAAAAGGAAAGAGAGAAGAAAGTATTATCTCACAGCATTCAAGGTCATCATGCTGTACAGGATACCTGGAGTTAGAAATCCAGACTATTGGGTTTTGCGTTAGCAAGGTATTATGCTTCCCTACGTTGTTTTGTTTTTGTTTTTGTTTTTGTTTTATCCCCTCTTGGGCACAAGGGCTTACAGGTGTGAATCCATAAACTTTATCTTTTTAAGGAAGGTTTTCTTTTCTTTTTCCTTCAAGGCATGGGAATGAAAAGTATCACCTCTAATATACTTAATAGTGAAAATTTTAATGAGCTTTTTTATACCTTCACTAACTTTCAGAAAAGCTTTTCTCAAAGGCACTGAAACTCAAGGTGAATTTAATTTTTCATCTGTGTAATAAAATAATAATAGTACTAAATGCCACAGAAAGTTATTACTTAATATTAGGCAACCAGACATTTTTTTTTTTTTAATTTATTTTAGAGAGAGAGAGAGTGCACACACAAACAAGGGAGGGCCAGAGGAAGAGGGAGAGAGAGAATCCTAAGCCAACTCCGCGCTTGGAGCATGGAGCCTGACTCAGGGCTCAATTCCACAATTCTGAAATCATGATCCTGAGATCATGATCTGAGCTGGAACCAAGAGTCAGAGACAACTCACTGAGCCACCAAAGTGCCCCCAAACATTTTTTAGTATAAATTACTTTTATCTATACATGAAATTTTATTTCTGTTATTTTCAAATAATCTGAAAAGCATCGGGATATAACATTGTGACAATGAACAATGAATTTTCAACATACCCTAATTACTATGCATACTAATACAGTCCTTTTCCCTGTATTTTTAGCTGCTATATATAGCCGTAAGGTGATGGAGATGCTTATGTACATATTAAAGTGCATACTTTCTAGGTAAGTGCTTCAATTCAATGTAAAGTTATTTTTACAAAATTTATTAAATTATTTTAGATTTTATTTTTAAAATATGCATAACTTACATAGAGGCAGCAAAGTGATAATCCTTTTGGTTTTTAGTTTTTTGACAATCATAGCAATTTTTTCTTTCTTTCTTTCTTTCTTTTTCTTTTACTTTTTTTTTTTTTTTTTTTTTTGGTCCTGGCTTTCCACTCCCAGTCTCTTCTCCACTATTTAGCATACCAATTCATCTTGACAAAGAACACCCTCTGTCTATTTTCCATTCTCATATAATTGTTTGCAAACATATGTGTGTATTTATTTGCATGCTCAGAAGATTATTTTTACTGCAATATAATTATTACACATGCATTTGCTTCCTTCACTCAATAATAACTTTTGCAAATACTCCTGGTACATTTCAAATTTATTATTTTTGATTGGATAATATTTATTGATCAAAATGTAAGATAGTTTCATAAGTTTTTCCATTTACAGCCATTCACTTTGCTTGGAACTTGTTGCTACTATAAATAATGTGGCAATAAACATCCTTTGGTAGATTATTTTTTTTTAAAGATTTTATTTATTTATTTGACAGAGAGAAATCACAAGTAGATGGAGAGGCAGGCAGAGAGAGAGGAAGGGAAGCAGGCTCCCCGCTGAGCAGAGAGCCCGATGCGGGACTCGATCCCAGGACCCTGAGATCATGACCTGAGCCGAAGGCAGCGGCTTAACCCACTGAGCCACCCAGGCGCCCCTGGTAGATTATTTTTTATGTTCTTATGATTGTGTTTATAAGAAATAAATTTCCACTAATGGGTATTGGATTAAAACGTTATCTAACCTTACCCTAAAAATATTACTTGTTTCTATTTTATAATTCAGATGTGCCCATACTTAGATTTATGCATAAACTGTTCCTATTAGTTTATTAATAAAAAATTCATTATTTAATTGTCATAGCTTGGAGATCAGAAGTATTTTTGAAATATATGAGTTAATTCCATGATAACTTCAGTATTAAATTGATTAATACAACCACTTTTAAACTGCATATTTTTAATTTCCCTTAAAATTCCATATCATTTCTGAAAGGACTTGCACATCACCTATTCTGAATCAGTATTATACCAGATCTTCAAAAAAAGAAAAGAATTTCAATGACTCATTTTCAGTAGTAATTATTCCAAATGCTAAAATGATTTAATTCAGTGAAACCCACATCTATCTTGCCATAATTAAATACAGCTGCTTTGGCTCTCGCTTCAATAAGGATTCATTTTTTAAAATATAATGACCCTTCTTATACAGAATACAAGTTATTAGGTCACCTGCCAGCAGTCTTCTCTCAAGCTATCTAATTATCATTCCTTTAAGCTTTATTCATATCTTATATTTCCAGATTTAGATCATTAATTTTTCTCCCTTATGCATACATTGCATATTTTTCTACATTCTTTTTGGCCTTCAGACTTTCTGCAAAAGTTAGAATCTAGCCAAGTATTACATAAGGTATTTTTGTGTTTCTGAATTTTCTAGTTCAAATACTCAAAATTAAAATTTCTCCATTAACCTGAAGAAAATTCATCATTTTTAGTAAGCATGTACCTTATTTCTACCAATTATTGCTATATTCAGTGGAATAGGTAGAAAAGGTTCCTTCCCATAAGCCAATGCTATTGGGTCTAGAAATGTCTATGTAATTAAGGGAGGACAAATTATAAAGGTCTCCACCTCTCTCTCAGCATCATAGTGCTTCAGAGATACCTTATATGACTCTGTCCCTCTTCCATACACTCGCTTCAGATCTGCATATGTTTCACTGTTGCAATTACCATGGTTATATTCATTACTTCTTGACAGTTGCCACTGGATGTTTACAAATATATATTCATCTTCAGTCATTTGACTCCGCAAAATTCCTATTATAATAGAATACTTAAACACAGTAATCATTAGTAAAGCTCCTATCATATATCCAGTCATCCAAATCTAATACGTTACAGTTAACACAATTGTTGATATTCACTCAAAAACTTTTTACCATGACAACTACTCCTGACCTTCTGAATAAGTTTTTGTTTATCTATCTTATGGCCTAGATCTTACTTGACTCTTATTTTCTGCCTTCATATGCCAACTGTTAATACTCCTTCTCTAATTTCTTTTTATTTTAATTTTACTTTTTGAAAATTAATTAATTAATTTATTTATTTTCAGCATAACAGTATTCATTGTTTTTGCACCATACCCAGTGCTCCATGCAATTCCTTGCCCTCTCTAATACCCACCACCTGGTTCCCCCAACCTCCCACCCCCCTGCCACTTCAAACCCCTCAGATTGTTTTTCAGAGTCCATAGTCTCTCATGGTTCACCTCCCCTTCCAATTTCCCCCAACTCCCTTCTCTCTAACTTCCCTTGTCCTCCATGCTATTTGTTATGCTCCACAAATAAGTGAAACCATATGATAATTGACTCTCTTTGCTTGGCTTATTTCACTCAGCATAATCTCTTCCAGTCCCGTCCATGTTGCTACAAAAGTTGGGTATTCATCCTTTCTGATGGAGGCATAATACTCCATAGTGTATATGGACCACATCTTCCTTATCCATTCATCTGTTGAAGGGCATCTTGGTTCTTTCCACAGTTTGGCGACCGTGGCCATTGCTGCTATAAACATTGGGGTACAGATGGCCCTTCTTTTCACGACATCTGTATCTTTGGGTAAATACCCAGTAGTGCAATTGCAGGGTCATAGGGAAGCTCTATTTTTAATTTCTTGAGGAATCTCCATACTGTTCTCCAAAGTGGCTGCACCAACTTGCATTCCCACCAACAGTGTAAGAGGGTTCCCCTTTCTCCACATCCCCTCCAATCTTGCTAATTTTGGCCATTCTAACTGGTGTAGGGTGGTATCTCAATGTGGTTTTAATTTGAATCTCCCTGATGGCTAGTGATGATGAACATTTTTTTATGTGTCTGATAGCCATTTGTATGTCTTCATTGGAGAAGTGTCTGTTCATATCTTCTGCCCATTTTTTTATATGAATGTCTGTTTGTGTGTGTTGAGTTTGAGGAGTTCTTTATAGATCCTGGATATCAACCTTTTGCCTGTACTGTCATTTGCAAATATCTTTTTCCATTCTGTGGATTGCCTCTTTGTTTTCTTGACTGTTTCCTTTGCTTTGCAGAAGCTTTTGATTTTGATGAAGTCCCAAAAGTTTATTTTCGCTTTTGTTTCCTTTGCCTTTGGAGACATATCTTGAAAGAATGATGCTGGGAAAACTGGACAGCTATATGTAGAAGAATGAAACTCGACCATTCTCTTACACCGTACACAAAGATAAACTCAAAATGAATAAAAGACCTTAGCGTGAGACAGGAATCCATCAGAATCCTAGAGGAAAACATAGGCAGTAATCTCTTCGATATCAGCCACAGCAACTTCCTTCTCTAATTTCTAATTTTAATATTCTAGTTCTAATATTTCTTCTTTAATTCAAATATGTATTATCTATTACTGACAATATTGAAATAATCTATTACTATTTGGAGGTTAATTTTACCCCTTTAAAATTTACCCATCTTTCACATTTCAGACAGCATGAGAAAATCAAATGTTATGCTATTATTAGTTGGTTAAAACCCTTATATGTCTTTCCATACCCTATCAAAGAAAAGCATCCATCTTGCAATGGCACATTAGAACTTCAAAAAAATTACATCATCTTCTATAATAAATTTCCCAGTTTTCAACTCAGCAATACCAACCTGCTTATGTCCTTGTGTAAATGTCACTGTTATGATACTAAATCCTAGCTCATTCTAGGTTTCTGTCTTACACATCTCTTTTCCGTATTAATCAATATTTACTGATACTGCAATACCCATCTTAAAAATCACCTTGAGAAGATGTCTCTGAGCCCTCTCTACTTACATGATCCTTCTTGTGCTTTTGTAGCATTCAGAACTTGACTTTTTCTTAGATCTATTATAATAAAGTACAATATTTTCTTTAAGGTCCTCAAAGACTGGATCTTGTTTTCTTTTCTTCTTATCCCCAACAGTTGTATTATTGACTTTCATAGAATAAATACTCAAAAAATGTTCATCAAAATAAAATATTTAAAAATAGTTACTGAACCTACTTCCTAAATGGTAGGGGTCCAATTTGTAAGCTCCTACCACAGACTTCAATAACAATGTAAGTTCATATAATCTTGGACAATTATAAAAATAAAAGTACTTGAAGATCTAGAAATTGAACAAAAGCAGGCAGATTCTGGAGGGGAGTCAATACTGGGAAGAAGAGTAAAGCATGGGATGAAGAGATCACATTTTTTGGATTTATCCTAAGGGAAGGCTGTATGGTTGGAGGCACAGGTGGTGGTTTGAACTTTGATGCAGAACTCCATAGACTTCCCAGCCTGAAGTACCAGATGGCAGAAATCGGTGTAATCTTAATTGTGGGAATTTAATAGGGAAGGAATCTCAAATGTTGCTTCTGCTCCATGCTTTCTTCGCTCTGCTTCTGAACTCCAGTTACAAGTAAAGTAGAACTTTTTAATTACACTATGTAAATGTCCTATGTTATTTTCTGGGTTTTCCAACATCTTTTCCCCTTTTTCAGCTTGTGTGCTTTTCAGTGTCCTATTCTTCCATTTTTTAGTGGCCTTTTTAGCTGTGTCCAACCTGTTAAATTTGTTTTTTTAACTTTCAGTGTTAATTATTGTATATTTCACTTCAAGAATTCTCATGATATTTTTATAGAGCTGCTTTTTCCCTTAAAAAATATTATATCTCACTATTTTCACAAATATATTAATCACATTGTAATTTTTTTTTTAAAGATTTTATTTATTTATTTGACAGAGAGAGATCACAAGTAGGCAGAGAGACAGGCAGAGAGAGAGAGGAGGAAGCAGGCTCCCTGCTGAGCAGAGAACCCAACATGGGACTCGATCCCAGGACCCTGAGATCATGACCTGAGCCGAAGGCAGTGGCTTAACCCACTGAGCCACCCAGGCGCCCCACATTGTAATTTTTAATCCATGTTGGTAACTCAAGAGTCTAGACATTTATAAGTTAATTTCATTTGTTACTGTTTTTCAATTGGTCTGGTTTACTAATCTGCCTATTTTTTTTAGAAACTATCTGAAAGAGTATATGAAAATTGTCAAAGAAGTCATATTTAATCATCAGGAAGATAATTAAATCATGTTCAATGTACCTCAGTCCAAATGCTAGTTTTTAGAATTTGTCAACTTTCTTTCCCATTTGCTCTTAACTGGGTGAATTAGCCTGTGAGAGACTTAACTGAGAGAACGGAATGTTGATCCTTCTTAATAATTCCGAAAGTCTAAATTTTTTCTCCTCACAACCAAGAATTCTGATGGTTTCATAAAATTATTCGACATTTTAACAGCAGTTGTTTCTGTTCGTATAGTGTAGGAATCTGGAAACACATCAACAACTAAAGTGTTGTAAAATGTCAAGCTCATTTCTCACTGGGAATTTAGCCCTTCCAGTCTGAGTGTCTTGATGGTCCTAAAATCCAATTTTCTTCTTTCCTTCCCTGTTACCTACTAAAATCTCACAGGTATTCCTTCGTTTTCTGCTGGGATTCTCAGTCTTTCTCCCCCTACTGCATATCAGCAAATGTCTTGATGGAAAAGTAGAAATAAGTGCCACATTCACTACAATGATTTTTTCTTCTCCCTGGGATCCTGGTCTCTCATAGCTAATTTCATGGTTCTCTGATACCTTCAAACTAATTTTTTTTAACCCATTATACTAGTCTTTGATGAGAGTTTTGATCTTCTGCAAATTGGACCTTTGTTTCCAATTTGCAGAACATCAAAAGAAAGAGGTAGCACTATTTTTTTTTATAAGTGGGAAATAGATTGCAAATTGAAGTTACAATATGCATAATCAATTACTGATTTTATAATTTCTTCTTTGCTAAAATTATTGTGTATTTTCCTACCCATTTTTAATATGAAAAATTGTGTTCTATAACCCTAAGACAATTATTACCTGATTTTGTATCCTGTTTAATTACTTACATTTACCACATTTTGATCATATACTAGCATGTGATTTTTTTATTTCATTATTTTTATATTGTTATTTGTCAGAGATTGACAGAGAGAGGAGGCAAGGGAGCTCACAAGCAGGGGTAGCGGCAGGCAGAGGGAAAGGGAAAAGCAGGTTTCCTTCTGAGCAAGGAACCTAATGTGGGATTGATCCTGGGACCTTGGGATCATGACTTGAGCCAAAGGCTGACACTTAACTAAGTGACCCAGGCATCCCTAGGATATGGTATTTTTTGACTATATTTCTTATGCTGTACTTTTCATCCCTGAGTTATTTATTTCATAATTGGAAGTTTGTACCTCTTAATCCTCTTCACCTATTTCAACTATCTCTCTACCCCCTTCCCACCTTTTGGTGAACATCCCTTTGTTCTGTATACTTGTGAATCTGTTTCCATTTTGTATGTTCATTTGGTTTGGGTTTTTTTGTTTTTGTTTTTTATTATTCCAGGTATAAACAAAATCATATGGTATTTGTCTGACTAATTTCAGTAAACATAAGACCTTCTAGGTCCATCTATCTTCTCATGAATAACAAGATAGTTTTTCCATGGCTGAATATACTCTGTAGCTGTATATTATATCTATACAATATCTTCTTTATCCGCTAGTATGATGATGGACACTTAGGTTGTTTCCATACTTTGGCTGTAATGAATAATGCTTCAGAAAACATGGGAGTTCAAATATCTCTTCCATACTGTGGGTATGTGATCAAAGTTGGATTGCTGGATCGTATGATAGCTCAATTTTTAATTTTTTGAAGAGCCTCCATATAGTTTTCCATGGTAGTTACACTGATTTACATTTCCACCAACAGTTCCCTTTTCTCCACATCCTCAGAAATACTTGTTATTTCTTGTCTTTTAGATGCTAGCCATTCTGACTGGTATAAGGTAATATCCTATTGTGGTTTTGATTTGTATTTCCCTAATGATTACTGATGGACATTTTTTCATGTGTCTATTGATCATCCCTATGTCTTCTTTGGAAAAATGTCTATTCACATCCTCTGTTCATTTTTAAATAAGATTTTTGATAGTGTGTTTTTTTAGTTCTATTTTGGATATTAACCCCCTATTGGATATATTACTTGAAAACATCTTCTTTTATTCCATAAGTTCCCTTAACTTTTGTTGAGTTTCCTTCATCATGCAAAAGCTTTTTAGTTTGATGTAGTTCCAATTGTTTATTTTTGCTTTTGTTTCTCTTGCCTGATGAGATAGATTTGAAAAAAATAGTGCTAAGGCCAATGTTTCAGAAATTACTGCCTAAGTTTTCTTTTGGAATTTATTGTTTCACCTTTACATTTAGGTGTTTAATCTATTTTAAGTTTATTTTTGTGTATGATATAAGAAAGTGGTCCAGTTTTATTGTTTTGCATGAGGCTGTCCAGTTTTCCCAGCACCATTTATTGAAGAGACTGTATTTTTACGTATATTCTTCCCTTTTTGGGCAGGGGGTAAATTAATTGACCATGTAAATATGGGTTTATTTCAGGGCTCCCTGTATTGTTTTATTGATCTCTCTGTCTATTTTGTGCCAGTATTATACTGTTTTGATTACTATAGCTTTTAGTGTAGTTTGAAACCTGGGATTGTGAAAGCTCCAACTTTGTTCCTTTTTCAAGATTACTTTGGCATGCTATTTCTATTTCCTGAAGTGTAATGGATTAAAAATGAATAGACTATTAGAAGATAAGCCAATTATCCTTTTATTATATCAAAATTCTCTCCATTTAATTTTGAATGACTAGAGTAAAAACAAATTGTTTAATGCTCCCATGCACAATATGTCTATTAATATTTAAAATATTGATGCTGTATTTTTTGTGAAAGCTGCATTTTTTTCCATAGGTAGAATGGAAGATAAAGAACAAAGTATTCTTTTCCTATTTCCCAAAAACAGTTAAGAATCACACAAATATATTATTCATTTTACATAATCTTTGTAACACGATGTGTTAGTACTATTAATACTCCCATTTTAGAGAAAGAAATGAAGACATAGAAAGGTTAAATAAATGTCAATTCCCCAAGATGACACATAACTGACAAAAGTTAAATTTTAATCCATACCACGACCCATTTTCAAATCATTAACCATAATATCATAGCAATGTACAAACTTACAGCTGCATGCACACACATATATAGAGTTGTGAAACTAGATAGATGTACACTTAAGATATAATATGTGCATAAAGCTATTCTTGTTTAATTAAAAATGTGAATTTTATCAATGTACTATAAAAAATTCTGTAATCACAGATACATTTTTTTCTTTTTTTTCACTTTTTTTTTTTTTAACTTTTTATTTTTTATAAACATATATTTTTATCCCCAGGGGTACAGGTCTGTGAATCACCAGGTTTACACACTTCACAGCACTCACCAAAGCACATACCCTCCCCAATGTCCATAATCCCACCCCCTTCTCCCAAACACCCTCCCCCCAGCAACCCTCAGTTTGTTTTGTGAGATTAAGAGTCACTTATGGTTTGTCTCCCTCCCAATCCCATCTTGTTTCATTTATTCTTCTCCTACCCACTTAAGCCTCCCTGTTGCATTACCACTTCCTCATATCAGGGAGATCATATGATAGTTGTCTTTCTCTGCTTGACTTATTTCGCTAAGCATGATACGCTCTAGTTCCATCCATGTTGTCGCAAATGGCAAGATTTCATTTCTTTTGATGGCTGCATAGTATTCCATTGTGTATATATACCACATCTTCTTGATCCGTTCATCTGTGGATGGACATCTAGGTTCTTTCCATAGTTTGGCTATTGTGGACATTGCTGCTATAAACATTCGGGTGCATGTGCCCCTTTGGACCACTACATTTGTATCTTTAGGGTAAATACCCAATAGTGCAATTGCTGGGTCATAGGGCAGTTCTATTTTCAACATTCTGAGGAACCTCCATGCTGTTTTCCAGAGTGGCTGCACCAGCTTGCATTCCCACCAACAGTGTAGGAGGGTTCCCCTTTCTCCACATCCTCGCCAGCATCTGTCATTTCCTGACTTGTTGATTTTAGCCATTCTGACTGGTGTGAGGTGATATCTCATTGTGGTTTTGATTTGTATTTCCCTGATGCCGAGTGATATGGAACACTTTTTCATGTGTCTGTTGGCCATCTGGATGTCTTCTTTGCAGAAATGTCTGTTCATGTCCTCTGCCCATTTCTTGATTGGATTATTTGTTCTTTGGGTGTTGAGTTTGCTAAGTTCTTTATAGATTCTGGACACTAGTCCTTTATCTGATATGTCGTTTGCAAATATCTTCTCCCATTCTGTCAGTTGTCTTTTGATTTTGTTAACTGTTTCCTTTGCTGTGCAAAAGCTTTTGATCTTGATGAAATCCCAATAGTTCATTTTTTCCCTTGCTTCCCTTGCCTTTTGCGTTGTTCCTAGGAAGATGTTGCTGCGGCAGAGGTCGAAGAGGTTGCTGCCTGTGTTCTCCTCAAGGATTTTGATGGATTCCTTTCGCACATTGAGGTCCTTCATCCATTTTGAGTCTATTTTTGTGTGTGGTGTAAGGAAATGGTCCAATTTCATTTTTCTGCATGTGGCTGTCCAATTTTCCCAGCACCATTTATTGAAGAGGCTGTCTTTTTTCCATTGGACATTCTTTCCTGCTTTGTCGAAGATGAATTGACCATAGATTTGAGGGTCTATTTCTGGGCTCTCTATTCTGTTCCATTGATCTATGTGTCTGTTTTTGTGCCAGTACCATGCTGTCTTGATGATGACAGCTTTGTAATAGAGCTTGAAGTCCGGAATTGTGATGCCACCAACGTTGGCTTTCTTTTTCAATATCCCTTTGGCTATTCGAGGTCTTTTCTGGTTCCATATAAATTTTAGCATTATTTGTTCCATTTCTTTGAAAAAGATGGTTGGTACTTTGATAGGAATTGCATTAAATGTGTAGATTGCTTTAGGTAGCATAGACATTTTCACAATATTTATTCTTCCAATCCAGGAGCATGGAACATTTTTCCATTTCTTTGTGTCTTCCTCAATTTCTTTCATGAGTACTTTATAGTTTTCTGAGTATAGATTCTGTGTCTCTTTGGTTAGGTTTATTCCTAGGTATCTAATGGTTTTGGATGCAATTGTAAATGGGATTGACTCCTTAATATCTCTTTCTTCTGTCTTGCTGTTGGTGTAGAGAAATGCAACTGATTTCTGTGCATTGATTTTATATCCTGACACTTTACTGAATTCCTGTATAAGTTCTAGCAGTTTTGGAGTGGAGTCTTTTGGGTTTTCCACATATAGTATCATATCATCTGCGAAGAGTGATAATTTGACTTCTTCTTTGCTGATTTGGATGCCTTTAATTTCCTTTTGTTGTCTGATTGCTGAGGCTAGGACCTCTAGTACTATGTTGAATAGCAATGGTGATAATGGACATCCCTGCCGTGTTCCTGACCTTAGTGGAAAAGCTTTCAGTTTTTCTCCATTGAGAATGATATTTGCGGTGGGTTTTTCATAGATGGCTTTGATGATATTGAGGTATGTGCCCTCTATCCCTACACTTTGAAGAGTTTTGATCAGAAAGGGATGCTGTACTTTGTCAAATGCTTTTTCAGCATCTATTGAAAGTATCATATGGTTCTTGTTCTTTCTTTTATTGATGTGTTGTATCACATTGACTGATTTGCGGATGTTGAACCAACCTTGCAGCCCTGGAATAAATCCCACTTGGTCGTGGTGAATAATCTTTTTAATGTACTGTTGAATCCTATTGGCTAGTATTTTGTTGAGTATTTTCGCATCTGTGTTCATCAAGGATATCGGTCTATAGCTCTCTTTTTTGGTGGGATCCTTGTCTGGTTTTGGGATCAAGGTGATGCTGGCCTCATAAAATGAGTTTGGAAGTTTTCCTTCCATTTCTATTTTTTGGAACAGTTTCAGGAGAATAGGAATTAGTTCTTCTTTAAATGTTTGGTAGAATTCCCCCGGGAAGCCATCTGGCCCTGGGCTTTTGTTTGTTTGGAGATTTTTAATGACTGTTTCAATCTCCTTACTGGTTATGGGTCTGTTCAGGCTTTCTATTTCTTCCTGGTTCAGTTGTGGTAGTTTATATGTTTCTAGGAATGCATCCATTTCTTCCAGATTGTCAAATTTATTGCCGTAGAGTTGCTCATAGTATGTTCTTATAATAGTTTGTATTTCTTTGGTGTTAGTTGTGATCTCTCCTCTTTCATTCATGATTTTATTTACTTGGGTCCTTTCTCTTTTCTTTTTGATAAGTCGGGCCAGGGGTTTATCAATTTTATTAATTCTTTCAAAGAACCAGCTCCTAGTTTTGTTGATTTGTTCTATTGTTTTTTTGGTTTCTATTTCATTGATTTCTGCTCTGATCTTTATGATTTCTCTTCTCCTGCTGGGCTTAGGGTTTCTTTCTTGTTCTTTCTCCAGCTCCTTTAGGTGTAGGGTTAGGTTGTGTACCTGAGACCTTTCTTGTTTCTTGAGAAAGGCTTGTACCGCTATATATTTTCCTCTCAGGACTGCCTTTATTGTGTCCCACAGATTTTGAACCGTTGTATTTTCATTATCATTTGTTTCCATGATTTTTTTCAATTCTTCTTTAATTTCCCGGTTGACCCATTCATTCTTTAGAAGGATACTGTTTAGTCTCCATGTATTTGGGTTCTTTCCAAACTTCCTTTTGTGGTTGAGTTCTAGCTTTAGAGCATTGTGGTCTGAAAATATGCAGGGAATGATCCCAATCTTTTGATACCGGTTGAGTCCTGATTTAGGACCAAGGATGTGATCTATTCTGGAGAATGTTCCATGTGCACTAGAGAAGAATGTGTATTCTGTTGCTTTGGGATGAAATGTTCTGAATATATCTATGATGTCCATCTGGTCCAGTGTGGACCAGATGGCCTTTATTTCCTTGCTGATCTTTTGCTTGGATGACCTGTCCATTTCAGTGAGGGGAGTGTTAAAGTCCCCTACTATTATTGTATTGTTGTTGATGTGTTTCTTTGATTTTGTTATTAATTGGTTTATATAGTTGGCTGCTCCCACGTTGGGGGCATAGATATTTAAAATTGTTAAATCTTCTTGTTGGACAGACCCTTTGAGTATGATATAGTGTCCTTCCTCATCTCTTATTATAGTCTTTGGCTTAAAATCTAATTGATCTGATATAAGGATTGCCACTCCTGCTTTCTTCTGATGTCCATTAGCATGGTAAATTCTTTTCCACCCCCTCACTTTAAATCTGGAGGTGTCTTCGGGCTTAAAATGAGTTTCTTGGAGGCAACATATAGATGGGTTTTGTTTTTTTATCCATTCTGATACACTGTGTCTTTTGACAGAGGCATTTAGCCCATTCACATTCAGGGTAACTATTGAGAGATATGAATTTAGTGCCATTGTATTGCCTGTAAGGTGACTGTTATTGTATATGGTCTCTGTTCCTTCCTGATCTACCACTTGTAGGCTCTCTCTTTGCTTAGAGGACCCCTTTCAATATTTCCTGTAGAGCTGGTTTGGTATTTGCAAATTCTTTCAGTTGTTGTTTGTCCTGGAAGCTTTTAATCTCTCCGTCTATTTTCAATGATAGCCTAGCTGGATATAGTATTCTGGGATGCATGTTTTTCTCGTTTAGTGCTCTAAAAATATCATGCCAGCTCTTTCTGGCCTGCCAGGTCTCTGTGGATAAGTCAGCTGCCAATCTAATATTTTTACCATTGTATGTTACAGACTTCTTTTCCCGGGCTGCTTTCAGGATTTTCTCTTTGTCACTGAGACTTGTAAATTTTACTATTAGGTGACGGGGTGTGGGCCTATTCTTATTGATTTTGAGGGGCGTTCTCTGAACCTCCCGAATTTTGATGCTCGTTCCCTTTGCCATATTGGGGAAATTCTCCCCAATAATTCTCTCCAGTATACCTTCTGCTCCCCTCTCTCTTTCTTCTTCTTCTGGAATCCCAATTATTCTAATGTTGTTTCGTCTTATGGTGTCACTTAATTCTCGAATTCTCCCCTCGTGGTCCAGTAGCTGTTTGTCCCTCTTTTGCTCAGCTTCTTTATTCTCTGTCATTTGGTCTTCTATATCACTAATTCTTTCTTCTGCCTCATTTATCCTAGCAGTTAGAGCCTCCATTTTTGATTGCACCTCATTAATAGCTTTTTTGATTTCAACTTGGTTAGATTTTAGTTCTTTTATTTCTCCAGAAAGGGCTTTTATATCTCTCGAGAGGGTTTCTCTAATATCTTCCATGCCTTTTTCGAGCCCGGCTAGAACCTTGAGAATTGTCATTCTGAACTCTAGATCTGACATATTACCGATGTCTGTATTGATTAGGTCCCTAGCCTTCGGTACTGCCTCTTGTTCTTTTTTTTTTGCGTTGAATTTTTACGTCTTGTCATTTTGGCCAGATAAGAATAAATGAAGGGGCAAGTAAAATACTAAAAGGGTGGCAAGAACCCCAGGAAAATATGCTTTAACCAAATTAGAAGAGATCCAAAATCGTGAGTGGGGAGAAAGGGGATAAAAAGAGGTTCAAAAAGAAAGAAAGAAAAAAAAAGAAAAAAGAAAAGAAAAAAAAAGAAAAGAAAAAAAAATTTTTTTTTAAAAAGAAAACACCTGAGAAAAATGTAAAAAAGAAAAAATATATATATTAGATAAACTAGTAAAAAATCGTTAAAAAAGAAAAAGGTAACAGTTAAAAAAAATTTATCTGAAGGCGAGAAGAAAAAGAAAGAAAAAAAAAATGAAAAAGAAAAAATTAAATTAACTGCAAGACTAAAAAAAATCACAGGGAAAAAGCCATGAGTTCCGTGCTTGGCTTTCTCCTCCTCTGGAATTCTGCTGCTCTCCTTGGTATTGAAACCACACTCCTTGGTAGGTGAACTTGGTCTCGGCTGGATTTCTTGTTGATCTTCTCGGGGAGGGGCCTGTTGTAGTGATTCTCAAGTGTCTTTGCCCCAGGCGGAATTACACCTCCCTTACCCGGGGCCGGCCGGGGTGAGTAATCCGCTCCGGTTTGCTTTCAGGAGCTTTTGTTCCCTGAGCGCTTTCCGTAGAGTTCCGGAGGACGGGAATACAAATGGCGGCCTCCTGGTCTCCGGCCCGGAGGAGCCGAGAGCCCAGGGCCCCACTCCTCAGTGCGCCCTCAGAGAACAGCTCCCAGTTACTCCCGTCTGCCTGACCTCCGGCCGCGCTCCGAGCTCACCGAGCCTGCGATCGGTTCAAGGTAACACCGAGCTGCGAGCTTACTGTCGGCTCTGTTTCTGTAGCCGGCTTTCCCGTTCCAATACCCGCAAGCTCTGCGACACTCAGACACCCCCGATCCTTCTGTGACCCTGCGGGACCTGAGGCCACGCTGACCCCGCGTGGGCTTCGCCCCGGTTTAGCCTCTGGAGCGATGTCCCTCAGCGGAACAGACTTTTAAAAGTCCTGATTTTGTGCGCGGTTGCTCCGCCGCTTGCCGGGAGCCGGCCCCTTCCCCTGGGGTCTATCTTCCCGTCGCTTTGGATTCACTTCTCCGCCGGTCCTACCTTTCAGAAAGTGGTTGTTTTTCTGTTTCCAGAATTGCTGTTCTTCTTCTCTTCGATCTGCCGATGGATTTTCAGGTGTTTGCAATCTTTAGATAAGCTATCTAGCTGATCTCCGGCTAGCTGAAGCAGTCTCAGCCTGCTACTTCTCCGCCATCTTGACTCCTCCCCCCAGATACATTTTTTTTCTATTGAAAATCTTTATGCCATGGAAGTGAGGAAAATGCCTTCATGGATTTAGCAATACTTAAAAATCTGTAATCATGCTTTTCAAATATTTTTATGTTAATTTGAATATCTCTTTTTTTAAGGTTTTTTTTTTTTACAAGATTTTATTTATTTGACAGAGAGCACAAGCAGGAGGAGCAGCAGGCAGAGGGAGAGGGAGAAACAGTCTTCCTCTTCTTCCTCTCCCTCACTCATTGGGAATGAGCAAGGAGCCCGATGTAGGACTTGATCCCAGGACCCTAGGATCATAACCTGAGCCAAAGGCAGATGCTTAACCAGCTAAGCTACCTGGACACCCCTGTAGTATTTTTAATACCTGATACAACACACTTTTTTTAATATTCTATTTTTCATCTGGTTTATTAAAATGATAGCTAGAAATGTCTTCACTAGACTATCAAAAACAATATGTCAATTATTTAATATTCTTGTCTTATAATCTATTATGTTCAAATTTGGAGAAAACCTATAATCTCAAATTAATCTATTTTAAATGTAGCATTTTCATATTTATCATTGTTAATTAACATCATAAAACAAATAATGTTTAAACATGTGCATGTCATTGATATTTCAAGATTAAAAATCACTTCTCAATAAAGTTGTTTATGGGGAGCCTGGGTGGCTCAGTCAGTTAAGCATCTGCCTTTGGCTCAGGTAATGATCCCAGGGTCCTGGGGTCAAGTCCCGAGTCAGGGTCCTTGGTCAGGAAGGAGACTGCTTCCTCTTCATCTGCCCGTCCCCCACTTGTGCTCTCTCTCTCTCTCTCTGTCAAATAAATAAATAAAATCTTTTTTAAAAAATCAAATAAAGTTGTTTAAAGTTTATTCCTTAGTCTTGAAAGACATCACATATTGAAATGCATTTTTAAAATCCATCAATGTTCTAATTATCTTTTCCAGGAAGAACATTATAAATTACTTACATATCTACTTATTGCATATTTTGGATATTTAGGGACAGAAAAATTTTCAAATTTTCTAACATACAACTTTAATTAGAGAAAATTTTCAGAAATATCAATATATTTATCTTTGTCCCAATTGTTTCTAAAGATTTTATTTATTTATTTGACAGAGAGAAAGATCACAAGTAGACAGAGATGCAGGCAGAGAGAGAGGGAGAGCAGGCTTCCTGCTGAGTGGAGAGCCTGATGTGGAGCTCGATCCCAGGACCCTGAGATCATGACCTGAGCCGAAGGCAGAGGCTTAACCCACTGAGCCACCCAGGTGCCCCCCAGTTGTTTCTAAATTACCTTTTACATGACAATGAGAGGAAAATATTTATAATGTGATAATTCCATATTTTATCGTTAACATTGTCAGGAAATCATCTGAACTAACAGAGGGATTTGAACTGCCAGGTGTCAGAGTAGTCAGTTAAATAGTTAAAAAATTAGAGTTAAGACTTTAATCAGTTATCGAGATGGTATTGCCAAGAGTCTAAAATCAGAGAAAACACTGACCTATCTTGTTCCGTTTTGGGTCACCACCAGGGTTTGGGGAGGTTATCTCACTATTGAGGAAGCCCCAGTAAAAGGTTCTGGCAGTTTTTAGATTCTGCAGAGGGGGAATGTGTGAGAATTAGCAGTGCCAAAGTATTGGGTATTTATAGTGAGGAGACGTGTCTTTGGTGTTTCTCCCCTACTGCCCCCACCTCCTAGTACACATACACAAGAAAGCCTCAGCAAAGACAGCTGAAGACCTTGGCCCAAGGACTCAGATAAAAGAGATCTAGAAGGTGCCAAAACTAGGAGTGCAGACATGCAGAAAGCATGGTAGCCAGAGGCCCTGAATTCTTGGCTACAGCTTCCTTTACAGAGTGTGGTGTAATGCACAAGCCAGGTATGGGGAGAGCAGTTTTGCTGGGATGACTGCCAGGTAAACCTTTTATAATTGTGTGTAGTCAGACCTGAAAAACTGGCCTTAAAAACATAATATAAGTTTTCACCAGGGGCCAGACTCCTCAAATATATATTGATATATTGTAATTTTTTATTTGCTACAATATAGTTTAGTTATTTCAGGTCAGAGAGGCAAAGTCCATATAGCCTGGAGTTGAACTTCTATTTCGTTGTTGGTGTAGTTATTTTCAGTGCACCATAGACTTATTTTCAGTGCACCATAGACTGATTGCATCAGCAGTGGGCAAAGTCTAATTTATGCTTGTTGTGGGGCCTGGCATGCCAAAAGATTTTTCTAACTTTTCCTGTTCCATAATCTGTAGGTCCTGTATACATGCACTGCAGCATATTCCCCAGAAGTAAAAAGTGTTATTATTTGTTACTGAGTCCTAGATTCAAAGAACCCTCCTGCCTCTCTGACTTAATTGGTGTTGTCTTGGTCTCAAGCATGGTCTATATTCCTGGGATCCACAGGTAGGGTTTTCTCAGTGTACCTTCCCCTTTCTTCCTATGGCATTAAATCTCTGCCTTGTAGCTCTGGGTGGTCTTGGGCAGGAGGATGTTGCTAGCTCTCATAGTGGTAGCCGTCTCTACTTTGTGTCAGTACAAGATTCTTGGTCCAAATGTGTCTTTTGCCTCTCCTCTTGGAGTATATGGCTTTTATTGCTTCTCCCCCCCAGGTGGCATTGTTCCCATGTCTGAAATTAATAGCAGAGAGTCCTCCTGCCTTTGTGGAAGGCTGCTTTTTGTTGTTGTTGTTGTTTTGGGGTACTTTGCCAAATGCTATAAGTGCAGTTTTTAATGTGGTTTTTTAAAATAATTTTTATATATGGTATTTTCTTCTTTGTTTTCATTATCCTTATGTCATTTAGTTTTGTAAGGACTATGGTTATATGAGTATGATGATACTAGACATTTATTTTTCTATGACCCTTTGGGGCATTTATTAATATGTCCTTGAATGATTTCCCCATCAGAACAAATGAATAAATATGCACACTACACCATTGTGATGCTTTATTGTAGTTCATAGCACAATGTACTGTAAATCATTTAATTATTCTCATAATGATAGAGACAATAGTTTTCTATTTTGATTTTATTGTAACATTGAAGGAAGCATTTGTACATAAATCTCCGGTGCATGTGAGGAAATTTTACTATGGAATACATACTTAGAAATGTAGCATTGCGTTAAAGGGACATTGAGCTTTCTTCCTGTTGTTCTTTTCATTTCTATCATAAGATATCTGAATAGAATATGATAATGATTTCACTTAGTGAGTTACAACAAAATATTTCTTACAATGAACGTATATAATTCTTTTCTAGTATTTCCTTGATAAGCTATATGTCATTTAAGGAAATCTGCATTTATCTAAAAGAAATGAAATTAGGTTACTGATTAAAAGAATACTTAGACTTTTTCATAGCTCTATAAGTTTACTGAATGTGACATTAAAAATAAGTCACTCATTAGTAACTTCAGTACAATTCCAAATAAAGTTTCCATGATTTTATAGCCCAGAATGAACAATAATTTAGCATTGTAAAGTGAAACTATTTTATATGCTAAAATCATATAAAATTACATTTAAAACTTATAAACAACTTATTATGACCCTTTCTATTTCAAAGACTGGATAATGTTTTATCATTTTCAGCAATTATTGTCTCTTGCTTATTTATCTTGTGCTTTCCATGCATGATGAATAGATGAACATTTGATGGTAAACCATTGTGTATTGGTCAGGGTTCTCCAGACAAACAGAACTAATAGGAAACGAATTGGAAACAGTGGAATAAAGACTAAATTGTTGCCTCAGGCTGAAGATAGTGGGCAGTGGGGCTCCAGGTGTTGGCTTGGTGAACCTCCACAAGGAAACCCTAAAAAACTTCTTGGCTCATGGTAGCCCCAAGGAGCTTTATCGTGACTCTTTACCACAGAAACCTTGTGGAATGTCAGGAGATAAAACACATAAAACTGTGGCCTCAGGAAATTCTCTTTCACAGTATACACTGCCTCCAACAATTTGTCAAAGTTACGTTTAAGTGTACTATCAGATCTAGCAGCTTCTGCTTTCAGTAAGGTCACTTAAGCTGTGACTTTCAGGTAGTGGTTTTCCTTGTGATTTCAGTTATCTAATAAGTCCATAACAAGTCTTTGATTTTCAGGGTTTTCTCCTTATTTTTGTTGTAAGGATAGGAGTGATGACTTCCAAGGCCTTTACATGTCAGAACTGACAGACCAGAAATATCCCAAAGTCACTTTATTCACTTCAGTTTGAGGCTTTAGTATTTGTTCACAAGTATAGATGTATCATCAGTCTTCCTCATAAATTTAAAAGAATACTCTGTTCTAGAATAAAATAGAACAATACATATAAAATAGTATTGTCTTTTGAGTCCAAATTTTCTGCAGTGTTACAGTGATCTTGTAAAAACCAGAATTAATAAGTTAGTAGACATGCAGTGAAACAGAGTATACAAAGAGAGAAACAGTTACATCACCCTGAAGTCAGTTTTTGAAATATAAAATAACAAAAACAAAACTGAATGTAGTAGTGTGCTGCAATAAAATAAACACTAGATATAATACCATATAAAAACACTGAATAAAAACAACAATTCCCAAAACAAAACTAGGTGTATTTATTTGATATATTTTGAAATATATATCTGATAAGGAAATATAAGATGGATTTATAATTTCTGCCAAATATTCTATCAAGTAAATTCTTAAATAATGAAATATGATGACAAATAATTAAGTAGTTTAAAATGAAAAATACCACTACGGCATTTTCCATTCTAAATAGTTTTGTCTTTTCATCTGATGGTTTGTCAGTGATGTAAAAATTAAAAAAAAAAATTAAAATGTTAACAATAATTTTTTTTAAGATTTTTTATTTATTATTTGACAGACAGAGATCACAAGTAGGCAGAGAGACAGGCAGAGAGAGAGGAGGAAGCAGGCTCCCCACTGAACAGAGAGCCTGATGCAGGGCTCGATCCCAGGACCCCGGGATCATGACCTAAGCTGAAGGCAGAGGCTTTAACCCACTGAGCCACCCAGGTGCCCCAACAATAATTTTTATATTGAATTTCTGTTAAATTCAGTACATATTTATTTTATCTTTTTAGTCATGGTCCCAACATTCTTGGTCAAGCTAACAATTAAGTACAATTTTTAAAGATTTATTTATTTGAGAGAAAGAGAAAGAGAGTACATGTGCATGCATGAGTGACTAGGGGGCACAGAGGGAGAGAATCTTCAAGCAGACTCTCTACTGAGTATGGAGCCTATGCAGGGACCCATCTCATGACCCATGAAATCATGACCTGAGCTGAAATCAAAAGTAGGACAATTAACCAACTTAGCCACCCAGTTGCCCCTAAGGACAAAATGTTTTAACACATTTTCCTTTATTTATACTCATAATTTAACACTTAATTGAAGAGTAATAACAGGTAATTTTTAAAAAGATTTTATTTGACATACAGAGATCACAAGCAGGCAGAGAGGCAGGCAGAGAGAGAGAGAAGGAAGCAGGCTCCCTGCTGAGCAGAGCCCCCCCTCCCCCCACCAATGCAGGCCTTGATCCCAGGATCCTGGGATCATGACCTGAGCTGAAGGCAGAGGCTTTAACCCACTGAGCCACCCAGGCACCCCAATAACAGGTAATTTTAAAGCAATAAAAATATCTCTGAATTTTCACAAGGTTAATATTTATAAATGGACATATATGGGAATACTAGTGGACAATAAGTTCAAAAGCTACCAGGATTTAATAAGCAGTATATTTAAAAAAATAGCAAAGGATGAGAATTAGGTGAAATAAAGCATTTTTTAAATTATCCAAATAATGGCATCTGCTACTCAGCTTCAGATAATTATTAGTATAATTACTTTTAAGGAGATGCCAAAAAATTTAGGGTTTTTTTGGTTTTAAATGCTAGATCAATATTTTTTACATGATATGAGCAAAATCAATGATATCTACTGGCTGAATTTGGATCCAAGCAAAAATTGTTTAATTCCAGAATACAAGTCCCAATAATTCATGATAAATAATAATTTTTTTATAATTTTTTATTTTTTATAAACATATATTTTTATCCCCAGGGGTACAGGTCTGTGAATCACCAGGTCCACACACTTCACAGCACTCACCAAAGCACACACCCTCCCCAATGTCCATAATCCCACCCCCTTCTCCCAAACCCCCTCCCCCCAGAAACCCTCAGTTTGTTTTGTGAGATTAAGAGTCACTTATGGTTTGTCTCCCTCCCAATCCCATCTTGTTTCATTTATTCTTCTCCTACCCACTTAAGCCTCCATGTTGCATCACCACTTCCTCATATCAGGGAGATCATATGATAGTTGTCTTTCTCTGCTTGACTTATTTCGCTAAGCATGATGCGCTCTAGTTCCATCCATGTTGTTGCAAATGGCAAGATTTCATTTCTTTTGATGGCTGCATAGTATTCCATTGTGTATATATACCACATCTTCTTGATCCATTCATCTGTTGATGGACATCTAGGTTCTTTCCATAGTTTGGCTATTGTGGACATTGCTGCTATAAACATTCGGGTGCATGTGCCCCTTTGGATCACTACATTTGTATCTTTAGGGTAAATACCCAATAGTGCAATTGCTGGGTCATAGGGCAGTTCTATTTTCAACATTTTGAGGAACCTCCATGCTGTTTTCCAGAGTGGCTGCACCAGCTTGCATTCCCACCAACAGTGTAGGAGGGTTCCCCTTTCTCCGCATCCTTGCCAGCATCTGTCATTTCCTGACTTGTTGATTTTAGCCATTCTGACTGGTGTGAGGTGATATCTCATTGTGGTTTTGATTTGTATTTCCCTGATGCCGAGTGATATGGAACACTTTTTCATGTGTCTGTTGGCCATCTGGATGTCTTCTTTGCAGAAATGTCTGTTCATGTCCTCTGCCCATTTCTTGATTGGATTATTTGTTCTTTGGGTGTTGAGTTTGCTAAGTTCTTTATAGATTCTGGACACTAGTCCTTTATCTGATATGTCGTTTGCAAATATCTTCTCCCATTCTGTCAGTTGTCTTTTGATTTTGTTAACTGTTTCCTTGGCTGTGCAAAAGCTTTTGATCTTGATGAAATCCCAATAGTTCATTTTTTCCCTTGCTTCCCTTGCCTTTTGCGTTGTTCCTAGGAAGATGTTGCTGCGGCAGAGGTCGAAGAGGTTGCTGCCTGTGTTCTCCTCAAGGATTTTGATGGATTCCTTTCGCACATTGAGGTCCTTCATCCATTTTGAGTCTATTTTTGTGTGTGGTGTAAGGAAATGGTCCAATTTCATTTTTCTGCATGTGGCTGTCCAATTTTCCCAGCACCATTTATTGAAGAGGCTGTCTTTTTTCCATTGGACATTCTTTCCTGCTTTGTCGAAGATGAGTTGACCATAGATTTGAGGGTCTATTTCTGGGTTCTCTATTCTGTTCCATTGATCTATGTGTCTGTTTTTGTGCCAGTACCATGCTGTCTTGATAAATAATAAATTTTTAATTTAAAAATTATTATATATGTACATGAATAAGATACCACTTTTTAAAAGACAATTTTGGGGTCAGAAATAATTTGTAAACCAAGATAAAACCATATAGGCTATCACTTCCAATGAGGATAGACATTAATGATATTCACTGAAACCTCCTTTTCATTGTGAATAGAGAGAAAACCTATCCTCCCTATCCCTTTATACTGAAAAGGACCCATAGGAATTGTTCTTTTCAGTGAAACACAGCTGGCAGATAGATATGTGTATCATATGTAGTCTGAGAGCATGAAAGTTACAAAGTAAACCACCAAGCTCTCTTCCTCCTGCCATGCATAATTTAGAATGCCCATGTTCAGGTAATGGAGGAGTAAGATTGAAATATCTTGGTTTGAGGTCCTGGAGATTTGCCAAAACCTGCAGAAGACTTTGGATGAGCAAAAAATTAACATGTATCTATAGAGCCACTGCCATTATAAGTTTAAGTATTATTGCAGCATAAACTACCCTGTCTGAAAAATATAAAAACAAAACTATGATATTTTAAGAAAACTACTTTAATTCACCCACTCAACATTCTCTAACACACTAGTATTAAGAATGATAATGAAGATATTCGTTACTACAGATTTTGCTGATATCAGAAAGATGAAAAAAAATTATGAAATCAAATCTGGGTGACACACAACAAATTTGAAGGAAGAAATGAAGAGAAATTTTAAAATTCATTTTTTAAAAGTTTAAGTCTAGAATACTTCACTGGTGAGATTTTTTTTTTTTTAATAGAGGCTGCACTGATTTTTTTTTTCCCAAAGTTGACTGCCCATCACTAACAAACTTTTCCAGATAATAGAAATAAGTCAAATGTTTCTTAATTCTTATCACAAAACCATAGTTAACTTAGTACAAACTCGACAGGGCATTACAAAAAAAAAAAGAAAGGTTTAAGACCAACATTTATTCTTCATGTAGAAGCAAAATTCTTATGAGAAATTATAAATCAATTCTAGAGATGATAATGCATTATATCCAGATAAAATCTAATCTAGAAAGGGAAAAAATATTTAGTATTTGAAATTCACTCAAGTCAAATAATTCAACTGATTAATGGGAAAAGTGAAACTTAGATATGATCATGGATACATATAGATTTGATTGATACAGAAAAACATTACAATTATAAGCACATTAATATTAGGTACATTTATATTAAGACATAATAGACTTGAAATAACTTCCTTAGAAAAATAAAGAATTCTATAGAAAGTGTTTCATATTACAATGAAGCACTTAACATACCAACATTTCCTAAGAACAAGAATAAGGTTAGAATGTCCAATATCACTACTCTTCTTCAGCATTACAATGTAGGTATAGTCAGTGCAATACAGCATATATAAATACAAAACATGAGATTTGGAAAGAAAAAACAATACTTCTTTATTTACACAAAACAGCATTGTGTACCTTCAAGAGTCAAAAGAATATACATATAAACAATATAAATTAATAAGTGAATATAGTAGTCACTCCATAAAACATGAATAAACTAATTAACTTTGGTTTGGGGGCTGTGAAAAACAAATGAAAATTATCTTTTAAAATATTTTATTTATTTATTTTTAGAGAGAGAGAATGAGAGAAAGAGCACAAGCAGGGAGATCAGCAGAAGGAAAGGGAGAAGCTAACTCCCAGCTGAGCAGGGAGCCCTATCTGGGGCTCAATTCCAGAACCCTGAGATCATGACCCTCACCAAAGGCAGACTCTTAACTGATTGAGCCACCCAGATACCCCAAGACAAATGAAAATTAAATTTAAATTACCAATTACACTAGCAAGAAAAACATCAAATTTATTGTAAGAAATCTAATTAAAAATAATGAAAGTCTTCTTCAACTAAAAATTACAAAGCATTATTGAGAAATAAAACAAGCTAAATAAATGGGACAATTACTAGAATCATGAATTGGCAAGCTCAGTATTCTAAAGTTGTCAACTTCCCCCAAATAATTTCCTGTATATTGTTCTTCAGACTTTGCTTTCATATGTCCATTAAGAAATTAATAGCTGGGGTGCCTGGGGTGCCTAAGTGTCTGCTTTAAGCTCAGGTCCTGATCGCAGGGTCCTGGATAAGAGCCCTGCATAGGGTTCCTTGTTCAGTGGGGAGTCTGCCCCTCCCCCTGCTCATTGTCTTTCTCTCTCTCTCTCTTTCTCAAATAAAATAAAATCTTAAAAAATTAAAAGTTGATTAAAAATTCATATGGAAATGCAAAGTCTGGACTAAGAACAAATAAAGTCATCTTAAAGGAAAAATAGCATGGCTAAAGAAGTAATACTATAAAATATTAAGACCTATTATAAATTGAGATAATTAAGACAGAAAGGTGATGTTGCGAGAACAGAGAAACTGAATAGTGGAACAGAATAGAAAGCCCAGACTTGCACGTAAAGGGTCACTTGTTTTATAACAAAGAGAACACCTCACACAATGGGGAAAAGATAGTCTTCAATAAATGGGGCTGTGTCACCTGGAAAAAAGTAATTTATGACACTTACACAGCCAGATGAATGATTAATATAATTGTAAATGTTAAAACAAAGGCTTATTAAAAAATAATGGGCGAATGGGACGCCTGGGTGGCTCAGTTGGTTGGACGACTGCCTTCAGCTCAGATCATGATCCTGGAGTCCTGGGATCAAGTACCGCATCGGGCTCCCAGCTCCATGGGGAGTCTGTTTCTCTCTCTGACCTTCTCCTCGCTCATGCTCTCTCTCACTGTCTCTCTCTCAAATAAATAAATAAATAAATAATCTTAAAAAAATAGGCAAACAACTTCAAGATTTTGAAACAAAGATTGAGGGAGGCATACATTACCCATAGGTGTTGGGGGAAGGAGTGGAGGGATGGGTGTGTTTATGTGTGTGTGTGTGTAACATTATGTGTAAAATTATGTGTAAAATTATGAACTTCTGGTCATCAAAAAATAGTATTAAAAATAAATAAGCAACTATCAGAATGGAACATATTCATAAAATATATTTATATTTGACAAAGGACTTGAATCAGAAAAATTCACAAAATTATTACAGAAATTAGTAGAAAAAAGACAAAAAATTTTAACAGAAATGTAGTTTAAAACTTGATCAATTATATTATATAAGGGAATATATAAATAGCCAAATGGGGTTCCTCAGTGGCTCAGTCATTAAGCATCTGCCTTTGGCTCAGGTCATGATCCCAGGGTCCTGGGATTGAGCCCCACATCGGGTTTCCTGATCTGCGGGAAGCCTGCTTCTCCCTCTCCCGTTCCCCCTACTTGTGTTTCCTCTCTTGCAGTCTCTCTCTCTGACAAATAAATGAAATCTTAAAAAATAAAATAGCCAATAAAATACTCACAGGTATAGCCATAAAGGGTATGCAAATCAAAAAACACAATATGGTAACATCATACACCCACCAATATGGCTAAAATGAAGACAATAAAAAAAAAATGCCAGGGTGCCTGGGTGGCTCAGAGGGTTGAGCCTCTGCCTTCGGCTTGGGTCATGATCTCAGGGTCCTGGAATCCGCATCGGTCCAGGACCCTGGACCTGGTCTGCATCCGACTCTCTGCTCAGCAGGGAGCCTGCTTCACCCTCTCTCTCTGCCTGCCTGTCTGCCTATGCATACCCTCTCTGTGTCAAATAAATAAATAAAATCTTAAAAAAATAATGCCAAGGGTTGAACAACTGTTATTCTCGTAAAGCACTGTTGATAATTTAAATTAGTACAATCACTTTAGAATTTTGTTAGGCAAAGTGCATGCTCTAAGACACAATAATTTTACTACTAGGTATATACTCAAAAAGAATGTATAAATATATTCATCAAAAGCCATACACTGGAATAATCATGTCAGTATTACTCATTAACAACCTCTAACTGGAAAATATGTAAATGTATATCAATGATAGGATGGATACATATGTTGTTTTGCTGTATTTCCAAATTTAATAATGTTCAGCAAAAAGAATGAACAATCTACAGCAACATGTAATAATATGGATGGATATCATCACTATAAATTCCAGCAAATTAAATGAGAAACACATGAGAATATGCTGGTCGATTATTTTTATCTGAATACACAAATATGATTAATCTTTTAGAAGTCAGGATATTGGAAAATTTGAGGATAAAGTAATAACTTGAAGGAAGCAGCATAAGGATAATTTCTGAGGTGCTAATTTATGTTTTATTGCTTAATTTGGGTACTTTGGGTACTAGTTAAACAGCATTTGGAAGCAGTCCTTTTATTTGTATACATCTTGCAAAGTATTTCCAGATGGCAAGGCCTTGATCTCCCCTCACCCAAAACCATTTTTTAGGATTGTTTATACAATTAGCAATTCTAAAAGGTTATAGTATGGTTCTCTCTGCACAAAGAATATTTGCCATAAAATTAGCAGTTAACCTCATAGCACTATTATGACGCAACCCAGTGTTCATGGAGAATATCTGGCTTTCCAGGTTAATGGGCAGCCATGCTGATACTCTGGCTATTACTTTTTTGGGGAGTAAAAAAAGGTCTTTGATCCAGAAGTCTTGGGTCTTCTGTCAGCATCCTTGTGACCACCACAAACTATTTTATTAACTTGTGAATAGGGTAAAGTCAATCCCTCACAGTTTTGGTGAAGAAGAAGAGATACTTGATAGAGAAATGGCTTTCTGGGAAAATGTCTGTTTATGTGCTTTGAGGAAATCCTTTAGAACCAGTGATAGATATCTTGACTAAATGATATGATCATTTGGCCAAGAAATAGTTCTCCAATTTGGTGCCTGTGGTAAGGAGGGAAAATACCAAGTGATAGTCTCAAAACAGCAATCCTATAGCATGAACTGGTCTGCCAACTGTATTGGAATAAATAACAATGAGACCTTTCCAGAGTTGAAGGAAGTCTCTACAACCTTCAGCAATATTTACAGAGATATACATGTACAGTGAGCATGACATGACAGGAATTCATAACTGCTATACCTACATCACCAGAATATTAGCAAATTCACCTGGAGCATTCAAATGTAAGACATACAATGCTCAGTAAGAAGGAATGACAGCAGATAGTCCGCCTTTCTGGTTAGCCTCTCTTATAGTTTCCCAGGTCAAACTTAGACCTATGCTGCAATGGCAGTAAAACCTCTCAAAGCTGTCAGTGAGTCCTGGCCATTATCAGGGAGATTTGGCTGATTTTACTGAGACAAACAAACTACTGTAGAAAACAAAAGACTAAGCATGGACTAGTATTAGCCTCCTACTGTCTCAATTTTTTTCTAATGCAGATGGAAATGACTCTACGTAAATTTACTTCTGTAGATATATTTGTGTCTCCTGATCTTGATCCTTCTGTTTACCCCTGAACTCCTCTTCTCTAAAGAAAAATAAGTATGCATTCTCCCTGTTTCCTGTGGGGAGAGTGAAAGCTATGCATCACCATCAAGCATTCTGGAAATTCCCAGGAAAGGGATAGAGGGACATAAATTTTTATGACCCTGGTGGAATCGGGTGCCCAAATTACTATCTTACCAGGTTTTATATGAGGAAAGTCACACAAATTCAACAGATATGGCTTGGAAGGAGCCCATAGTGAGAAAGGAACGTTAAACTGATGTTGTTTTTAACCCCTCAGCTAGAAGGATAATATAGTTGATGTGCTACATGTTTGCAGTTTCTCGTCCCTTTTGTCAGAGGAGATTCTCCCATTGTCTCAAGGATGGCTGCATGTAGAGATAGTGAGACAGATCACTCAGCAACCTTCCTTCCTAGGTAGCCTAGGAAAAATGATAATTAAAGGAGGAAAAAGACAATACTTCAGAAATCTATTTGCAGCCTAAATACTCAGAGAAGCTATTTCCCAAAACAAAAGTGTCACCTTTCTGACGTAACCACAAAACATACTGTTTTTGAATAGCTGAATGCATGCCACATACGTATCTGTGAATCTCCAGCTTGATACCCACATTTTGTTGTGGTCACTTTAGACTCAACAAATAACTGTGCAGGAAGGGCCTTACTAGTGTTGATTGTCAAATAGAAATTGTATTTTCAAGAGAGTAGCTGACTTGGTCTTGGCAGCATCTCAGATCTGCATTAAAAAGTAAAAGCTACCCCTTTGGGGGAATCCTTATCTTTCACTTCACTGCCTTAAGCAAAACTGCTGGCTCAATGAGGCTTTCCATTCACAGAGATTTCCCTAAATGCCTGGGCCTGGTCCACTGATTGCTCATCTATGTTGAAATATGATGGTGTGCATTGTACTGCTATGGAAAACCATCTGTGCAAAATCAGCACCCGCTATGTATAACCAAGAGCCAATATGGTCTCTTTTCTGAGTTGGCAGAACTCAGAAAATTGTTCAAAGCCAGGCCAAGTCTACCCTTGATGAACTTTGGGACATTTTTATTATCTCCTGGGAAGTTGTCTATTGCCTAGTTGTTTGGTCTGCCATTTGGGATATTATAGACTGACAGATTAAAGTCATTTCTCTTTGACTTGCCCATGGTAAGGAGAGGTTCTCTGATGGGACCAATTGGAATCAAGCCTCCCTTCCCCTGCCAACTGAAGAAATTCCTATTGGGAAAACCTCAGTCATCAAAATTATACTTTCATTCTGGAACTACCATGGTTACCACCAGGACTATACTTCTTATATGGAAGCCTGGACAAAGTTCCCTGCTTCAAAGCCATCATAGAATGCACATTGTTGAATAACATAACACAATTTAAAAAAATGATTATGAGGCAAAAAAAAAAAAAAAAAAGGATTGCACATTATTGTGGTCATAAGAGATCTTCACATTTTTTTTTAAGATTTTATTTATTTATTTGACAGAGAGATCACAAGTAGGCAGAGAGGCAGGCAGAGAAAGAGAGGAGGAAGCAGGCCCCCCTTGGAGCAGAGAGCCCAATGTGGGACTCGATCCCAGGACCCTGGGATCATGACCTGAGCCAAAGGCAGAGGCTTTAACCCACTGAGCCACCCAGGCACCCTGAGATCTTCACATTTTTTTTTTAAAGATTTTATTTATTTATTTGACAGAGAGAAATCACAAGTAGATGGAGAGGCAGGCAGAGAGAGAGAGAGGGAAGCAGGCTCTCCGCTGAGCAGAGAGCCCGATGCGGGACTCCATCCCAGGACTCTGAGATCATGACCTGAGCCGAAGGCAGCAGCTTAACCCACTGAGCCACCCAGGCGCCCGAGATCTTTACATTTTTAAAGGAATTTCCATCCGTATCTCTCAGACAACTCCACAAATTTCGCCAACATGGGGTGACCCTTAATTATTTGGGGTAGTTCCTCAGAATGCTAACTGACTCATTATTTATGCACACTCTTTAGGAGCTAAATGCTGTGATAGAGATCTTCCAATTAGAAAAAGTAGTAAGAATTTTCCCCTGATGTTCTCTTACATTACCAATGTGGCCTTTGAAGGCATTCAGCTCAGGCTAATTCACACACAGAGTGGTTATGAATGATAGAATTACCCTAGATTTTACCCCAGGCCAAAAGCAGTCAGTGCAACCAATAATAGATCCTGATATATCTGGATTATCACCTTGGGGCAAATAGAAGGTCAAAGCAGAAATATAGTGAGAAAGCCTCCTAGTTTTCTAAGATAGACTCAACAGCTTATTTGCTATTTTCCCCCTTTCATTAGGCGTGTATCCCAGAGGTCATGATTGAGGAAAATACTGTATGTTAGTGATATAGGCAGAATATTTGTACCTTCCCCGAAGTTGAAATCCTGTGCTCTGTGTGATGGTATTAGGAAAACAGACCTCATAAATGAGATTAGTGACATTATAAAAAAGGTCTGAGAGATTCCCCTATCTCTTGCTCTACGTGAGGACACAAAGAGAAGACCGCAACCAAGAGGAAGACCCTTACCGGACCATGTTAACACTCTGCTCTTTGACTTCCAGTTTCCAGAACTGTAAGGTATAAATCTGTTATTTATGAGCTATGCGGTCTGTGGTATTTTGTTATAACAGCTAAAATGGACTAGAGCAGTTGCCCCATCTTTGTTCTCAGAATCTTGTTGATAGGAGTCCTAGTTAAATTCTCTGTGAGAAAAATTCAAAGAATTTGATTTCAGCCTCTGTTGGTCACATAAGATTGGTCAAATATGAAACTGTTCTTGAAGTCAAGACAGTGTATGACCCAGGGTGAATTGTTGGAAGCCCACTATTAACTCATTGTGCTCATATACATCTTTCTATGTATATTGGGATTATAAGGCCCTAATAGCTTTTTAACTTGGGCCATTTTTTAGGATTATTCATACAGCTCAGATTTTGGAAAGATATAATAATATCTCTCTCTCTCTCTCTTTTTTTTTTTCCCCACAAAGACCTGGCTTGCTTCCTGCTTGTCATAACTCAGTGGGTCTCTTATGTACAGAGTCCCTTTCCAATCATGTACACTGCGTGTACCAGCTTCAGTTGACCCTCCATATTGCCCTGTGGGATGTAGAGTTTAGGGATCCAGAACAGCTATGAGGATATGATTACTTTGTTTTTAATCCAGGAATCTGGCACCTTCTATCTGCATACAGGTGACTCTGGCTACTCACTTATTAACATTTAAATAGGGCCAATCAATTCCTTTATATCAGGTGTTTTCAGTTCAGAAATTATCAGTTTCTACTGTTACAATATCTACATATTTCTATATATTCAAATATAATAAACAACATTAAAGATTTAAACCTGAATCAATTAAATACATAGATGACTTAGGATAAAATGAGAAAAAATTGAATATATGATATAGATTATATTTATTATAGCTTAGTTCAAACAACTTTTTTCAAGATTTTCATCCTCCCAGAAAGAAGAAAAGCATTAGTAGTTATAAGATCTTATGACAGATTCTATCTCAGCATTTCACTATCAATCTGAATTAAGTTCTGCATATACATAGTATTTTTTTCACAAATCAAAGCTTAAAATTCTCATTGTTTATTGCTTCACTAAATGTATTAATTTATCAGAAGATAAAAAATATGATGAGAACAATATAGTCTCAAATACCATTGCACAAATAATACTTGTCGAGAGCCACAACATACATACATAAACAAACACACATATTTACAGACCATTCATATTAGCTACTTTCACTTAATAGCTTGGAGGTGTTTTCATTTCAACAGATACCTTTTCTACTAATTTCATTATAATGGCCAACAGGCAGATTTTTGTATGCATATTTAATAATGTGTCACCTACTGATGGGCATATACATTAGTTCTGGGATTTACTAATACACAATAAACAAAAATACATTTAAAACTTCAAGTCTAATGTTTCAGGTAAAATACTTCCTTGCAAATTGACTAAGTAAGTAAATTGAAATTAGTAGGACTCTTAAATCCTGAGGGCTGAATATAATAATTTTTTAGTGCTCTAAAATCAGTTTGAAGATCCCTTCTTAAAAGAAGAGTAAAATTATTTTACTCTTTTCAAAACACATCATACACCTAAATATGATCTGATAACAATGACAGTGTATTATCGGTTTACATTAAAACATATCCCTCATTAGGGTCACCTGGGTGGCTCAGTCAGTTAAGCACCTGACTCTTTTTTTCCATAAGATTTCTTTCTTTATTTTAGAAAGAGAGAGAGAGTGGTGAGTAGGAGCAGCGGGAAAGGGAGAAAGAAACTAGAAGCAGACTCCCCACTAAGGGTAGAGCCAGCCATTATCTCCATCTCAAGACTCTAAGATCAGGCTTTAGCCAAAGCAAGAGTGGGCTGCCCAGCCAACTGTGCTACCCAGGCTCCATCTCAAGACTCTGAGATCAGGCTTTAGCCAAAGCAAGAGTGCGCTGCCCAGCCAACTGTGCTACCCAGGTGTCCCTAGGCCTCTCATTCTAGATTTCAGCTCAGGTTATGGGCTCTGCACTCAGCGTACAGTCTGCTTGTCCCTCTCCCTCTGTTCCTCCCCACTCTATCTCTAAAAATATGAGGACCTATCAATTCTGACTCAAGACATGGATTAATCTATTAATTAGCTTTGATATATATTGACATATTGCTTCTCAAGGTGCAAGTTTAAAGTGAAAAAATATTAAGATAGCAATGAACAAACCAAAAATAAAATTAAGGAAACAATTTGATTAGAAAGAATAAAATACTTAAGAAAAAACTTACAGAGAAAGAGTTCAGAACATACTCTGATGACTATGACCATGATGAAAAGTAATTTTTAAAAAGCAAAATAAGTGGAAAGACATCCATGTTTATAACTCTGAAGACTTAATGTTGTTAAGATATCAGTATTCTCCAAATTAATCTATAGATTCAGTGGGTCCCTATCAGAATCCCAGCTGGCTTCCAGGAAGAAATTAGCAAGCTGAATCAGAAATTAATATTGAAACTCAAGGGTCACAAAATAACCAAAACAATCTTGATACAGAAGAATGAAGTTGGAGAATTCACTCTTCTTGATTTCCAAACTTACTACAAAGCAACTGTAAACAAGACAATTTGTTATTAGAGTAGAATAGACATATGAATTAATGGAATTGATTAATTAATTAATAGAATAGAAACTATAGACTTTTAGCCAATAAACTTTAAATTTGTTTACTTAATTATAGCAAATATACATTACTGCAAGATATTGATAGGGAAAAACATTTGTAGGTTTAGAACAGATATATGTGAACTTTCTGTAATTTTTGCTCCATTTTTTTTGTAAACCTAAAACTGCTGTAATCATCTATTAACTATTTTAAATGGGCAAAGATATAAGTAGACATTTCTTGAAAGAAGATTTACAAATAGTCAACAAATAATATAAAGATGCTTGGCATCATTAGTCATTAGAGAAATACAAATCAAAACTACAATGAGATTCCACTAGGTATTCATTAGGATGGAAAAATTAAAAAGTCCAATAATATCAAGTGTCACACAGGTATGGAGAAGACAGTACACTCATCCGCTGCTGGTGGAAATGTAAAATACTGCAGCCACTTTGTACGACAGTCTACTTCCAACAATTCCACTCCTAGATATATGCCCAAGAGGCATTTAAATATATCTTCACATAAAAACTTGTACATAAATATTCATAGTAACATTATTCACAATAGCCAAGAGGTGGAAACAACCTAGATGTCCATCCATTGATGAACAAAATGTGGTACTTCCACATAATGGAATATTATTTGGCCATAAAAAGGAGTGATGTGTTGGTACATAATACCATACAGATTAACCTCAAAAACGTCATGTTACATGAAAGATGCCAGTCACAAAAGACCATATATGATGTGATTCCATTCACAGGAAAGTCTATAAAAGAGAACTCTATAGAGACAAAAGCAGATCAGTAGTTGCCTAATGAGGTATTTAGAGGGAGATAACTGGAGTGGGAGAAGTATCTTTCTGGAGTGATAAAATTATACTAAATTTGGTTGTGATGATGGCCGCACAACTCTGTGAATATAATTTAAAAAGCTGAATAGTACACTTTAAATAAGTGAATTGATAATATGTCATTTATAGCTCAATAAAGCTATTGAAAAAATATATATACAGGATAACAAAAGATAACATATTAACATAATGATTAATAGAGTCTAGCACAGGATGATCTATGTTCATAAACAAACTCTGCCACTTACTAACTCTAATCTTTCTGTCTTACTTTTATTTGAAAGATTAAGGTAGTATTAATTCCTTTCTCAAGGGATTCTTTTGTGCATATGTGTGGGTGCACACATGTATAAAATAATCCATCCAAAACATATAAGACAATGTCTGTACATAGTAGGTTGCATATATTGCTGTAATGGTGATACTAGTTATTCAATGGAGGAGATTCTAAGTTTTAGAAACTAAACAACTTTTTATGGGGCCTCTTTTGAAAAGGTTGGAGGTGATATCAATAAATATCAAGCAGATTTTTGTATTATTGAGTTTTGCAAAGCACTGGAGAAACTTGGAATTTTTTTTTTTAATTGTCTCAGAATCCTACCTTTGGTGTAAAGATATCCAAGTAAGGCATGCATTTCTCCTCGGTTCTCTAATTATTACTGAAAATAATCTTAATAATGTGATGCCAGTTTGCACCAGTTTTAAACTCAACAGGGAGGAAAGCTTCCCTTTTAAGATATGTCTCCTTAAATCTGCTGTCCTTTATCAGGATATATATGTGCACACTGGTACAACCAGTAAAACAATTTCAAAAAGTGTCAAGGTTGATCATAAGAAACCTAATAAAAAAGAATGAACAAAATTCAAGTTGACCTGCTGTAACTGGACCCAACAGGATATCTTAGTAAGCACCACCTTAATTCACCACACTGTCACCAGATAAGGATGAAACCCCAACCCTTTACTATATTCTCTTCAAATGCATTTAAATGCATTTTATTGCTTAGAAAAAAAATACATCATGTCTGATGTTATTGTCTTTGAATTGCCAAATTATTTATGATTAAACCATGAAAGCTATAGTCAGACAGTCATAAAGGTCATGAACAAACCTCAAAAGAAGGAAAATTAGAAATGAAGCAGAGACGTAATTCTTCAATTACTCTTTTATGCCTCTCTATTGCATTACATGATGAACAAACGACAAATCAATATTTGAAGGTCCCTTCCTACAAACAAGAGTCCTCACTTAAAATTCTACTAGTTAACTCTTCCTGCTCACAAAAGACTGATACTATTTTTAAAATATATTTCAAAAATGACTCTTAATCTCACAACACAATATGCTTTTTGTGCTTGGTTTATTTTCCTTACAAATATGCAGTGAATTAGAAATTATCCTGTAAATTACAAGTATAAAAGTTAAAAGACATTAAGCAATTTAAAAGTATTTTTACATCTCAGTAAGCAGTATTTTTGGAGAGCTATACAAATCTCTAAAACAGTGGTCATTAGTCTTTATTGGTGGTCGGTAAGAGAGAATTCTAAGAACCTTTAGCAATCTGATTAAAATTGTGGACTCATTCGTTTGAAAAAAGGAAGATCATATGCATACAGCCCTAACTGTAATATGAAGCGATATCTGCTCCCCCAGCTGGTTGTCAAGTCCATTTCTGTCTGCTGCCTCTTCCTTTACTGCCTTATGCTGCCTGCTGAGTGGGAAACAAAATATTGCAGACAGAGAAATGGATTTCCTCAAATAGTGGAAGTTTGTTCTTTGATAGATTTTTTTTATTTTTTAAATAGAAGCTGAGCCCTCCATATTTTAATAAAAAGTGGCATTTACTCTGCTGCTATTACTAGCAGATTAAATTGCTGATATATCATCCTGCATTTAAATGCCTTAATGTTTTAATTGTATAGTGTACATTTATGCTGCTTTGAGTTTGAGTTTTAAATAGTCTGTGGGTGAAATTTCATGATATGTTTAAAATATTTGCAATACATGCATAGTCCATTGCTTAAGGTAATATTTACAAGAGGTAGTGGTGTGTCAGGAAAACAGATATCCAGAAGAATATGAACTGATTGGAGTCACTTACCTTTTATGACCCAAGTAAACACAGAAGAATCTTTTCTTCTAGATGTTGTTTCATCTCTAGAATGGATGGCATTTGCTTTTGTTGTTCTTATTTGATAAGGATAGAGACAGAGAATGACCTCAGACATTAGACCATGAAATTCTAAACCATTTCTTCTTGCCAACATTTCTGTACCCTCTTCTTACAGAAACCACAAGGTAAACATATACATAGAGGGGACTTTACTACTACTGAACTTTTATTTTGCTTCTTTCCCTCCCCTCTGTAGCCCAGTTTCAATGGACTACTCCAGTGATAGCAAAAAACTTGAACAAGGTAATTCATTCCAGGGCTTAAGCCACTGGATGGGGCAACTTCCAGATGGAATCACCTGAGGCTCTTCTGGTGCAAAAAGTGTGGACAAATAAAAAGAAAAAATTCTCAAAGAAACCATACTCTTAAGTTAAAAAAAGAGAAGTTGTGCCTGTATTATGGTCTAGTAAATATCCTAAATAGTTGGTGATGAAATCATAGGAAGTGAGTAATTGAGATTAACCTAGAATTTCGCCTGAAGGTCAAATAAGTACAGCTTATCTCATTAATATTAATAACCTATTAATAATTAGCTGGAGAGTGTTGACTAGGACTATTATATCTTTCAGGAACAAAGAATTATAGTTTCAGAAATCTCTATCCAAGCTGTTGTATTAATTTGGCAACAATGATATCAACACGGTGGTCAGTGAAATCTCATACAGTATCTCTTCTCTGTTATAAACAGAAGCTTCTTAAATGGAACATTACAGGACATTAATCTTTAATCTGACCTCAAGACCTCATATTTCAGTCGAGAAGTCAATCAATAGATTTTTCTGATCTGAATTTTATACTTCTATATTATCCATTAAAATTCAAATGAAAGTTATATAATACTACAGATTTGATCCAGTGAAAATGCTTTAAATCCTTACTATTAAATCAATTATTATATGTATAAGAAGATACTGTCCCCAGAAAATATTTCCAAACAATTCCCTGGATCTTCCTAAACTCTTTTACTATCCAGCAGCCACAACAAATACAAGTCTCATGTGTCCCCTTTGGACAGCTGAACCATAATTCCTCAATCCCGTTGTCAAACAGTGAGCTACTGAGACTGCATCTAACTGCTAGGTTGGATTCTAAAGGAAGATATATGTAGAGGATATAAGCATAGACAATAAAAACCATTCCTTGTAAGGATGCTAGTAATGGTTGATGATTCCCAAGCCACTATATATTTCCCAGATTAGCTTAAATTTTGCAGCATCTTTTTTTCTTCATGCTAGAGGTAAGCCTAAGTAAGTGAAAGTTTTCTTTAAACTTTTCCTCTAAACACACACTCTTAGAATTCTAATACCCACCCCCCACCCCCTCAGGGCAGAGCTATTTTTGTTGCTATTGGTGGTGGTTGTTTTCCCCCTGGTCACACATTTTCACTGTAAGGAAGGTCTGGTTGTGCAGGAATTGTCAGCCCCCTGGCCGTACAGTAGTATCTGTGTAAGGAGTCATTGAAAGAGAGAAAGATCTTAGAAACTGTATAACCAAAAAAGAAAAGAAAAGTGCTTCCAGCACCAGAACTCCAAAATTCCCATTTGTTCACTGATTTATATCAACTTCTCTCATTCAGGCACAGGAGATGAACAGTGGCATGGATGGAGATTGTGTGCAGTTAACTGATCTTTCTTCTGTGGAGACCTAACAGTGCTGTTATCAAATGAGCATTTGGTTGTCAATATCTGAGGACTTTATAAAGATTACTGAAAAATTCTTCTTTCTACTGCAAAATTCTGCTCATTAACTGTTGACAAATATTACTTCATATGGGTAATGAGATAGACAGTTCATCCCTCCCCTGCCCATTTAAAGTTATGTTGCCCTAGAAAGCGGCTTAAATAATCTTCAGTTTAGCCATAGCTGAAATTGATTCCAAATCTGTAAATGCCCCCCTTAAAAATACTATATATCTGTCATTATCAAGCTAATTTCTTTAATTGAAGAAATTTAGAGAACTACAAGACAATTTATCTATTCTGCCTTTTTTCCTACAAGAAAATTAAAGTTTTAAAATCTATTAAAAATATATGTCTATCTTCAATTTTTTTCTGCATTCTTGTTTTAAGCAAGATAATTAATTTAGGATTAGAGTATGGGTGTCCTCTTCAGCAGCTTCAGTTTGAAACACCTTCTAATATTATTGATACTGGTGTAGCTACCTAAGGTTTAACATTAACAAAGTATTGTCTGACAAACTTTTTGCATTTACTCATATTTTTCTTGAAGAAAAATTCTGACTTTCAAAGTTTTTTTCCTTTTTTTTTAAGATTTTATTTATTAATTTATTTGACAGAGAGAGAGATCACAAGTAGGCAGAGAGGCAGGCAGAGAGAGAGGGGGAAGCAGGCTCCCCGCTGATCAGAGAACCCGATGCGAGGCTTGATCCCAGGACCCTGAGATCATGACCTGAGCCGAAGGCAGCGGCTTAACCCACTGAGCCACCCAGGCACCCCAAAGTTTTTCTTTTAAAATGGACACTTCAAGGGGCACCTGGTGTCTCAGTCGATTAATCATCTAACTCTTAGTTTCATCTCAGGCCAAGATCTCAGATTGTGGGATCCAGTGTGTTGGGCTTTGCGCTCTATGGGAAGTCTGCTTGAGATTCTCCCCTCTCCCTCTGGCCCTCTCCCTCTCTCTTTCTCTCAAATAAATAAATAAATCTTAAAAAAAATAAAAAATAAAATGGACACTTCATAATGTCACCATAGAGACAGTAATGCTAACATAACTACTTCTACTTTAAGTAGGTTAGAAGGGGCAACAGAGTCATCCGTACTCAAGATTTTTTTTTTTCCCCAGAGCATCACAAGATTACAAAACAAACAAATTAAACACTGGAATTACTTGTATGTGATTTTTACTAAGGTAACTTATTTATTGTGGTTTGAATTTTAATAATATGACTTATTTTATGAACACATTAAAATAATTTAGCACATTAAAATAAATGACTCCTATAATTAAACCAAAAATATTGTTCCTATATCCAATGTGTGAAGCATGCCCCCTAATTTCACTTATACCCACAATAATATTATCCCCTCCTTTCTTTTTGAGGGTTTAATTTAGAAAAGCATAGTGATCTTAATGTTCTTCTTTTTCTATTATTATTATCATTATGTTATGTTAGACACAATACAATATACCATTGGTTTTTGATGTAGTGTTCCATGATCCATTGTTTGTGTATAACACCCAGTGCTCTATGCAACATATGCCTTCCTTAATACCCATCAGCAGGCCAACCCATCCTTCTCATTTCTAAAACCTGCAGTTTGTTTCTGTGTCCATAGTCTCTCATGGTTTGTCTCTCCTCCAGGATCCTCCCGCTTCATTTTTCCCTTCCTCCCCCTAATGTCCTCCATGCTATTCTTTATGCTCCACAAGTAAGTGAAACCCTATGATAATTGACTTCCTCTGCTTGACTTATTTCAATTAACATAATCTCCTCTAGTCCCATCCATGTCAATGCAAAACTTGGGTATTCGTCCTTTCTGATGGCTGAGTAATATTCCATTGTGTATATGGACCATATCTCGACTATTTCCACAGTTTGGCTATTGTGGACATTTTTGCCAAGAAAATAGGTTACATATGGCCCTTCTTTTTACTACATCTGTATCTTTGGGGTAAATAACCAGTAGTGCAATTGCTGGGTCATAGGGTAGCTCTATTTTTAATATTCTTCTAATGCTCACTTTCTGTATGTACTCTAGCTCCATTATAAAATCATTTTAACAATGTTAATTTTACCTAATACATATATATTTAGATATACTTTTTTAAATTTATTTTAATCATCCTTAATCATCCTCTTATTAACACACCTAAGAATCAGAGTTAATCAACTCTCTAACATAACTGCATAGACGATCTTTATACTATGTACATAGAGTTCTTAGGGACTTTCGAAACCTCTATCATAATTTGCTTGAAAACACTTGCGTCTCATTCTCTTTGTTTTGGGAAAAACAGAAAATCACATGCAGTTTGCTCCCTACTCTTGATTTTTTTTTCACTTTGTTCTAGAACAAGCTGCCTCTTCTCTTTATATCAGCTGTCCCAATATAACTTAACTTATCTCAAGGCTCAGACTCTTCATTGTGTCTTTCTTCAAGGCTTTCAAGTGCACTTAGAATCATCTTCATAAAATAGCTCTGTATGTGTACCTTATATTTTTACTTAACTACCTTATGTGTGTACTTTGCCCCTTTACTAGCTTGTAAGGTATTTGGGAAAAGAAAGTTTATTCTTCTTCTAATTCCCCAGTATATCCCCATGATGGACATCAAGTGATGGAGTTAAATGAGGGATGCATTCTAATATTCCCTTAAAATTATGTGTACCTCTACTTTAAGTTATGTTGCTGTAAAGTTAATCACTCCTCAAAACTTTATTATGCAATTTTAAAACTTAGACAATACTGTTGGGAATGATCTGGTCTCTCCTCATCAAAGTTTTAAGTAAAATAAAAGTTTTAAAATAATTATAGGTATTTCTTTGGTAAGTGATAGAGTATATGAGATTTTTAGGATAAATTATCACAAGAATTCTTATTTATAAGTATTAAGAAATATTGAAATAGTATCTATAATTTGGCTAATAAATCAATATGTAGTTATGTATGTGTTTTGACATAATAATAAATACTGTTCACTAATAATTATTAGTAGTACTTAATGATTATTTAACATTTTAGAAATTTTTTTAGTAATCAAATATGTCAGCTTTCCAGCTTATATTTTATTTTTATTTTTTTTAAAGATTTTATTTATTTATTTGAAAGAGAGAGAGATCACAAGTAGGCAGAGAGGCATGCAGAGAGAGAGGGGGAAGCAGGCTCCCTGTGGGGTTTGATCCCAGGACCCTGAGACCATGACCTGAGCTGAAGGCAGAGGCTTAACCCAAGAGCCACACAGGCACCCCCAGCTTATATTTTAAAAAGCAATCAAAGCAATTAAAAATATATAAAAACATTAAATATAGACAAATATTTGAATACTTATTTAAGTTCTAATTTTTCATAAAGATGAATTATAATTACAAGTTGAATTACAAACTGAATAATTACAAGTTGAAAGATGAATTATAATTACAAGAATTATTTCTGTTAAACATGTCCTAGAATATACATATTGCATTGCACTTAAAACAAACACAACTACTAAGAACCCTTCAAAATATGTGCTCCTCCTTTAATAATGTAGAATTTTATTTTAAGAGGAAGTTCATGAAGGAGAAATTCCATTTTCAATCTTTGCTTTGTTTTGTTCACAAATTGTCTTCCTGTACCATGTATATTCATCTCTATCAGTAATATATTTTCCTTAAATTTTAGCATCCTCCTAATAAACACACGTGGATAAGGAAGTACTAAGGAAGGCATACCTCTTCCTGCAATGGCATTACTTGAAAAAATTGTCTCTAAATTGTCATTGATATGTTTTCCTTTCCTAACTCTAAAATGTTGACTGTCTTCTGCCTGATGTGTGCTGAATTTGGTTTTAAATTCAAATTAGTTGCTTTTTAGACATTTCCTTAAATCTGTCACAGTAAACTGATGCAAAAATTGTTTTGTTTACTCATATTCTCTTGCTCCTTCCTGCAATTAGATAATAAACATGATCTATTCTCATGCAGCACTTTCTTGTGCTTTTAATCAAACCATAGTAGATAATTTATAAACTCTTTTTTAAAGAATTTTTTGTTTCTGATTTTTGGATGCTAAACAAGGATTGAATTATAAATCTGAAGTTAAGATGTGAAGTTTAATATAACCAGCAAAAAAAAAAAAAAAAAAAAAAAAAAAAAAGCTCACATGATAAAGTTAGGAAATCTCTAAGAATACATCCCTTCTAATTAAGGGTAAACATTACAGGAGGCACCTGCGTGGCTCAGTCAGTTAGGCATCTGACTCTTGATCACATCTTGATCTCAGCATTGTGAGTTCAAGCCCTGCACTGGCTCCAAGCTGTCCATGGTGCCTACTTAAAAGAAGGAAAAGAAGAAGAAAAGAAAACAATAAATAACACAGTAACAAATGTATTCCCCTGTGATAGCAACAGTTGCTTTGTGCTTTAATCAAGCTGAAATTGAAATAGGATTGAGAAATGTGGAAATAATTGTGGAGTATTCTCTATCTTCTCTGTAGTCCTTACTATTCAATCCTTTGGCTTTTGCAGAAAGTGTCTCCTTTTTTACCATCTGGCACTCAAGGCATTAACACAATAACAGATATTCACATCTCTATCTTATTTTGTGCTACAGTAGGAAGCTAAAAGGCTTTGGCTCCTTAAAGGTTGATCACAGAAATAACAAATGTATGCCTCCCTGCTTTACAAAATAGAAATTAAAAAGTAAGTTCACAGATAAAGGTTAGCCTGAATGACTCAGAAACAGTAATAAGGTTTTGGAAAAAAAAAAAAATAAAAGCTACACACACCATTTTAAAATCCATAAATGTTATGGAGAAATCTAAAGTCCATACTTATTTATATAGTAAAGATTTTTTGTTGTTATCAAAGTTCTTGATTGCAAGACATTAAAGTTCACTGTGGCGGGCGCCTGGGTGGCTCAGTGGGTTAAGCCGCTGCCTTTGGCTCAGGTCATGATCTCTGGGTCCTGGGATCGAGGCCCGCATCGGGCTCTCTGCTCAGCAGGGAGCCTGCTTCCTCCTCTCTCTCTGCCTGCCTCTCTGCCTGCTTGTGATCTCTCTCTGTCAAATAAATAAATAAAATCTTTAAACATAAATAAATAAATAAATAATAAAAAAATAAGTTCACTGTGGCTATCTTAAGCAGCAATAGAATTTATTGGAACACCTAGCTAAGAGAATCAGGCAAGTGAATTCGGCAGAAACCATGGAAACAAGGTAGGTTAAAGGAAGAAGAAACAAAGAACCTGGCCAACATACCACCTTAACTTCAGGCCATCATTAATACTGTTTGCCCAAGTGAAAACCTAAGCATCCCTTTATCTTTTGCCTTATGTGGTTTGAGAAAGCATTGCCTGGACCTGTGTAGGTCATGTTTCTATCCTCTGGATAAGGCAGTAAAATTATTTAGGATCCCCGTGGCCTCTGTCATGGAAGTATAAAGTATGCACTGTAAAACAGTGCAGAGCAATGATGTGTTATTAGAGAAAAATGAAAATTATATATTTAGAAAATGTCTAGAAATTATTTTCTTACTTATGATTACATTCTAGTATGTTTACATAAAAACGTTTCTGAAAATTCCTTAGACATTAGTCACTCTTTTTTAGTCACCTCTTGAGACAGACTGTGGAGGTGGGTATGATTTATCCTGGGTACATGTGCCCTGGATCACAAAGTGGATTCTAAAAACACACCTTGAAGGAGGAATGTAGTCAGTATTTGTAAGAGTGACTACTACACATTCTATCCTCATTTTTTTCTCACTTCCAGGACAGCAGATAGTCTCTTCTCTGTGACTCTGAAAATTTATTCATCTCAGCTCATTTCCAGAAACCAAATTTTTAATTTAAAGTGTATCTTGTTAGAATGAATAACTTAGTGAATGAATGAATGAATGAATAAAAGAACGAACAAATGAATGAATGAATAAAAAGACTCTAAGGAGTACTGTGCTAGGTGATCTTGTCTCTTGAGAGCTAGAGAATATTGGGCATTGCTTCTTGATCAAGGTTTCGGACTCTTTCAACTAAGGGGCTTAATCTACTATGGTTCTCAAATAATTGTTTCTCAGTCATCCACCTGCATAAACACTTCTTGAATGACATTGTCCAGAATTCATTTTATTTCACTAATGCATAAGAACTATATCATTTTGGAAAATTGAAATATATAAGACAACAGAATTAAATTAATGCAAATTTTAATTCAAGTTACCCCTTTGCTTATTTTCCCTTTCGTTTATAAGGCAGAAATTCTGATTTAGAAACTAACATTGAAGAATAGATTTAAAATAAGCTCCTTATGTTAGCCAGATACTGTTCTTAGTACCTCATTTATATTTCTTGTGACCAAGGTCAAATCACTTAACCTTGCAGAACCCGAAGGTTGCTGTAATCTGTTTTCCTAACCAACCTCTTGAACACAATGTGTAGTACTGGTAAATGCTATGTGAGATAGAAATGCAGTAACATTGTTGCAGAGAGCACCGAAGGAAAATCAGAAGCCTTAACTCCACATGGGTGTTTATGTTTATGAGAGAAAAAAGAAGAATGGTGAATAACTAAAAGACAGTCTTTACAACTGCAAGGACATTTGTAAAATACAATAGTAATAATCTCCACCATAAAGTATACACAATTTCAAGATGTAAAACTCGAGTAAATCTAAAATGATTTGGTCAAACAAACATTGTCAGTGTATTCATCATTTTACAGAGTTTCTGTAAAAAGGAAATTTTGTTATATAATTACTATGTAAGTGTCAATCATTAGGTGGTTCACAAATAAGACTTCTAAAATATGTCAAAATTTATTACTATATGTTACTATATGTTACTAGATCGTAATATTACAATTATTGTATCAATCTATATTAATGTTCACTGTTAAAACTCACTTTGAAACCATTGATATTTTGAATCATCTTTTTGAAACTTTATGATTTTGATTGGTAGAATGCTATTTAATGTGTACTTTCTACTTTTTTTTTCTACTTTTTAATTCAGTGTCAAATGTTTCTGTGTATTTACTTACTGACTAAATTTGCTTTACTGAAGACTTCTCATTCTTTATTATTGATTTCAGGTCACTAGTAATATTCTTATTTTTAATTTTTTTCAAAAGCTCTTGAATGACTTTATTATAATTATTAAATTATAAATTACATAAATATACACACATTAATACTTTGTATTTGGAAGTCACTTATTTGATTTAATTTATTTATACACAAATGCCTATTCCAGATAAACTCACAATTAGTGTTTTTTTCAGTTCCCCCCAAAATTCCATTATAATAATGATTGAAAAATACTACAAACATAAAAATAACTTGAAAGAATTAGTAACATTACTGCTCCTTACTTCTGATTCTAACCATTTATATCTTCTCAGATATTTAACTCTTGTTTTGCTTGGGTTTAAATTATTAAATGTTGTAAGAAATATTTCTTATAAGAATTATGTATTTTCTTTAAAAATAGTGAATATTTATTTATAAATATTATTTTAATAACATTTATTTAATAAATTTATTATTTAATAAATAATATAATAAACATAATAAAAATAAATATTATTTTACTAATATAATACTAATATTATATCAGTAATTATTGATATTTTGCAAAAATGTTGATTTTATGTTAAAAATCTTAATTTATTATAATAAAATGTTTGTTACCCACACTATATGTGCTACAGTAAATAATTATGAAATATTTTCTTGCTAGTCTATTTCTCTCAATTAGCTATAAGAGTTAACAGTGGTATCCTATTCATATACCCGTTTTTAGAAATCATAAATTGTGGGTGACAAAAATAATTGTGCAGGGGGGATACCTGATTTAATCTCAGCAAGAAGATAGTCTTCAGGGAATATAAATTCAGTCATAGAAACTCTGATCAGTTGCTTCTGATGACTCCTAAAGCAGAAAGACCATAAAGTGTTAATAGATGGCATGGTTTTTAAAAAGCAGAATGACCTATTATAAGCAGAAAGGATTCAGAGAATGCATATACATGTCTTTTATCACTGTCATCTAATCAATTATTATTTTTAGGTGAATCTGTCAATGAGAACTTGGGTTTAAGAAAAATCCAACATAAATTACTTCTTATTCATATTTTACCTAATTCAACTTAACAATGAACATTATAAACAGATACTTGCATAGGAAATATCAGTAACATATAAAGGCTTCTTTCATACAGAACAAAGAAATTCATGGGTTTTTTGACAAATACAAAAAGTCAAGAACCAAAATCTGATTCTGTCCCGAAGGTTTAGCCACAAACAGTGTTGTATCCAGCCATGTCACACCATCAGTGGTGACCTCCACGTCAAAAACGCAAAAGCATCATCCTTATTGAAGGAATCTGAGCTCTCTATGATGGGAACTAGTATCCTGTTGTGCAAGTAGAATTGTAGCAATTTCCCCTAGACCTTTGCATAAATGTGTGGTAGAGCATATTGCAAACATTCTGGCTCGTTACAGAAATGGTGAACATGAGGGAGTCACCTCCATCATGCCCCTGTGAATCATCTAGCTTCAGAAATATTCTGCCCTTTTACTCTGAAGCTTCAGGAGGAGCATGATCAGCATTTGAATTGTTAGAACTAAACTCTAAAAATGTCATTGCCAGAATATATTTCATGAAAGTTGTCTATCGTTTTTAAACACTGAAAAAGAGAGCAGTGCTTGCTTTTTCCCCAGCTGTGCTAGTGAGTGAGTCCTTCATTCTAATTTTCATAACCAAATTTGCAGATACTTAAATTTCACTGCTTCAAATATTTTCTTGAGTATATTGAAGACTTTTAAATCTAAGTATTGTTCTCTCTTGAGCAAAGGTGGCTTCAAGTAGAATGATTTTCACTTTTCATATTGTTGGCCATCTCTATTCTTCTAGTCTTTCCTCCCCAGAACCAAAGAATTTACCTGATTTCAGAATCTTTCCCCAATGCTGAAATGATGTTTCACCTCCACGGAGAGTTACTGTGGAGTGACTATGTCACCAGTGTTTGACCTTAGAGCATTGCTGCCACAGCCTTTGAATTTAAAATTCATTACTAAATGTCAGAAATTGCACTCAGCCCTGTGACAAGTTATTAGCTTTGACCCTCACCCCTACAGTTTATTTGATGCTTTGAGATTTGTCACAAGTTCCTTTTTCTACCTCTTGTAACGTCTCACAACTTTCTTGCCATCTGTAGGGGGGGAGCTCGTACTTAGTGATTCCCTTCAATCTGCAATCATCTGTCATGTATCTTAAAAAATTACATGTGTGAATTTTGTACAATATGCTTTATCTTAGTTATTTTGGGGTTTTTTACAGACTTAAGACTTATTTTAATTTTTTCAATTATAAAAATATATACCTGGGATGCCTGGGTGCTCAGTTCGTTAACATCTGCCTCTGGCTCAGGTCATGATCCTGGCATCCTGGGATAGAGTCCCTTATGGTGCTGTCTGCTCAGCAGGGAGCCTGTTTCTCCCTCTGCCTGCTGCTCCTGCTGCTTGTGCTCTTTCTGTCTCTCTGTCTCTGACGAACAAATAAAATCTTAAAAAAAATAAAAATAAAAATATATACCCACTTAAAAAAGAAAACAAAAGAATGAAGGAGGAAGAAAGTTTTTCTGGCAAGGGTCAGGTGTGCCTGGGGTGCTCACAACTTTCTCCTAAGAGTCAGCAGTTTATGAAGAATTGAGATGCTCTAGGAATAGCCCTCTTGAGTCACTTCCTAACCAGGCGTGGTTTGGGAGGATTGATAGTCATCCAAGTTTCAAATTTCCAAAATCATTCTCTAAATCATTCAGGGACATCAGAATCCTCCTGAGCCATTAGTTTCATGCTTTTACTATAGTGTTCCAGGTGGTCCCAGGGCAGGAAAGGCCTGTTTTGGGTGTTTACAAACTTCCCCCTACAGTCCTCAAACTCCAGGCAGCTCAGGACGGCCCCTGGGATACTCGATGTCTGCATATGTCTCAGCGTCTGCTGATACTTCCAGTGCCAGTGGAAGTGCGGGCAGGAGACAAAGTTCTGAAAGCTGAGATGAGGACCATCTTTGACAACGAGTTCTCAGACACAGGTGGGGCAGGGGCTCCCTGTGACACAGCAGGGAATTTCAAATCTCTGGGATCAGTCTACTTGCAGTAACTTGATCTTGTCAATAAACCAAATTTTTCCATGGTGCTTTTTCTTGTTTTGAAGGCAGTCTTCGGCAATTATAGGGCCTTCGCTAGCTTCAGCTGGTAGTATGAGGAGATCTTTCTCCATTTACGGTGTTGTGACCTGATTCCGGCTGCCAGACTAACAGTAAAATACTTCTTTTAGTGGAATCATTGTGGTTCTGACCCTGGCAATCCCTATGCAGCTGCCTGTCCTCAGTTGCCTTGTCCCAGCCCTGCCCTTTGATGGGGCACGAGGACTCCTTCATTCTAAATGGCCTTGCTTTAGAAAAGCCGCAAACTGAGAGTGACCTACAAGGCCACCTCCGTGGAGGCCCTTAATGCTTTTGTTAAGCATCAAGACCCCTCTGCCACATTTTATTTTTATTTTTATTCTCTCTTGAACACTTCTGTCAGATTGTAAAAAGGAAGAGGGAGGAATTAAATAAAGCTCACTCTTTCTTATGTTGACACCTTGCTTATAAGCTTCTAAATTCATATATTTAATCATAAATACCAAAATAAAAAGTACATATCACCTTTAACTTTAGACTATTAAAGATTTACATTTGAGACTTAATTATTCTTTGAAATTTGAAGCTTAAGATTAGTTTCTTTGGAAGAAATAAAGCCAACTCTTTATTTGGGGGGAGGGTGGGGAGAATCGTGCTCCACTGAACAGCTAAAGTAAACATGACTCTTATAGTAATTTGGTTAGACCAATAAAGATGATGGTGCCGCAAAGAAACAGAAGTGATACCCTCAGGAATGAAATAGGGTGTGATCGTGTGATAGTATGGGAATGTGGGTACTGGCCTCTGTGGGAGACTCAAGATATGGAGCCAGAGGACATTAGCAAAGGTGAGCTTAGCATAAATGAGGAAGGTGATTGTGATGAAATATGCCAGAGGAAGTAATACTAGAGAGTCAATTTCATGTTGATAGAATTCTTAGAGGTGTTTCATAGCATTGAAGATGTTTCATGGCATGGAAGGTACAAAAGATAAAACATCAAAAGCTGACCTAAACTTAAAAGGAAGAATGACAATTCAACAAGGCATCTATTGTTCCATATCATAAGTATCATGAACAGAGATGGGGAAACAAACACTATTCGATCTGCTTTTTAGGAGGTTGGTTTTTGTTTTTTTTTTTTCCCAAAGAAACAAAACGCTTTAGTTATCAATGTTTTGAACATTTTAATATAGCCTGTTCTAAGTAAATATTAATTTTACCATTTCTTCATTTCCTGTAAATATATAACTAATGATAAGAGAGTTTTTAATATTTCGATAAAGGTTTTCAAAGGTCATGGAACAATCATAATTCTTCCCTTTGAAGTTTTAGATAGCTTTGCTTGGTTTAAGCTCACACTATCAATTTTATAATCTCAAGGGAGGACTGTTCATATGTTAAATGACACAAGAGGAACTACTCATTTATTTAAGTGAGTTAAATAACTCAGAAATGCAGAAATAAAACAAATAAAAACAAATAACAGCACTTCCCTTATATTTACTGTTAGTTATCATAGTGTTCATAGTTTTTTGCAGTCTGTCTTCAAATTAATTCTCTTTTTCTTTCTTAGAAGAACAGATTCATTTCTCTCACCTTATATTCATATTATATCAGATAACCAAGAATGCTTAGCACTTGTCCTATATGTATTTTTCATTTAATGTCCAGATTATTTTTCCCACATCATTATTAAGCCACAATAGCATCATTTTCTCTGAGTTTTCTAGACTGCCTCCTCCTAATCAAATGATTTGTTATTCAGTTGTCCTTCCATAGGAATGATTTTCTATCTCTCTTATGGCGCATCGTGGAAAGTAAGTCATATATTAAGTCATATGCTGAGCTATTCTTATGCTTCTGTTCCTCTTCTCGTTTACTAGTATTCCCCGAGTACATACTGTAGTGGCAAAATTAATAGTATATCAGTATATTTTGATTGTTCTTAAAATATTTAAAATTTTTTTAATTTTTAAATTTTAAAATTCTGGCTATGTCTTCAAACCACACACACATTTTAAACTTTTGGTCAGTACTGTCGCATCATAAGTTTATTGAAATGCAACATTTTGCTACTTTTATAGATTGGTGGGCCATTATTCAGCCTACCACAATATCAAATATACTTTTTCACAGTAGTCAATGGATTATTCTACTACTTTGCATTGAAACAATGTGAGTCGATATGGAAAACAATTGTTTTGATACTCTGTGAACTAGCAGATGAATCAGACTACCTTTAAAGAGTTATGATTGATTATTCATTAATGTCTAGAGATAGACTGTGACTTTCTTATTCTGGTTAGAAAACCAGCTAAAAAAATCTTTATCAAAACCCTATTATCTCTGTAACCTCCATTGTCATTGAATAAAATGAATTGACTTAATCATCACTACAAAATATACTGCATCTAAAATCTGAGTGAATATAGAGAGGCAAAAGAGTTATTTTTAAATGTTAATAGTTACATTTTGAGGAGCGTGAAACTGAAGCAGATATATGGTATTAATTTTATATTCTTTGAAATAATATTGAATTTCTCCTCTTCAGATAAGCAACAGAGCCATTTCCCCATTCTGTTTTTGTTTGCTACAGACTCAAAAACTTTCCATGTTGCTTTCTTTACTAGTACTTCTTTTGTTATTTTGAGATTGCCATCAACAGTAAAATGTCTCAGTTTTTCAGATTTGGAAATCCATGCACCTAACCCAAAAGAATTGTTTCATATACACTGTTTACATTGACAGTAATAACTTTTGCTCATTTCTGGGCTGATAGTGCTCATTGTCTAGGTTCTGTCGACAGCCACAGAGAAGGAACCCAGATGCCTCATGGTTCAGACTCTTACTCTCCTTGCTGCTGCAAGAGTGCCAGTCTCAGCGAACCTCACTGTCCATAGGTCGGAAGTCCCTCTGGTACCTTTCTTCTGAGAATAACTTTTAGTCTTTTCTTAGAAGAGTGGCAACCTGACTTTGCAGGCTGAAGGAAATTATCTGAGGAAATAAATACTCCCAAGTACATACTTTCAATCTGTCTTCCCGATTTTTGTTCTAAATTTAATTATCACCTTTTTTGGTGCTGATCCTTCCAAATCTTGACATTTTGAGAGACTCAAGTCATTTTTCCCCCAACATTACATCCCAACCTAAGTATTTAGTTTATAGTTTACTTCTAGTAATCAAGTGACCCTCCCCTCTATCTATTATTTTCTTCAAAATATTTTGAATTCTTTGGGGAAATGTGAGTCTGTTTTCCTATTCTCTTTGTCTAGATGGGCTTAGACCAGTTTATTTCTTTACATTTTTGCTATTAACTAACTGGTGCTTCCAGGGGAAAAGATTCACTCCACTACGTTTAACCAGAAATTTAACTAGTACTTTTTTTTTTTCATGTTACAAATATTTTATTTGATTTTTTATTGTGTCTCCATGTCTTATTCAAGCATTTGGGGAAAAAGTTATTACTCTCAACTGAGGCAAAGCCAAAAGGGATATAAAATAAAGGTCAGAGAAATTTCAAGGAATTCAAACACAAGTACAGTTGACCTTCAAATAAACTGTAAGCTATCACATTAATTCAGTAGTGAGGAGATGCATCAAGTAGCCAGAGGGATTCATGAACCTTTGAATCAGTCTTGGAGTTTTTCAGTTATGGGCAACAGCACATGTTGTGCGAGACAAATTATGTGTTTGTGTGGGTGTAGGTGTGTGGATGTATGTGAGTTTCCTGCTTTGAAAAAGAGATAAGAAAGGGCTTTCAGAGTTTAATCAAATTGCCTTTTTCATGTAATTATTTTGAGGAATTGAAGGCTGCACACTATCAATCTCTGCGATCACTTGACCTTGTATGTCACCATCACTGTGTTTAGTTTTAGATTTTTAAGGACAAGAATACGTATCATTTTTTCCCTCTATTTTCATTTAATGAATTCTCTTTTCTTTGTTTTAAAAGCCATTTATCACCAAAAAAAATTATTTGAAATTTGAAACCAAATGTTTAACCAGTGTTTTCTAACATAATTTTATAAATATTTTTAACACCATTTTGGTAAGAATTTATGTGGTCTACATATTCAACAAAATTTTTAGGACCAATTTTGAACAATATTTCTTTTATCAATATCTGGTCCCTTTTTATTTTTTAACTGTTATTTTTTATTTTTTGCTTTTAATATTATAATTATTTTCATTATGAGTAAGGGTGAATATAGAGCACATCATTCTTTTTAAAACTTGAGCATCATTTATCAGCTTCTCCGATCGACTTCTACTTCTACAAATAATAAGTTTTATGGAAAAAATATTTACTAAACAAATGTTATATGACTCTTCTGCCTTTAATATTTCAAAGCATTTGCATGCCGCAGACTATGGCAAGTCTTGCAAGAATCTTATTAGAATCTAATTGTTGAACTTCTTAGAACAAGATAAGAGTATCACCTTAAATATTTATCTTCTTGTTCATATTCTTGTTCTCCTTCCCTCAATCCTTTCCCTCTTCTGTTACAACTATCTTTTATATACTTCAGTTTGGGGAGTGCCCAATTACAGAAACGAATTCTTCTATTTATATGCCTTTATATTCCATTTTTTAAAAGCTCTTTACCAAATGGTTTTTTCTAACACTGAGATTTATATGGTATCACTGTACCAGACAAATGCACATGAGCTAATCCTATGCTAACACATGTTTTCCTTATTTTGTGATTGAGGTTATAAGCAAATTGAAATGTGAGTCACTTATTCTGTAATGTCTCTTATATATCTAAATCATTATAACTATTAATAAATAAATTACTTTCCAAAATAAAAAAAATATTACTAAGAAGAAATTAGAGATGATATGTTTCAATGCTTTCATTTAACACTGTGAAAAGAGACCCAGAGAACTTAATATACTACCTAAAGCCATCTTAAGACTAATAACTAAATTTCCTAGGTCCAAAAGTTAGTGTGCTGATTTTCCCTCAATGCAATTGTACTATTGCTATATTTTGTGTTCACATCATTCACAACCAAGACAACTTGATCACTATTGTTAATGTATAGCTTTAAAAATATATTTTTTTAATTTGTTAATTAATCTTAAACCCATCCAGAGATTAATAGATTGAATTATTAAAATTTTAAAAATTACAAAGTGAACATAACATTGACTTTTCTATATCAAGGGTATTTACTACAAATTTAATGTTCGAACCACTAGCTTTAAGTTCCAAATTGCCAAGGTAAAACACATGCTTGAATTAGAAGATACTGCAAGGTGGTCATAGAAACTACATTGAAATTGAAGGGTACAGCAGAAATCTGTTTGCCTGCACATGGAAAAAGAGTTTTATAGTGGAAATTATCCCTTTTATGAATATTACTAAAATTTTAGAAAAGATCATTTTCAAAAACATAACTAGCTAAATAAATCTATTTCATACTTAGAATCTGAAATTCTATATAACAAGAGGGAAAATATATTCATCTGTTAAGAAAATCTTCTATTTAATTGTGGGGCACCTGGGTGGGTCAGTGGGTTAAAGCCTCTGCCCTCAGCTTGGGTCATGATCCCAGGGTCCTGGGATCGAGCCCCACATTGGGCTCTCTGCTCGGCTGGGAGCTTGCTTCCTCCTCTCTCTCTGCCTGCCTCTCTGCCTACTTGTGATCTCTGTCTGTCAAATAAATAAAATAAAAAATCTTAAAAAAAAATAGAAAATCTTCTATTTAATTGTAAATATTCTATAAATAAATTTCACCTCTTAGAAATAATCTTATTACATTTAGTTTCATATTTTATATTAAAAACAATAATTTTATGATATTAAAAATAGACACATTTGTAAGTTGTACTTTTAGGCTATTTTTTGTGTTATAGTTCTTTAATATTTTAATATTTTTATCTATTTATTTTGGAGAGAGAGCACAGTGTGAAGGGGCAGAGGGAAAAGGAGAGAGACTCCCAAGCAGATTCCCCCCTGAGCTTATAGTCTGTCCTACTGTTCCATCTCAGATTTTGAGATTATGTCCTGAGCCGAAACCAAGAGTTGGACACTTAACCAACTGAGCCGTCCAGGTGCCCCAAATAGTCTTATTCAGCAGCCAAAATTTAACTTTTATTTTTAAATAATATAATTCAAATCCATATCTATTGGTACAAAAGTTTCAATGAAATATATTTTAAAACATGAGGATAAATCAACTTTAAAGGAAATAGATAATCAAAAATAATAAGATTATATTTTTATCTTATAAATCACTGGGAATTTCACATTTACAGAAAAGAAAGCTACTTCTAAAATATAATAGACATCTATTTACCTCCAGGCATACAGTGTAACAAAATGAATCTATTTCCATTTTTTCTGGGACAGGAAGAAAATAGCCAACCAACCAAGAACATGTTTTGGAAGAATTTGATTGGTGGGCTCTTTCACATTGATAATGTATATGAGGCTTTATTCAATTTTATCTCGACTTTATTTGGAAAACAATACCCAAAACATGTATGTTGTGATTGGAATACTAAATTATGTGTTGTCACTTAGATTTGTAATAGTCAAACAACTTGTTTTACAGATGCATAAAAGACTTAAATGTCCTATCTTTTTAAAAAAGATTTATAAACTGTTAAATTATTACACTATGAATTATTTACCGTAGTAATTTGATTAAGTTGGAGTATAGATAAAACATGTTAATATGAGGTTTAGGCTTGACATAATTCATTTTAGCCTTAATTATTTTGTTTCTACCTATCGTCATAGTGCACATTTCTCATCTTCCCAAATGAATCAAGAATAATGAAGTCACTGCTTATGAAAACGTTCTAATAAATAACTTCAATTACTTGAGAAGAAATTTATTACTGGGGAAAACAAAGTACCATATGAAAATTTGCAGAAAATGAACAACTGAAATTGCCATTAAAATCTTTTTTGCATGTATCACACACAAATTTACATAGAAAGAAGAATCTGTTATAATCTTTCTAAGGTATATGATACTTTACATTTACTTTATATATTTAATATGAACTCTTAAAAAGAATACAATTCCAGGGCGCCTGGGGGGCTCAGTGGGTTAAGCCGCTGCCTTCGGCTCAGGTCATGATCTCAGGATCCTGGGATCAAGTCCCGCATCGGGCTCTCTGCTCAGCAGGGAGCCTGCTTCCCTCTCTCTCTCTCTGCCTGCCTCTCCATCTACTTGTGATCTCTGTCAAATAAATAAATAAAATCTTTAAAAAAAAAAGAATACAATTCCATTTTTGTTTTCAAGCTATGAATAATTTTATAATTATTTATTAATAGCTATACTGTTTGAGTCTATATGTGGGGGGAATGGGAGGTAGATAAAGCAGGGGAAGAACAAGGTACTGTCATTTCATTTTAAGCTAAATCTGAAAAGTCACATAGGTTTTATGATTTGTGTTTTTTGAGTTAAAAATGATCTTTATAAATTGGGGAGAACCTATTACAGCTATCTAATCTCTGCCATCTCTCTTCATTTTGGTTACTGACAAAAGATTCCAAGACAAAGAAGCAATGGAGCAGGAAAGGGTAAGAGGCATGCTAAGACACATGCTTAGAACAGTTAAATCATTATTAGTATTTCTATGAACAAAAATAATTCTTAAAATAGTGCAAGTGAATATTACTGGTTTAAATGAGATGCTTTATTTCAAACCTTCAGAGAAATTAGCAATAGGTGTAGAAACAGGTTCCTATAAGTGGGGACTTCCCATGTAATGTCACTGTCAATAAGTCTCATCACAAAAAAGCAAATATAAGAGTAATGCTGAACAGTGTTTGTTTGTATTTTACCTATTAAATTCTAGAATTTCTTAAATTACTAGTAGAAAAAATAGAATTAAAGGAAAATGCTAATAATACTTGTTAAAGGTACAAAACTAATAAAGAAATAAATGATAGATATATAGATAGATAGATGATAGATAGAGTGCACATTTGCAGAAATTGAAAAATAAACATTAACACAATCATTTCCAAATTTGAAAGATAAACTAGATTACAAAGTAAAGATAATGTCCTAAATATAATTATATATAAGGTTTGTACCCTAAAACAATAAAACTCTTAAAAAAAATGCAACTATTTTTAAGCATTCAGAAAATACATACAAAAGCTACCAAACATTAAGCCACTATAAAAATAACTAAATTTTATTTTATTTTATTAAAAAAAAAACTAAATTTTAGAAACCAAAATATTAAGTGCCACATTCTCATAAAAGAACACTAAATGCAGAAATGAAAAAAAATATTTTGAATAAAATAAACCTGATTACTTGGAAATACATAGATATAGATACATTTGAATATATATTTCTTGTACACTCATGAATAGATAGATCTATTTCTTTATCATTTTAAGATAAGATGAAACAAACACTTCTTTGCCATCAATTTTGGGATTGAAATATTAAAATCAAGACTACACAATGGAATTGTTAGGCTTAAAACTAGGTTATAAAACTAGGGAGACAAATAAGGAGAGCCTTACCTTCAGTCTTGCTTTCAACATTAATGAAGTCATAACTGTGGTCAAAGAATGTTTAAGTCAAACAGACATAGAGGTAGTTTTTCTGAGCTGAGGACACAGCAATTGGAGTTCAGTTTTCAAAAGCAGTTGTAATTTGCAAATTATATTACTGGAAAATAGGAACCTATCCCAAAATTTGGCCCCAGATGTCTTCATCAGAATTTCCTGTATGTTTTTGACTAAGATTTGGTCTGAGCAGATGAAAGATGAGAAGTTTAAGGTCTTGATGGGTAAACCACTGTGATGTTTAAAGCAAAATGGAAATATCAGTAGTTATGCATTCCTTCAACATACTGGAGTTCTGTCTATCCTGAGCTGGAACATCACTGAGCACCTTAGGCATTCATTTTTTACTCCAGAAATCCTGTTTCAGTAGTAAGGGCCATGCTCTGATGTCTGGAAATATCCTAACACCAAGGGAAAATTCTAACCAGACCCAATCTAATCAATTAGGGCTAAGCAGGAAGACAGTGTCTGGTTTTATCATGCTGGGCACACTAATCATCCTCTATTCAGTTCAGTACAGCTTAAACCATCTCCATAGAAACAGCAGGAAGATATTTTGAAAGGAAGACATAGTGTAATCAACACATAGTAAAAATGTGGGTACTATCCGATGACCTGTATTTCACCTGAGGGCACTTTTTTTTTTTGTCCAAAAAACTCCTAATCAGAAAAATATATTAATTTTTAAATTTATTCAAAAACTTGGGATATTTGACCTTATTTAAGCTTCAAACCATTCAGTTTCATAGATTTGAATCTAACAATAGGCTGCCACATTTAATAATACAATTGAACCAGTTGAATACATTTTGATTTCTACCTTTCTAATATGACAGTGTTATTTAGATTTATTTTTTTAATCAGTCATGCATTATTCTAAGTTATAGATGAGTTCTAAAGTATTAAAATAAGAAATATCACCTTAAAAGCAGAACTTGGAAATTACTATGATCAAGGTCTTTAGGAGTGAGGATATTAAAAATCTGGGGATATAATCAGGGATTACACATAAGCTACTGGATATTGGAAATTGAAGTAGTAAAAATCCTGCTAGTCACAGACTAAAATTTGGATTCACTACTCTCCATCATTAAATGTTCCTATAGAAAACCTATTATATATGAAATCTCCACAGTATAAGAATGATTATAAAAACACTGAGCCAAAAAATTTAAATAATGTATTTAAATTGGTGATATAAAAAATACTTAAGTCCAGGGGTGGCTCAGTGGGTTAAAGCCTCTGCCTTTGGCTCAGGTCACGATCTCAGGGTCCTGAGATCAAGCCCCGCATCAGGCTCTCTGCTCAGTAGGGAGCCTGCTTTTCTCCTCTCTCTGCCTGCCTATCTGCCTACTTGTCAAATAAATAAATAAATTCTTAAAAAAAAAAGTCCAGTATTTTGATAAATGTCATATTTTGTAATTAAATTGAAACTATTCCTAATGCTTGCTTTTTTTTTAATTCAAGAAAAATTAACATACAGTACTACATTAGTTTCAGGTGTGTAATATAATGATTCAACAATTGTATATATTACTTAGTGTTCATCATGATAAATGTACTCTTAATCCCCTTCACCCATTTCACAATCTCCAATCTGGCAACCACCTGTTTGGTCTCTGTATTTAAGATTTTTAAGAGTTTTAAGAGTTTTTTCCTTACCTCTTCTTTCTCTTCATTTCTTCATTTGATTTGTTTCTTAAATTCCACTTAAGAGTGAAATCATATGGCATTTGTCTTTCTCTGACTGACTAATTTCACTAAGCATTGTACCTTAATGTTTGTTTATGTTTTTTGCTTCTGTATTCTAGAATATACAGTGAGTGATTCAAATTAATGATCTATCTTCAAGAGAATAATGTCTAGTCTCAAATAACAAAGCTTAAATGTAAAAATTTACATAAGAAAATGATCACATTAAATTTTGTTTGTTAAGTAGATTCCATTATTAGTATAATCATGAGCTTACAAAACAAAAAGTAAATGATCTATTTGCAACAACACACACACACACAATGTCCTTCCTTGCAATATCCCCTTTACCTCTTAAGAGTTTACATATTGTTTATGTACTTTTCTTTGCTTTAATGAGCATGGACTCTAATAATTCCTTGGCTGTTTTCATCATAGATTCCTTTTTTATATTTACCATACTTTTCATCTACTTTTATTTATTTATAATGATGATCTTCATTGATAGAGGAGTTTTTTAAATCCCTGAAGTTACTCAGGCTCTTCTTTATTGCTTCTTGATGGTAAAACTGATACCATCTGTGTCAGGCAGGAAATTAGACATGTGTTTGATGGCTATAAATGAACAACTAGGAATATTCCAATGTTTAGTAAAAGTTTATTAATTTACAGTTAATATGGTTGTGTTCCAGTACATATGGACACTGAAATTTGAATTTCATATAATATTCACTTTGCACAAAAAGAATTATTCTTCTTTTGACTTTTTCATCTACTCAAGAATTTAAAAGAAATATTTTTAGCTCAGGACTTGTGCAAACAGGCAGCAGGCTGGAAGTTAGACTCTGTATTTTGGCAAGCCATGGTATAGACAGGCTATCATTTTATATCTGGGACATCAGGGAATGCTTTTGAACTTAAGAAATACTCAACTAAGACATTCCTGGTGAGAGAGAATGTCTCACATTCTTTCAAAAGAATGTGAGACATTCCCACAGAATGGGGACTTAAAAATTAATTATTGATTAAGTGAATAGAGGTGGGGGAAAGAGAAATGATTGTTTCAGAATGAAGGATTTGCTATTTAAAAATCTACAACAAAAATGAACCATGAAGTTTTGGAGAGAACAAAGTGCATTTAGTGAGGCTGGCTTGAAGATCATGAAATGTAGAAAAGAAAGTATGTGATATTGAGAGACTTAATTGAAAACTTTCACCTGAGGTCTCCTCCTTTGCAGAAATGAGTAATAATATTCTTCTCTTAGAATAGTTTAGTTAGTTAAATGAGATTATTGATACAGAACTGCTACATGGGAAGAAATCTTACTTTTATTCTCTATATTCTTTTAGCTTATTTTCCAAGATGTGCCTAATTAAATCTTTCATTTTGACTTTAAAAATTTAATTATTTATCTTGGTAATCAACGTTTTCAAATTAATGTGGTTAAACTCCAAAGATACTATTTTATCAAATTGTCCAGTTTGAGTTCATCATGAAGTTTGTTATATAGTTTTTACAAATTTATGAAAGATGTCAATATTATTATTATAGTTTAGGTAAGCTGAATTAAAACCTTGTGTTATTTTGTTTTGTTCTGCTTTGTTTTTGGTTGGTAAGGACAAGCAGAGATTTAAATATTGCTGTTTATACTGTATTCTTAAATTAGTTCTCTTTTTCCATTAATTTACTTAACAAATATTTACTGATGGTATAATCACATGCAGCAATTATCTCTATATTATAACTTCAAAAGGTAGGAACTACTTTTCCTTTAAGAACAAATCCAAAGTACAGGTAACTGCCTTAACAAGAGAGGCACAATTCTTCACTGCCCTTCAAGTAATCAAGAATGGATTATTTATTCCACTGTTAAATAGATGGCCAATTGAACGCATATCCCCTCCTCCTTTCCTACTACATGCACTTAGTGCCCAGCACACAGCTCAGTGACCTATCAGCTATATTCTTCTTTAATGTTATGTTTGACCTCTACATATTTAATACTATTCAGGGTGTTCTCATTAAGCTCAATTTGTTACATGGACAGTGAAATTAAATGAAAAATCTGTCCACTCAGTATAAGGAGAAATGCTTTTAGAAAAGTTTCACTTTTTAAATGAGATTTAATTCATTAGATCTGAGGCAATGTTGTTAATGGATTCAGTTAGGACATATTGCCCTATGCATTTTGATTGTCATCAAAACTATCTAGCATTCTCTCTTGGCTTCATTCCATTGACATGTGTGACCTTTGGAATATCATGGAAGGAAGCTTCAGGTCACTCATTTATAGAATGGCAACATAAAGATCTATAGACCTCACATAAATTCAACATTAATAATTATCAAATTTTTGTAAAATGTTAGGTAATACCATTTAGCCTTGAGGTTAGTGTTCTATACCTCCCAGTATTAGGCAAATTATCTTTGTGACCTTAAATCATTACTAGAAACCAGTGGAGGGAGTCTATGAGTCAGAGAAATAGATTTTAAAACTTTTATTTTCCCTTATATAACAAGAAAAAGAATTATTAAATAAAAATCATTAGAAAGCAAATCAAGGTTAATAAAATTTTGAAACATTTCTAACATAATCAGCACCTCAACAAATATGGATTGCATACTAATAGAAAGTTCTATGCTATTTCAGGGGGAAAACAGGATATTTTTCATATGAAAGTAAGTGATCTATAATTGTCAAATTATTTTTAGTATTATTAACAACTAAGGTAAACAAATTGTGTCAAAGTCATCTGAAAAAATATGATAATAATATATTTTATTTTTTAACATTGTTAATAGAGAGCTTTTTAAAAAAGGTAAAATTTCTATGGGGTGAAGAAATACTCTTAAGAATAATGACTTCCCAGGAAATGACAGATGTTGGAGAGCATGTGGATAAAGGGGAGCCCTCCTACACTGTTGGTGGGAATGCAAGCTGGTGCAGCCACTCTGGAAAACAGCATGAATGTTGCTCAAAACGTTGAAAATAGAGCTGCCCTATGACCCAGCAATTGCATTACTGGGTATTTATCCTAAAGATACAAATGTAATGACCCAAAAGGGCACGTGCGTCCCAATGTTTATAGCAGCCATGTCCACAACAGGCAAACTATGGAAAGAGCCCAGATGTCCATCTACAGATAGATGAATGGATAAAGAAGACGTATCTTTGTGTGTATATATACACACACACACACACACACACACACACACACACACACACAATGGAATATTACTCATCCATCAAAAAAAATCTTGTTATTTGCAGCAATGTGGATAGAACTAGAGGATTTTATGCTAAGTGAAATAAGTCAATCAGAGAAAGACAATTATCATATGGTCTCACTGATATGTGGAATTTATTTGGAAGACCTTATTTGTTTATTTGACAGAGAGAGAGAGATCACAGGTGGGCAGAGGGGCAGGCGGAGAGAGAGGGGGAAGCAGGCTCCCTGGCAGGCTCCCTGCTGAGCAGAGAGCCTGATGTGGGGCTCGATCCCAGGACCCTGAGATCATGACCTGAGCTGAAGGCAGAGGCTTCAATCACTGAGCACCCAGGAGCTCCTGATATGTGGAATTTAAGAAACAAAACAGGATCACAGGGGAAGAGAGGAGAAATAAAACAAGAGGAAACCAGAGAGGGAGACAAACCATAAGAGACTCTTAATCATAGGAAGCAAACTGAGGGTTGCTGGAGGGGAGGAGGGTGAAGGGATGGGGTAACTGGGTGATGGACATTAAGGAAGGCACGTGATGTGATGAGCACTGGGTATTATTACATAAGACTGACGAATCACAGACCTGTCCCCCTGAAACAAATAATACATTATATGTTAATTAATTGAATTTAAATTTTAAAAAGGTTTTTAAAAAGTAAAATAAAGAGTAATAAGTGAATGCTGCTGGAACAACTGAAAAAAAAAAAAAAAGAATAATGACTTCCATCGATCGTGCAGACTAGGAGGAATTTATAAATGGCTTTGGAGCTCTAACTACTCTTCATGTCACCACTGAAACCTCTCCACATCTCCCTCAGGGCTGCTAGCACTGTATGAATATATTTTAAAACCTCTTCATCTGTTTCAAAAATAGAATACAGATTTCTTCCATTAGCATAAAATGAACCCCCCAACATTATCAATTGGATTCTGTTTACCTATTCAATCGTATCTATCATGTATCCATCTTTTGTATCTTAAATTTTGGTATCCACAAAACTATATGCAACTTTTTCAATCTTCTACACCATTATCTTTTTTCTGGTCCAGACATTCTAAGCTTATTCCCAATACTTAGATATTCTAAGTCAGTTTGTAGTCTTTCTTTCTTTCTTTTTTTTTTTAATGATTTTATTTATTTATTTAACAGAGAGAGAGAGAGACAGTGAGAGAGGGAACAACAGCAAGGGGAGTGGGAGAGCGAGAAGCAGGCTTCCCACTGAGCAGGGAGCCCGATGCAGGACTCAATCCGAGGACCTGGCTGGGATCATGATCTGAGCCAAAGGCAGACGCTTAACGACTGAGCCAACCAGACGCCCCATTTGTAATCTTTCTTATGTTGCTTTTCTTTCTAAAGTACTTTCTTCCACTAACTTCCTTCAATGTCCATATATTCTTCAGTTTAAATTTTGGAGGATTTTGGAGGTGCCTACGTGGCTTAGTGGGTTAAAGCCTCGGTCTTCAGCCCAGGACATGATCCCAGGGTCCTGGGATCGAGCCCTGCCTCAGGCGGTCTGATCCTTGGGGAGCCTGCTTTCCCCCTCTCTCTCTCTGTCTGCCTCTCTGCCTACTTGTGTCTATAACTGGTTATCGCTGATAATCACTGGTTACCAAATGTATGTCTATAACTGGTTATCACTGATAATCACAAATAATCACTGATAATAAAATTATTCAGAGAGGCCCAAGAACAGAGAGAGACCAGTTTGAAAGAGCTCATAGTGATTGAGGGGTAGAAGCTAATGGCCTATCCTACATTGCAGGAGGAAGATGGGAAGAAGTAAACAGATGTTGATGATAAAATCAATTACCCCTAATGATTAATTATATTGAGAAATGGAAAACAGAAGTGAGAAAAAAAAAGACCACTTTCGTGGCTTATGCAAATATTTAGACGTTTGAAGGAAAGAAGGGCTTTTATGTGGTATAGGGGCAAGTTCAAGAAAACAATATATGCAGTAAGCTTTTAATGAACTAATGTGATTCTGGCATTCATATCTAATTCTTTCTGAGCAAAAACCAGGTGGAAAAAACTTAACCAGAAGTATTAAGGAAAATGTCCATGTCCTGGTAAAATTTAGATATTATTTTTTTTTGTGCTTATGCAAAGTATACTTTTTCTCTGGTTTCTTTATCATTGTCTACCAAACTTTGAATATAAAACATTAATAAATTACTTTCACATATTTAATATTTTCTTTATATTTCAGAAGTGAGGAAGGTGCTTTTCTCAATAAAATATTTTCTAAAATGTTTATTAAAGTAATGGTGAGCTGATATCTGCATAGCTGTGCTTTGTACAAACATGTCTGAGCTCTTACACATAGACTAAAACAAACAAAACCCATTAAGGTCAGGCAGGTTGATAGTCTTATCACTAGAAATTTCCAAATAAAAAATTTCCAGTGTTAAAATTCTTAAGGAAAACAAATCACTTTCATCATTGTTAAAGAAGACCCTTCTTTAACATACATACAGTTTTATACAGTGAGTAGCTCTGTACAACTCATTACAGCTGATCAACATTAAAGACTGATTTTTATTGTGTTGCATTTTTGTTTGGTATTAAAATTAAGCAGAACTATCAAATATTAATAATAATAACAATGATAGTAATAATGAAAGAAGTGGAGAAGGAGGAAACAAGGGACCTTATTTTTAGGAAGGAAGGATCATTTTATCCAAAGTTATGTTTGTATCACAAATGCACATTTACAAAAAAGAATATTGTGCTGCACATTGTGTTCTTTGGAGGGAATCATATTTCCAAAGAGTCTGGGAATCTTGGTAAAAGACAGTAAAATTCAGAAAATGTACAAACAATAGAACAACTTACTTTTTCTAGCTTTTCTCTCAGATATTTTATGAAACAAATAATCAGGACATATTAACTTCATCTATCTCTTAGATTCTTTTCATTTTTAAAAAACCTCTCATTCTTAACCAGTGAGACACACAGTGCTCCTTCAGTCACAACTTCTAATGCAGTTACATTTTATAGCTTTGGCCATGATTTTAAATTTAATTTCTAATTTATATGTGGTCAAAGTTCTCACCTTTGCTCTGATTCCCAAGTCCTTCTCTCTTTAAATCAGCAGAAGCAGGACTGACAGGAAGGGAATTAAGATGAGAAAGCAATCACCCTTGTGCCTCTCCATAATTTGTTCCCTTCTTTACCCTGTGGCAATCACAGCAGTGGGTGAACAGAGGTACAAACAGGGAGCATAGGGTAGAGGTAGTGCGGCCCATTCTAACGGCACAGTCTCCCTGGATTTTGTGTTGAGTGTGTCAGGTATTTACAAAGGAGAAGAGCCATCTCTTGATAACTACCAGGATCCACATACAAGATGTAATAAGAAACAACCACATTTTTAATCTATATACAGATAACTCAAAACATAATAAACCTGTGTTGAGAGATAATCTGTTTTTATCAAGAAATCCTCTCATTTTAAAAAATATACAAAATGTGTCACACACAAACATTATAGTTAGAATATATTTATAATATAAAAAGTTATATTAAGACAAATATTGATGGCCACACTGCCCAACCTGACAATTTGAACATAAATAGTACTTTGAAAAATCTCTAATCAGAGTTGTGATTTTTATGTTAACCATTCCTTTGATTTCCTTTACAATTTAGACATTTGTCTGTTGCAATAATATATATATATAATTACATATATAGATATATAACATTTTATTGGCTTGAACTTCACATAATTCATATAAAATTATGTGCTTCCTTCAGTGCATTTTATTTATTTGGCCTGATATTACAAATTTATGACCTATCCAAATTGATATATGTAGTCATGGTACATTTGTTATTGATGATGTCTTTCACTATTTTATAAGGATATACATGATTTATTTCTCCTTTGTTCTTTTGATGGGAAGTCCTGGGAAAGTATTCAAAATATTTAATAACAAGTGGTGCATAAAAACTGAACAATCAAAATAGAACCATAACCACTCTGAACAAATTATAACTTCAGAGAAACAGGCATATCAGTGCATCTCAGCCAAATTCCAACTATTTGGAAGGCTTCCTTTTCCTTCTAACTAAAAATAACTTTGATATGAAAATATCTGAACATTTACTTTGGTGCAAATACACTGACACTTTTATTTTTTTAAAAGAACACACATAGTAGTAAAATTGCCAAATAGTTGAAAAGGCAATATTTTTATTAAATAATACTAAGTTGCTCACGGTGTTATGTCACTTTCATGTCATCAGCAGTATATGTGAATTCCCATTACTCCATTTGCACTGATTCTTGTATGCATCCTAAGTATTCCAGTCTGGTGGAGGTAAGGTTAAAAAACAAACAAGAAACCTGCCACATCGAGCCTGATAAACTGTACAAAACCCAGATTTCAATAAAGCTGGATCTAATAATATAAAGGATTAGTGATAGGACAGGTTTTGTTCTTCAGGAGGGAAAAGGGGGTGCTTAAATATCTGAAAAGCTAGTGAAGAAAATATTACAGGAAGTACTAGTATCCCACATCCATTCGTCCCCTATTTTTAGGTGCCAACATTTTTATGTGTACGCGTTAACATCCAACAGAAGATAATAATTCTTCGTCCTCTAACAGTTCAGTGAAGCCAAGTAATTAACTCTGGGCAGTGAAATGTAAATGGCAATGATGTGGATTATTTCTGGGTCATCTCCTTACAGATAAAGCCACTTGTTCTTGATTCTACATTTTTCTTTCATACTGTCTGGGAAGCGGTGATAATTAGAGCAAACTTGGGAGTTTGGTTTTGAGACAGTGGTACAACCATCATCCCCTCAAAGCTGAAAATCGTGTTCTAGTATTTTACTGAGTGATAATAAACTCCTATTTAACTTAGTATATTTGATGATCTACTTGTCATAGCAGCTTGGCCTGTAACCTGCCTCATGCACTTGATAAAAATATTTTCTCCTAAGCATGCCTGTATTTTCAAATTAAATAAAACATGCAATTAAAAAGAAATATACATTTCTGTCTAAATATCTGCCTATATACTAAAAAGAAATAAATAGGGATGATGTGCGGAAGTACATAAACCTATTTAACAGTACAAAGTAAATAAGAATCACTAACCATGTCAAGAGTATTTTCCAGATATGCACTCTAACTAGAATATTAAATATAACGAATCAGGGGTCAACACAATATTTTTTATTTTTGTTTTGGCTAGATTTCAGTAGAATATGTTAGGATTATCTCTCTACTTATATGACCTGAATTTTGTTAATTTTCTAACTTTTTTTTTACCCATAAATTACAATCAGAGTTTACATTGAGAATTTTTTAAAAGCAAAGATACTGTAATTTGTGAGTCACAGAAATTTAGTTAAATGGTAAAACAATATTTATCTAATTCTTACTAGTTTTAAATAATAAAAGAGCATAGCATGGTTTTCCTTAAATTGCCATGAAGTTTTATTTGCCGTGGACAAAATAATTCCTTAAATTGTGTTATATTGCAAATGCAGTTACCAGTAAAGTTGACAGTGTAAAGTTCTATTTTGTAACATCCTTATCACAAACATGCAAGGTTGGGAAGAAATAAATAAAATTTAATAATATTTTAATATTAAGATAATCACTAAGTTTCAAGATACAAGCCTAAAAGATTTGTGAGTATTTCTTCATATTGACCTGCATCTACAATACAAGAAAGCATAGTTGATTTTTTTTTTAAATTTTAGGTGTGGAAGAAACACTGGACTTCAGTCCTCCATTTATAAGGATGCAAATGGAGTTTTTAGTAAGTTATAAAAACATCTTCTCCTTTTTCAAATGGTGGGAGCAGAAGTAGGTCCAAAAGCAATGCATTTGGCTTTCAACTAAGGATAATATTCTTTCATTAAATCTTTATTTCTTATCTACCTTTACATATGTTCTTTGTAATGTTTGTTTTCCTCTAATGAGAAGTTTATTTTTTTGTTATTTTAAAAACACATACTAGCAATATTGACTTGTATGTGTGATATTACAGATTTTTGTAATTCTCAAAGTATGTGAGAGAGCTCCCAGCTTTTGAAGATTCTATCAGTAAATGCAGTTAAATGTTAGGTAATATAGCTGACCCTGTTTTTCCAGTATACAAATCTTCAAAGTAAAAATTGAAGTTTGGTTATGGTACATTTATTCATTTCAATAATAGCACCTTGCCATGACTTTTCAATGTATTACTCAATTTAATTTTTACATACTGTGGTTAAAAATCATAGTAGAACAATGTATTAATTGTTGTTATTAAGATATCGCCACTGACACATTTTAAAGATCCGATTCTAGTCACTATAAATGGGAGAAACTCAAAGAAATAGAAACTGAACTTCTTTTCCTCTTTTTACTAAAATTAGTACTCAGAAGGAAAAATCCAACTTCTTTGAACATGCAGATCAGGTTCTAACGCAGATTTCCTATTAACTGTAGTCTCCTGGGGTTTGTGTGCATTATATATGAAGTGAACAAACTAACCATCACTATTACCTCCACCACAAAGGAAGAAAACTAGTGAATTTTTTTTTCCTTTTCTCTCTTACCTTTAAAGGTATCTTTCATTTCATTTTTACTGCTTAGTGGTTTATGTGTCACTGATGGAAAAGCAATTCAAAATAAACCTGGAGGTGTTAGAATTCAAAAGAACCAGAATTTAATTCTTCTGGTGCTATAGTGAATAATACTAGAATTAGAAAAAAAATGCTTTGTTCACATTTAGAAGTATAATAGTGAACTTATGTAGTTTTTCAAATAACAACATCCCTCTGAACATTATCAGGAAATGCATTTTCTTTGCAAATGGAATCAGAGAAATATTCTAAATTTGAAAGAGGAAAAACAATCTATATAATAAAAGGCTCAAATGTATGTGCCAATTGTGGAGAAAAGGAGCACAGGTGTGAAGTTTATAGGAGTGGTGAGAAGGGTATCTTAACTAAGCACATGATGACTACAACTCTTCATAAAGCTAGACTAATTATGTGAACATAAACTTTTGGAAACATTGTGTATAACATCAATATATTTTAACTTTATATGAAATTCCGGAGGAATGTTTTGATAAAGTAATTAAAATATACATTTCTTTATGTTCACCTTTCCAAAAAAAAATCATGCATAGTTATAAAATTGTCTTAAATCTAACTAGAAGTAAATATGCTCTGAGGATTTGGTAGATTTTCTTTTTGCCATTGTACTTAATATTTTTATTCATATTATAAAAGCTATACTTGACTCAGAAATGATTGACATTTCACATCATAATGGTACATATTTAACAATCGAACCGAAGTTGAAACGTCATTATCACCCAAAAGCCGTAGTTTACATTAGGGTTCACTTTCGGTGCTATACATTCTATGTTTTAACAAATGTATAATGGTATGTATCTACCATTTCAGTATCATACAGAATATTTTCACTACCTTAAAAAATCTTCTGTGCTCAGCTGGCATTCATCCCTCCCTCTCCTCAACCTCTGGCCACCACTGATCCTTTTATATTTGCCAGAGTTTTGCTTTTTTCCAGAATGTCATAGAGTTGGCATTAAACAGGATATGGCCTTTTCACATTGGTTTCTTTCTCTTAGTAATATGCATTTAAGGTTTTTTTTTTCTATGCTTTGATGGCTGGATAGCTCATTTTTTTTTTAGATTTGAGTAATATTCCTTTGTCTAGATACAATGAAATGTATTTATCCATTCACCAACTGAAGGACAGCTTGGTGCGTCCAAGATTTGGCAAATATAAGTAAAGCCTCCTCTGTAGGTAAGATATTTTCTTTGTCTGGCTTCTTTCAGGATTTTTTTCCATCTATTTTATTTTATGAAATGCGAAAATGAAATAACGAGGTAGTGTTTTATGAAATACGGACATGATACATCTAGGTAATGTCTTAGCATTCATCAAGTTGTGATTTCTTAGAGTTTCCTGGACCTGTGGTTTGGTGTTTAACATTAATGAATGGAAATTCTCAGTCATTATTGCTTCAGATATTGCTTCCATTCTTTTCTTTCTGTCTTCTCTGCCTGGCATTCTCATTACAGACATGTTACACTGTGGTAGTTGTCCCACAGTTTGGGAGTGTTCTCTTCTGTTGTTTGTTTGTTTGTTTGTTTGTTTGTTTGTTTGTTTGTTTTTTCAGTCTTTTCTCTTTACTTTTAAGTTTGGGAAGTTACTATTGTCATATTCTCAAGCTCCAGATTCCTTCTCCCGTTGTGTCCAATCTACAGATGAGCATTCCACTTCTCTGTTGCTTTGTTTTATACTTCTAGCATTTATTCTCTTCTTCCCCCTGCCTACTTAGAATTCCTATTTCTGTGCTTACAATACCCATCTGTTCTTGCATGTTGTCCACTTTTTCTATTAAAGTCCTTAATATATCAATAATGAGTTTTTAAAAGTTCCTAGATCTGACTCTGTTTCTACTGCTTGTTAAGTCTCTGTATACTGTGTTTTTGCCTTTTAGCATCCTTAAAACTTTGTGCAAGGTGGACATGAAGTATTGCATAAAAGGAACTGCAGTAAACAGGTCTTTAGTGATGTGGGGACAACGTGTGAGGAGATGGGAAGTGCTCTATGGTCCTGTGACTCGTCTCGGTCTTCTGGTGAGCCTCTGCCCTGAGACTAGGGTTTTCACCAGGGCTTCACAGATTTTTCCTGCTGAGGTGGGACAGGATTCCTAAAGGGGGGATGGTACTGGCTACTTCCCTTCCAAAGGTAGGTTAGGCTCTTATAAAATATTTTCTCCTGAGGTCTGGCCTTGTTCAGAAGAACAGAATGTTCTAGATTATGTATTTCAAGATTATCCTTTTTCCCTCCCCTTGCCAAACCTATAGGGGTTTGTTTGTTTGTTTGTTTGTTTTAATTCCCTGATATTTATTGGGAGGATCTGACAAGGCACTTGAGATACAACTTGCCACTCAAGATGAAGTCCTGTTGTAGTTTTTCCTCTCTCGGACTTGGCCACATGGAGCCTTCCACAGTTTGTTAGTTGCAGGTTAGGTCTTCCTACCCCTTCACAGGTTCCCAAGAATGTTTCTGCTCTGGGAAGTTGTGATTCTCTGTGTGCACCTGTCTATCCAACTTTGAGGGGCAGTGTTTTGCGCTGTGAGTTCATTTCTCTGCCAGATCCAACGCTAGTTATTGATTTTTCAGTTTTTTCAGCTTTTTACTTGTTGTTAGGATGAAGCAGCAACTTCTAAGCTCCTTATATTCTGGACTGCAAACCTGGTTTGGTTTTTTAGGAAGAGAATATTTTAGATTGCAATAAAACCACATTACAAAATCTCCGTTCTCCACCTACACCATTAAGTACCAGCCATGAAATCTCGCAGCAAAACGTGACAGTATTATTATTTGCATCTTCTTTCCAGCCTTTTAAAATAATCTTAGGATGTTATAATTTCATTATTATTATGAGACTGAAATCCATAGTAATAAGTAACTGTTAGCTTTTATACTAGATTTTGAGAAATATTATGCACTTTATCAAGTTTTACAAAGAATATAATTATTTGTCATTATGTGAGAATATTCTTTCACTCTGGTACTTTTAAATGATATATTTGTGCTATTTATTCAGTCATCCTACTTTTTTTTAATGATCTGTTTGGTCCTCATTACATTCTTTCTACTGGTATATGGCTAGTTGTATTTGCTTTTGTCTCAACTTGAAATGCATAAACTCATTTTTAAAAATGTATCTGCAAATATATTTTAGTATGTATATACAGATAACTTTTTTTTCAGTTAAAAAACTACAGAGTAGCAGCCATTGGGAGCCATGGGGAGGGTTGGGGTTATTTTGATCAATGTTATTTGATTATTCCTGAGGAGGAATGAGAACAGCATGATGAAGCATCAGCCCACGGGGCGTCTAAAGGATCTTCTCTGGGCTGGGCAGTGGGCCAGTTAGAAGAATATTGTGTAGGCCCTTTCAAAATAGTTCTAAAATGCAGGTTCTGTTCTGCCACTTGGAGAGGTTGGCTCTGTTGTGTCAAGGAAGAACACTGCCAGCATACCATCATTTTTTTTAACCTTTAAATATCCTTGAATCAGCAAAAATAGCCATGAACTTTAGCAGCTAAAATATGCTAACAATATCCCTGGTGGAAATTGTTCTCAATCTCTTTTGTGTTTCCCCGTCTGCTCATGCTCTAAAACTGGGGCATTGTAGGATGGGGAAATCTAAATGGCTCTCTGCTACTTATTTTTAAGTTTAAGGGTCAGTCTTCAGTATTATTGACTTAAATTTATACACATTTACACAAATTTATAGTATGTTATGTGTTTTTAGAACTGGTGCAGATTTTTTCGATTGTACATTTATTTGGAAAATTAAAAGTTTAAGTAAATTACAATAAAAATATTAATACATTCCCCATGGATGAATGACCAGGTAAACCTAGAAAGAAAATTGTTAGCACATAAATATTTGGATTTGCCTTACAAAGCCTTAGCCCTGTAATGTTATTTACAGAAATACTCTAGCAACTAAGTTGAGTGATTTTCATTGATCCTATTTCATAACTCTAGGTTATGTTAAACTTACCAGGTTAAATTTATCAGGTTTATCAGGTTATTTATCAGGTTAAAAATCAGTTTCATTAATGCTGAACTTTTATTCACCCGTAAACTGAACTAGTATTTATTTTCTTCAGTAAAGACATTGCTATGATATAATTTTTGTGACATCTAATATGTTAAGAAGTCGTTTTGTAGTTTTTTTTTTTTTTTCCCAATAAGTATTGTTTTGGATTATGTGAAAATTTCGGGGTCTAATCTTTACCAGTTAAGATTTGTTTGGTGGGGCACCTGGGTGGCTCAGTGGGTTGAAGCCTTTGCCTTTGGCTTGAATCATGATCTCAGGGTCATGGGATCGATCCCCGCATGGGGCTCTCTGCTCGGCGGGGAGCCTGCTTTCTCCTCTCTGTCTGCCTCTCTGCCTACTTGTGATATCTGTCTGTCAAATAAGTGAATAAAATCTTTAAAAAAAAAAAAAAAGATTTGTTTGACAAGCCATAGGATGCTTCATTAAGAATGATTTAAACAGGTAAGAAAAAAAATCCCTTAAACATCAAGATAAATGGAAGTAGGCATTCTGGTGCACCATTATCAAGAACCCTCAGTGCTTATTTCTATGATCTGTTTACCTTAACATTTGCTTTTATCTTCATGATTTAAAAATGGCTGCTATGCCTCAGGGAATCTGACGTAAGGTCCAGAGAAGAAGCAGTATAAGGAAGCGGGGAGAAGTGTCTAATGTAAAAAGGTTCATGTCCCATGACTTTGCACCTTTCTAAATTTTGATTCTATATATAGAGCTAAATAAAAGCTCCTTTACCATCCTAACAAGAAAAAGCTTCATAATCTACAAAATTATAATTCCATGACTTCTCCTGATGTTATGTTTTAATATATTTATTAACAGTACCTAGATTTTATTAAATGAACAAGTGAATGAATAATCTAATGGTAAAAGGAGAAGAGGTTATTATAATAAGTGCAAGTTTGGAAGTTTGGCAAAACTGACATGTCCTTTGGTGGAAGTGTCTTTTTATTTCAAAAATACTGCTCAGATTAACTGCGCCTTTGTGTTCAAAAGGTAGATTTGGAGTGAGCACACAGTGAGTTTCTCGTCTACTTATAGAGATATTAAAGCATGTGACTCCACCAAAGTCACACTTAAAATACTTTTTTAATGTTTTACTTATTATTTGACAAAGAGAAGATAGCAAGAGAGGGAACCCATGCAGGAGTGGGAGAGGGAGAAGCAGGCTTTTTGCTGAGCAGGGAGTCTGATGTGGGGCTCAATCCCAGGACACTGGGACCATGACCAGAGCCAAAGGCAGATGCTCAACAAATGAACCATCCAGGTGCCCCAAAATCACATTTTAAATTTTAATGAATTTTGAAGCTAATTGTAATTTTCTAGATTGGTAACTTGTGGCAATGTCAAATACTAAGAAGTGTGAAAGAGAAAGTGTCAGCTACCAAACAAATGTTCTGGGCTTCCATTTTTTTTTCCCCACCACGTAAGAATAATATAACTTTTGATATAAATTGCTTACAAACTCTGAAGTTTAGTTTTCTCATCTAAATTAAAAATCAAAAATTGTAAGATATTTGTAAATTCATTAGTTTTATTTAAAATATTATTGAGTATCACCTATATATGCCATCTAATGCTTAAATATCAGGCAGACATTTGCAACAATGGGATGGATTTAGAGAGTATTATGCTAAGCAAAATAAGTCCATTAGAGAAAGACAAATACCATGATTTCACTCATATGTGGATAAAATAAATGAACAAAAGGAGAAAAAAAATAGAGCAAAACAAATCAGAAAACAGACTCTTAACTACAGAGAATAAACTTAGGGTTGCTGGAGGGGGCATGGGGGGATGGCTTAAATGGATCATGGGACTTGAGGAGGGTGCTTGTGATGAGCACTGCGTGCTCTATGGAAGTGATAAATCACTCAATTCTACATTGTAATATTGTGCTGTAAGTTGACTAACTGGAATTTAAATAAAAACTTGAAAAAATAAATATCAAGTAGATGTTAATGAAATACCTAGAATATAGGCAATGAACAAATACTAGTTTTCCAGTAACACAACTCCTCTTGACTTCATTTATAAACAAATAAATAAGCCAGTGAATTTATTTTCAATTTCTATTAATATGTTCGCCAGAAAAAACTTTACATACCCGTACTTCTTGGACTTTTTTGAGATTCATGGAAATGCAAATCACTTATTGTGCTAACTAAAATCTCAAGCTGCCTACATGTGTATTCAGTAATAAATTATAAAATTTTAGTTGTATATTTAAAAAATATACAGAATTGGGGCACCTGGGTGGCTCAGTGGGCTAAGCCTCTGCCTTTGGCTCAGGTCATGATCTCAGGGTCCTGGGATCGAGTCCCGCATCGGGCTCTCTGCTTGGCGCCCTGCAGAAGCTCTCTGCTTCCCCCTCCCTCTCTTTTTGCCTGCCTCTCTGCCTCCTTGTCATCTCTGTCTGTCAAATAAATAAATAAAATATTTAAAAAATATACAGAATGAACAATGTAGTAAAATAAAAGCCATTCAGTTCCTATAACTTAAATGAAATTGCCTTATTAACATCATGATAAATTTATTATAGAGAGTTCAGATAAATGTTTGTTGCCTCCACTCACAAATAGATTCATCCATTCCTGTTTCAAATGCCTATCATATTTTTAAGTGAGAATAATTTATAACTTAATTATAATTTGTCTTTTAATCTGCTTGAATGTAATACTAAAAGAAAGGTTTATTAATAAACTATAGTTTGTAGGAAAGTAATTTAAATTGGTAAGAAATATCCTAATAATAAGGGCATTTCATTTGATTATGGCCAAATAATCTCACCTAAATTCTATAGTTCACAAACTTCTAAGGGCATAAACTTAGAGTAATGTTTCTGATTTATATATCCATAACGACAAAGAGATATAAAATGTGTCAGAGTCCCATCAAATTTATCAAGGAAGAAGTAAAGAAAGAAGTTGGAAGAGTGGTAGCTGCTGGTCTAAGGGAAGACAAAGCTGCTCATAACATTCATAGAGGAAGATACAGCCAAAAGAGTCATTCTATCTAGTACATTGAGAGGCTAAGATTACTGCAGTGTTAGGTGGGCTAAGGGCTGAAGTTAGATGCAGGACTGAAAAAAAAACAGTCATTAAAGTATTTCTAGGGAGGCCTTATGTCGACTGGCAACCCCATTCTCCCTGCAAAATCTCTGTAGACAGGTGTATAGGAATAAAAGATGGATTTTCTGAAGAAACTACTAGGCCCTGGCCAATTTTTGTCAAAACACTTGTATTTAGTATTTTTCCAGAGTGAAGCCCTCTTTGATGATTCAAAGCAAAGCCTATCAATTTAAAAACCCCATTGATAGACACTCAAAAATCTGTTCATTGTTGTTGTTATATCCCTTAAAAATGAATTGCAAACCACAAATTTATGTCATTATTTGTGACTTACTGTAAACTATTGACATTTTATAATAAAAATTCCCCTCCCTCTTTTAATGTATGTAATGGAATATAAAAACTCATTTATTTAAAAAAAATCATGAATAAGCTATTTTTTAAAGAAATTAACTGCAAACCAATAATAACCTTATTTACAACATGATAGATATTACAGTAAGGTAATAGAAACATTGATCCCAAGGAAAGTTATATAATTCTAGGAACAAAAGATGGTTAAAAGTGCAGGCATAACCGTATGGACATTTGTGCATAAAGGTACAACTCCACCAATGTCAAAAAGAATCAAGAACATACTACAACCATGAAAGAACATTTACTTAATATAAAAAACTAACATATAGAAAGAACTATTAAATAATGGTGCTACACATTCAAAAATAATATTATTATTAATTAATAAGCTTTATATAAGGACAGAGAACAAATGTGAATAGCAAAGACCCACAAAATACTAACGTAAAAAATAAGAAAAATATCCAAAATGAAGAAATAAGAGGATACACAGGAGAAGAAAATGTTAATACCTTTAGGGCATGTTTCCACACTGACAGAACTCCTCATGTACTACTAACTGAAAGACAGTAGACCTAGACAATCCACAAAAGTTCAGTACACTAAGATAAGAGAAAATTTTAAAGTTCTCTAAAGAGGACAAAGAATATCATAATGTTACCAAACAACTCTTGAGCAACACAGGATAATACAATATGCAATATTCTCTTCAAAATTTCTGAGGAAAAGAAATTCAGTTTAATATTAAATTCTGTATCCAGGCCAATACTCAATTATGTTTGTTGCTAGACTGCTTTTAAATATGTTTAATTTTAATATCATAGAATATCATATGAGGATCACTTAAAAACTATTAATGTATATTTAATTGTATATCATATATAACATATTATATAAAATGTGATGTATATTCCATTTCTATTATATATACATTGTATAAGGATACTTATATATATTTATGTGATATATATAATATATTAATATCATTATAAACAGGAAAAATGTGCAAGGGAAGGAACAGAAAAATAGGAATTCTTATAATCAGGAGAATGGATTCAGCTCAGTAGAATAATAAAGGAAGTTCCATACAATATTGTGCTATAACCATGAAGAATTCTCAGTAGAGGTTCAGGCAGATTTATTCAGGACATCAAAAATATAACAATTAGGGACGCCTGGATAGCTCAGTAAGTGAAGCAGCTGCCTTCAGCTCAGATCATGATCCCGAAGTCCTGGGATCAAGTCCCATATCTGGCTCCTTGCTCAGCAGGGAGCCTGGTTCTCTCTCTTCCTCTACCTGCTACTTTGCCTGCTTGTGCTCTCTCTCTCTGACAAATAAATAAAATCTTTAAAAGTATATATAACAACTGAAGAGGAAAAAATGATAGGACTGATGGGATAGTCTTCGATTTTTTAAAAAAAAGATTAATGAGAACATAAAAATTATTATTCATAGGATTTGAAATTTTACATGTTTCCATTGTCTTCTATATCCCCAGTTAACAGGAATTTAGTATTGTTTTTGATTTTCAATATTCATCTTAATTCAAAAATTTCTATACAGATTTTTGAGAATATTTTGATTAATTTTCTAGGATGTGTCATAAAAATAAATGTAGGAAACAAGAATTTGTATTTGGAGTCATTAGAAATGATAAATATAGAAATTGTAATTTCCTCATCGTCTTATAAATGAGATAAAAGAGTCAAAAGTATTTATTTAAATCTTCTTAATAATTGCGTAATGATTTCACGACTTTAAAATGTATTTCCTGGGGTGCCTGGGTGGCTCAGTGGGTTAAGCCACTGCCTTTGGCTCAGGTCATGATCTCAGAGTCCTGGGATCGAGCCCCACATCAGGCTCTCTGCTCAGCAGGGAGCCTGCTTCCTCCTCTCTCTGTGCCTGCCTCTCTGCCTGCTTGTGATCTCTGTCTGTCAAATAAATAAATAAAATCTTTAAAAAAAATGTATTTCCTTTTTGTAGTGAAAAAAATAGCTAAAGTTTAACAGTTCCTTTTTTCCATTAATTTCTTTATTTCTCCTGTGAAATAGAAATTATACTTAATACCGTCTATTAATCCACTTATATGGGACAATCTGGTTCCTCTTGTGTTTATAGTATGAAGCATGGTGCACATCTAATACAGGTATCCACATAAATAATGGAAATACAGTAATAAAATTTACCCATAAAATGTTAACATAGGAAATGAAAGACTTAAACTAACACTGGCTAGTTATTTGTATTATGGTATTACATATGGTTCTTTTGTATGTAATGTGATTTACCCTTCAGAATAAATATTTGTTTTCACTTCTGCTAATCCCTGGACATCTACTGAAGAAAAAAATGCAGCAAATTCCAGCTTCCATGGCATTTACATTGTATAGCAAAACTGGTAGGATAACTATCACTTACTCCCATTTTACCCAGTAGGAAATTGTATTTCACAATTGGTTTGGACACTTCTGTAAGCAGATGTCAGCAGATATATATTTCCTTTTGAGCTTCAAGTGAAATTTCCTGCAATCTTATGCCATGTTCAATTAGATAGAAGCAATCTTAGTTTTAAAATTCACATCTGGCTCTGAGCTTCTGCTTCTGCTCCGATAGTCAGTGAACTGCTCACACCACCTGTGTTCGATTTCTGCGCAGATTCCAGATCATAATGAGCTTAAAAAACACTGATGTGGTTGGTCATCAGCCCTTTCCTTTAATGTCCATAAAGAACAAACAAAACCAGTTACAATAACCACAAAATCCAAAGAACAGCAAATAACTAGATTTGAATATTAAAACATTACAGTTAAATGAAATTAAGCTATTTCTGACAATGTGAACTCTCTCCCCCTTCTGCTTTCTCAGCCTTCACGGTCATGGACATGTCCAGTGCAGGGCATTTTCATTTGCTCTATCCTCCCAAGCCATTTCCCCATATTTCTCCTCCACCCACATCTGAGGACATTTTTGTCAAAAGCAGCTTTTTACCAAATCATGCATTTCTAAGCAAACATATACTTGCATAAAATCAAATATCTAGTAAGGGCCAATATTCACATGACTCCAAACAGCATAGACTGTGTTTGCTGCCTGAAATATATAGCAATATATAATATAATATAATAATATATAATATAATGTAATGTGATATGATGTCATTTAATATAGCAATCAATTATGATGTAGAGCAAAAGGGGATGACCTTTTTGGAGCCTAGTTATGAAGCAGGAAGAGTGTAGCATATAAACATTCTGCCTATGATAATAGCTAAAATTGATTGCAATTACTAGGGACCAGACAATATGATAAGAGATGCATTCATTGTTTGTCTTCTGACCTCCTTCAAAAGTCCTTAAGGAAACGAGTATTGTTATCCTCCAGCACCAAGAACTACAGGACTGGCCCACTGTGACAGATCTCCTAAGGTGTCATTATCTCAACCAAGTCTCTCTAATTGCCCAGCTTATCGTGTTAACTACTCTTCTACACTATTGGCACCTCATATAAAATGTACAACAGCATTTCAGATTATGCAGAGGCAGATAATAGGGTGCTGAAACATCAAATAACTTTCCTAGGTGACAAAACTGGTAATGATGAAATTTCTAAACATAACCTTTTTGCGTAACTCTGAACTCTTACTCGTTCCACCGCACCATGCTACTATTTAAATCAATGCCATTTCAGCTTTTAGAAACCAAGGTTCATCACATCTACAAGTCCTAATTAGATTTAGTCAGCCTCTTTTCTCTGGATGAGGCCATTGTAGTGTGAAGCCAAAACCCCATGATCTGTAAATGACATTAACTTAGGCTTATAATGTAGCCCAAGCATGCTATTTAAAAGTGTCTCTTCTTTTAACTTTAAAATATGGGCTATCAAATGAAATTATGTTAAGTTTGAAAATAATGGTCTTTCAGCATCACACAATGGCAGCACCTGATGGATATAATTTTACAATGGAGGATATTTGTGTGTGTGTGTTTTTTTTTAATTTAAGGAAACTTCTTCATACTTTAACTCAATATTTCATTTCCTCTTATTCTTTTGTTTATTACTTTATAATGTATTTGGCCTTTCAACAAGCTTATTTTCTGAAGACAACATGTATAATGTGGCTAGAGTTTAATGTCATTAGTGATAGATTTCTGGCTTCAAGTTGATTATTAAAATTTTATTTTCTTAACATAAAATAGTAAAGTTTGTCATGTTAAATGTTGCGTTATTGATCATTTCACTGACACTGTATTGACCCAGTGTGGATGCTAGATTCAATGTTCTAACCAATAAACTGACTTTATTTTTCCCTTTTTTAAGGAATTACAGTGTATATATATATATATACCTTATAATTTATTTTTCAAATATAATTAAGCATTAATATGTTGAATGGTTTATCTTACAAAATGGATTATTTTAATAAAACTAACCAAAGAGGTAAAGGAGCTGTACTCAAGGAACTACAGAACACTCATGAAAGAAATTGAAGAAGACACAAAAAGATGGAAGACCATTCCATGCTCTTGGATCGGAAGAATAAACATTGTTAAAATGTCTATACTGCCTAGAGCAATATATACTTTTAATGCCATTCCGATCAAAATTCCACCGGTATTCTTCAAAGAGCTGGAGCAAATAATCCTAAAATTTGTATGGAATCAGAAGAGACCCCGAATCACTAAGGAAATGTTGAAAAACAAAAATAAAGATGGGGGCATCACGTTACCTGATTTCAAGCTTTATTACAAAGCTGTGATCACCAAGACAACATGGTACTGGCATAAAAACAGACACATAGACCAGTGGAACAGAGTAGAGAGCCCAGATATGGACCCTCAACTCTATGGTCAATTAATCTTTGACAAAACAGGAAAAAATATGCAGTGGAAAAAAGACAGTCTCTTCAATAAATGGTGCTGGGAAAACTGGACAGCTATATGTAGAAGAATGAAACTCGACCATTCTCTTACACCGTACACAAAGATAAACTCAAAATGGATAAAAGACCTCAACGTGAGACAGGAATCCATCAGAATCCTAGAGGAGAACATAGGCAGTAATCTCTTCGATATCAGCCACAGCAATTTCTTTCAAGATATGTCTCCAAAGGCAAAGGAAACAAAAGCGAAAATAAACTTTTGGGACTTCATCAAAATCAAAAGCTTCTGCACAGCAAAGTAAACAGTCAAAAAAACAAAGAGGCAACCCACGGAATGGGAGAAGATATTTGCAAATGACAGTACAGACAAAAGGTTGATATCCAGGATCTATAATAACCTTTAATAATTCTTTGTAAAATAACTTCCCCAAACTTTGAAATCCCTGGTTACATAGAATTTTCCCTACCAAAACATATATATTTTTAAAGATTTTATTTGTTTATTTATTTGACAGAAAGAAACACAGCGAGAGAGGGAACACAGGCAGGAGGAGTGGGAGAAGGAGAAGCAGGCTTCCTGCTGAGCAGGGAGCCCTATAGACCTGGATCCCAGGACCCTGGGATCATGACGTGAGCCAAAGGCAGAGGCTTAATAACTAAGCCACCCCAGTGCCCTCTACCAAAATATATTAACAAACTATCATCAAAGTTGAAAAATATATTAAAGAACACAAGCCATTTTTACAATTTTATTTTTAAACTAAATGACTATTTAGACTACATAATATATATCAGTATGCATTATCAGATTATCATATTTTTGTGAAATCCATATATCCAAAAGTACATTTCATTCAGTATGAGAGCCTTCACCCCAAGAGGAGAACTAATGCTTCATTTCTCCAAAAGGAAGACAATACCAAAATACTAAAATTGCCCATGCTCAATGTGTTCTTCTAAGTTATTTAATTGGGGATGCCTGGGTGATTCAGTGCGTTAAGTGTCTGCCTTCAGCTCAAGTCATGATCCTAGGGTCCTGGGATCAAGTCCTACATTGGACTCTGCTCAGCAGGGAGCCTGCTTCTTCCTCTGTCTTCCATATCCCTTGCTTGTGTGTTCTCTGTTTTTCTGACAAATAAATAAAATCTTTAACTAACTAACTAACTTAATTAATTACATCATGGAAACAATTTAAAATAGATAGGACCATTATAAAACCGAAACCGAAGACACTGTCTATTTAACAGTCTGTTTTTGGTTTGTTTCTTTGTTTTTTTGCTCTGTATTGTTTTGTTTTGTTTTGAGATTCTTAAGACAAGTGAAATTATATGGTATTTGCTTTTCTCTGTCTCACTCATTTCACTTAGCATAATCCCTCAAAGTTCATTTTGTCACAAACATATATATACATAAACACACACACATATATATAGGTGTGTGTGTGTATATATATATATATATATATATATATACCCATACACAAATACATATATATGTATATTTTATTTTTAGTTTTTTTTTGAAAAGCTGCATGGAAAGTTTATATTCAGGTAGGCACTGATATTCTAGAGCAATCACAGATGATTTTGGTAAAAACAAATTTAAAGAAAAAAACCTTAAATCTCCTGCTATGATTATGGATTTGTCTTCTTAAATTTACATACTATTGTTAACCAGTTTGATACTACGTTATTAATATACCAGTACAGTTGATACACCAGTATCAACACATTGTATATATAATACATACTATTATGTATATATATAATTTAAAATAGATGTGATATATGTATCACATTTTCTTTATTAATCTGTCAACAAACTCGTAGGTGTTTCCATGTCTTAGCTATTGTAAATAATGCTTCAATGAACATAGGAAATGCAGATACTTTTTTAAGATAGTGATTTATTTTCTTTGGATTTATACCCAGTAGGGGAATTGTTGATAGTTCTATTTTTAAGGTTTTGAGAAGCTCCATACTGTTTTGTTTTGTTTTAATAATTAACAAAAAATGTATTGGGGTTCCCGAGTGGCTCAGTGGTTTAAGCCTCTGACTTCAGCTCAGGGTCCTGGGATTGAGCCCTGCATCAGGCTCTCTGCTTAGCAGGGAGCCTGCTCCCCATTCTCTCTCTGCCTGCCTCTCTCCCTACTTGTGATCTCTCTTTCTGTCAAATAAGTAAATAAAATATTTAAAAACAAACAAACAAACATGTAATGCATTATTTGCCCCAGGGGTATAGATAGCTCTGTGAATCATCAGGCTTACACATTTCACAACATTCACCATAGCACTTACCCTCCCCAATGTCCATCACATAGCCACCTTATTATCCCTTGCCCCCCATGCCCCAGCAATCCTAAATTTGTTTCCTGAGATTAAAAGTCTCGTATGGTTTGTCTCCCTCCCTGGTCCCATCTTGTTTTGTTCTTTCCCTCCCTACCTCCCATGACGCCCCATCCCATTCTGCCTCTCAAATTCCTCATATCAGAGAGATCATATGATAATTGTCTTCTCTGATTAACTTACTTCCCTTAGCATAATACTCTCTAGCGGCACAAATTTGTTTTACTATGAACAGGGCACAAGATTCCCTTTTCTCCACATCCTGGTCAGCACTTGTTATCTCTTATCTTTTGGATAATAGCCATTCTGATAGGTGTGAAGTAATAGCTTATTTCTCATTGTGATTTTGATTGGCATTTCTCTGATTAGTGATGTTAAGCATCTTTCAGTGTACCTGTTGTCCATTTCTATGTCTTTGGGAAAATGTCCATTCAGTTTCTCTATTTTTATTTGATTTTTTTCTATTGAGTTATATGATTCTATGCATTCTTTTATATTTTGCATATTAACCCTTTATCAAATATGTGATTTTCAAATATTTTCTTTCATTCTGTAGGTTGATTTCTTTTTCTTTCTTTCTTTCTTTCTTTTTTTCTTTCTTTCTTTCTTTCTTTCTTTTTTTTTTTTTATTGTTTTCTTTGCTGGGTAGAAGCTTTTAAGTTTGATGTAGTCCCATGTTCTCTTGCCCCCCCTTGTACTCTTTGTCTTTCTCTCAAATGAATAAAGTCTTTAAAAAATCTTTAATTCAATTTGAGTTGATTTTTTTATGTTACTTTTATTGAAATGTTGTGTGGAAAATTTATATTCAGGTAAACACTAGAAGCAATCACAAGCAATCTTGGTGATAAAAGGTTTAAATCTCCTACTATTATTGTGGATTTGTTTGTGTCTCCTTAAATTTGCTTAGTATTATTAATTCAATTAGTTCGAAACTCTATTGTTAATATAGTAGTATACGCAGTTTCAAGTTTACAATTTCTGTTGATTTGGTCTTATTGTAGCCTATCGCTATGTAATGACTCCATTTAGCCTTAATTTTCCCTTAAAATTCCTTTTCTCTGATTTAAAATACTTTTGTATTTATAGTGTATTGTATTTTCTTTTGTTTTATGGTTTGCATGCCTATTTCCCTCTATTATTTTCATTCTTCCTGTATCTTTTTTATTTCAGTTTTGCCACTAAAGACATACTAAAATACAATTATCCAATAATAGAATTTTGTATTCATTTAAGGTGAAAATGTCTATATTAATAAGCAAATTTTATTTTTGTACTTAATATGATTGTCATTATATACTGGCTTTACCTATATTTCATTCTTTTTGTTCTTTCCATTGATCAAGCTTTTAATTCAAACTACATCTCTGAACCTCCCATCTTCCTCCATGTGGTGTTTTTTTCTCCCACTAGTTGTGCTATTCTGTCAGTCCTCAGGTTAATTTCTTGGATGTTCAGAATGATTTGATAATTATTTACTTGTGCTCAAGGGACAGGATAAGTCTAGGGTCCTCCTACTATGCCACCATCTTAAATCTCTCTCCAAGCTTTTCCTCCCTGAATTTTATTTTTATTTCTTCTCCTTTCCTATGCTGTATTCAATTTGTCCATTTTAACCCATATTCTCTCTTTAAATTTTAAGAAAATATATACTCTGTTTTTATCTTGGAGCAATTTTACTCATGTGTCTTAAAATGTATACTTGCATTAAAAGTGCTTGAACTGCATTAGTTCTCTAGTGTCTCAAAATTACATGAGAGATTCAGGGTCCTGGGATCAAGCTCTGCATCAGGCTCTCTGTTTAGCGGGCAGCCTGCTTCCTCCTCTCTCTCCCTCTCTCTCTGCCTGCCTCTCTGCCTACTTGTGATCTCTGTCTGTCAAATAAATAAATAAAATCTTAAAAAAAAATTACATGAGGGACTCATAAGGGAACCTGCAATCTCTATCTTTACCACTTTTGTTGGTCTCAGTTCATTTAATTTGTCCCCAAAGAAATTTGTTTTACAATTATTTTGGTAGTGGATTTTTGATGGAGTAATATTTTGGCCTCTGAAGTTTCTCTTCCTTAACTTGGATATTATAGGTTAGTAGAGAAATATAAATTGGCTATGATTAGAAAATTGATGAATGAGAATAAATATAAATTAGCATAGATTATCACAATAAAAAATAATGATAGCTTGGAATTAAAATAACAGTTAATTATTATTTGAAATGGGATCCTATGGGTTGGGAGCCTCAGTATTATATCTACTAAGAACTTTAAGTAATTTTGTGGTACTACTTGAACAGTTTATAAATTTATTTAGACCTCTTTGTTTTCTGGCCTATATTAATAATCATGATAATTCTGCAGCCAGAATTCTAATTGTTTTCCCTCTACACATGATCATTAGTTCTTTTTATGAGTCTGTCTTTATTTGGTGTGTTAAAGGGTCAACTGTGTATTAGATTAGTTTTGATTTATTTTGTTCTCACCTCAACATTTTTCAGTTTTAAGATTTATTTCTTTCTTTATGTCTCATGAGTTTTAGACATTATCACCTAAAATATAGAACCTTCATATTCACTTTTTTAAAAATTATCTTAATTATCCATTCTGTTGCTTATAGATTGCACATGTGTATTATACCCTCTTTGTCTCAGAACCTCTCTAATGTTTTCACTGCTTTATATCGATGCTTTCCAGAAAATTTCCCCAGAAGTTTCTACCGGTTCATTCAGTGTTGAACTATATCTAATCTGGTATTTAATCTGTCAAAGTTTTAATTACAATAAAATAGCTCATTTCCAGTATGATCACTTGTTCCTTTTTCAAATCAGTCTATGCTTGTTTCATAATATCCTAGGCTTTTAATTTTTTTCTCATTCATTATTTTCTCATTTAATTTTTTAAAACACATTTATTTTATATTCTAGTTTTTAATTTTTGCTCTATCTTAAATTCTAAGAATATTAACTGCATTAGTTTAGTCCAAACAGATTTGGCCATAATAGATTATTACCTTTGTTGATTTGACTTTTACTTGTAAGCTCAATTTTAAGGGAAATTTTATTTTTCTGTGTATTCTGGGCTGTGCAGATGTTCTCAAAGAAAGATTTATATATTCCTCTTGTTAATTTCCTGAGAGGTTCCACTGTCCCTAACTGTGTGTGTATGTGTGTGTGTGTGTGTGTAATACATATTATATGTAATATATATTATTTTATATTATATAAAAACACATTATATATTCAATATAACATAAAATATGTATTTTTTTCCTATACATTATCTGCTTGGACTGCCTTATATTATCCTATGATTAGCATGGGCTTGGGTTTTGATTCTTCAAAGAGTTTTGTTTTATAATAGTTTTTTTCTCTCCTTAAATGCCTAGACAGATATGAGTCTGCAAAGCACAAATCTGGTATGGCAGGAATATTTGATTAGTTTATGCTAATGCAGTAGTTCTCAGCCAGAGAAAATCTCCCTCCCTTACCTACTCACATATATATTTGTCAACATCTGGAGACATGTTTCATTGTCTTCAAAAATGGGTTGAAATTGTACTATTGACAACTAATATGTAGAGGTCAAGTGTACTGCCAAGAATCCTATCATATAAAGGAGAGTCTCACACAACAAATTTTCCAGCCAAATGTCAATAGTGTCAAGGTAGAGAAATTAATACAGGTAGTTTATATTGTAATTAAAATCTAAACTTTATTTTACTGAACAGCAAAAAGCAAACTATCTTTTTATTCTTTTAGGTCTTTCTCTTTCTTTATCAAACTTTGTTGCAGAAAGTATACTTCTGTGTAGGGGGAAATCATAGTCCTCTTTTCTTGAAAACTAATGAGATTTCTTTTTCCATTTTTTAGTAAGTTCAATTGACCTTTTTCTCACATGTTTAAAAAATACTCATTTTTCTAAATTACATTAAGTAGACTTGACACCTTTCATAAATTATGTTAAAATTCAGTATTTTCCATAGTGCTGGCCTGAAAGACCAATGTTATCTTCTAATTATCATGAATAAACTTACTATGTTTAGAATATGCAAAACATGTGAAAACCTTGAACATCTAATCACTATGTATATGTTAGTTTCTAATGGATTTCGATTTTACTTTTAGTAATATAGATTATCATAATATAATTCAAAAATTATTTAATTCTATAACTCAACTCAGTGATACTACACAAAATAACATTAAATCCTTGAAAAAAATCATCCTGCTTGATCATATTTTTATTCTTTACTTGATAGATTTGTGATAGCTTTAATTCTTATTCCATGATTTATTCTTTTTTAAAAATTGATACAATGATTATCATTTATAAATGGCACATGTCAGTGGAAATAAGCAAGTATCTTTCAGAATGAGGTCAACCCCTCTCAGTAACATTGCAATATATCATGATGATATGTTTCTCCATTATACGCAAATGTGGAGGACAAGATGACTTTGCAACCCTGATTGCCTGGGAACACTGCCAAAAATTGAATTTTGTGCTACATTAATGTAATGGAGAAAGACTTACTCTTGAATTGAACTTGTAAAAAAAAAAAAAAAAAAAACAACTCACTATAACCTTGACTAGCCATTACATAGAAAATCACATTTATAAACTTAAGGCTAATTAAAATGGTACACATAATATTTTAGATATTATAGTAAACAAATATAATGGCAGTAATATTAGTGATAAGCAGATATTATAATCTATTCATTATTAATACACATATACACCAAATCTATATTAAGGTCTTACTGTATGCTATAGTCTGTTCTCGGTACACATCTAGAAAATCAACAGGAGGAACAAATAAGGTCACTCACTTATGGATTTTATTCTTTATTTGAAGTAGGCATACAATAAACCATTAACTAAATTAATACAAAAACATTGAGTACTCATAGCAAGGATTTTGATAAAAATTAGATACTCCATTATGAGAGTGAGTTTTACATGAAAAACACTCAGAGGAGGTGATATTATGGTTTGAACTGTGTCCTCCAAAAGGAAACCTTAACCCCTGCAATATGAATGTGATATTTTTTAAGAAGAGGGTCTCTTGATGTAATCAAGTTAAAATAAGTTCATTAGATTGGCCCTAACACAATAAGGCTGATTTTATTATGAGAAAAATTGAGAATCCAGAGGCACAAAGAAAATACCATATGAAGACAAAGGCAGAGTTTGTAGTGATGCATCTACAAAGTGAGGAGTGCCATAGATCACTGGCATTCCAGAATGTGAATTCTTCATCAGAGCCCACAGAAGGAATGGATTCTTGTAATATCTTAATTGGACTTCTAGACTCTGGAACTGTGAGCCAACAAATTCCTGCGATTTTCTTTTTTTTAAAGATTTTATTTACTTATTTCACACAGAGAGAGAGAGAGATCTTGAGTAGGCAGAGAGGCAGGCATAGAGAAATGGGGTAAGCAGGCTCCTTGCTGAGCAGAGAGCCCAATGCGGGCCTCAATCCCAGGACTCTGAGACCATGACCTGAGCTGAAGGCAGAGGCTTAACCCACTGAGCCACCCAGGCGCCCAAATTCCTGCTATTTTAAGCCACCCTGTGTATGATGCTTTGATATGGCAGTCCGGGGGAACTAATAGACTTGGTATCTAAGTTAAGACCTAATTTATGGCATGAGTCAACTGGATGAAGAATTAGGGTAGATAATTCTGAGCAGAAGGATTAAATATTTCAAAGACTTAAGGCAAAAACAACATTTTTATATATCAGAAGCAGAAAGAAGGTGTTTTTGGCTGTAATGTGGAGATAATAAGGCAGGAGTATAGTTGTAGGAAGTGATATGAAATAGGTAGGTGAACAACAAATCATGTTTCCCAGATAAGGAGTTAATATTTTAGTTTAAGTAAATGAGAAAAGTTATTTGAGAAGAGTTATATGAGAAGAGTTATTAAATATTATAATTTAATAATAATTGGATGTGATCAGAAAGTAAAATTGTGTTTCAAAAAGAACACTGGAGAATGGAGTATGGGGTGAGGGATGGATAAGAGAGAAACAGGGCAGAGCAGATAGGCATGAGTTCACAGTAACAGTTTCAACATGTAGCAACAGTTTCAGGTGACAGTTTAATTGTAACATTCCAGGAAAGATCTATTATTTATAAAAATTAAAATGTTAAATTGACAGTTTATATATGTGAGTTTTGAATTCAAGGTAGATGTCGAGTCTAAAGGTATGCCTTTAGAAGTAACCAACAAAAACTTTGTATTTAAAGCTGCAGACCTGGATATGAGATAACTTATATTAGAGGAATATATATTCCTGTGAACTATTCCTAGGGGCTGCAATATTTTAAGACTGGATAGAATGTAGAACCCACAAAGGATATTGGTAAAGAATAACCTTAAAGTAGCAGAAAATTCCAGCTTTGATCTATAAAGGAACAGAAAACCAGTTCTTGCATGAAGGAATGGGTAGAAGTTAGTTACTGAAATGAATGAAAGACAATGCCAGGCAGAAGGATGAGCGTGTCCAAATTTCTGAGGGCAAAGGAGTACATAATACATTAATAAATAAAGGGGGTAAACAAACCTACAGCTTTCAGCATGATTTGAGGAAAGTGATGAAGAATAGGCCAAGGATGCATTCAGCAGCATATCAGTTGTATTTAGTGAAACCCAAACTAACCATGCTGGACCTTATCCTAATGGGTATGAGGGGGCTTCAAATTAGGCAGGGAAACGTCTAAATCACATACAAATATATTATCTGTGGAGTAAAGAATGGATTTGAGAGCAGTCAGCCCTACTCTGCCCTATTGATACTAATTTGGGCATTAACTTAATGATAGCAACCTCAAATATGACCTACAATGGAGATTACCCTATGGCTCAGTTACCTACAGCAGTCTTGGTTTACCCTGTGTTTTGACATAATTGTTAAATGTGTACACTTTCATATGTTGGTAAATGTTCAACAGCTGTCAGGGAGGGGTAGGTCTTGATTTATCGCATTTGCTGAGTTCCATGTTGAAAGTGCTATCCCCATAGTAACCAATTTCAAACTAATAGTATCATCTGGCTGACAAAATTTCTTTTCAATAATCGGCTCATTCAAGCCAATAAAAGGCAGTTCCAGTGCACCATTGGTTCTATTTTCTTAAATAATAACTTACTATTTGTTCACACTACTCTTTCACATTCAAATGGCCACCAATTTTGATGATAAATTAGTCACTGCCTAAAATGGAAGGATGTTATTAAGAATAAATCAGTATAAATATGCTAAGCTAATGTTAACTTTTATCATAATTTGTAAATGGGGAACAAAGTACTTTACACAAAGGAATTAAGAATGGAATAAAGAATTCAATGTAAATAATCCTAGAATAAAAATATATATATATATATATTTTTTAATATTTTATTTATTTATTTGACAGGCAGAGATTACAAGTAGGCCGAGAGGCAGGCAGAGAGAGAGGAGAAAGCAGGCTCCCTGCTGAGCAGAGAGCCCGATGCGGGGCTCGATCCCAGGACCCTGGGATCATGACCTGAGCCGAAGGCAGAGGCTTTAACCCACTGAGCCACCCAGGCGCCCCTAGATTTATAATTTTAATTGGTATATAGTACTTCATTAAATAGTGACTTACATGGACTATAACATATTATTATATGTTAGTTTTGGAAGATATTTTCTACTTACATAAAAAGTATTAAAGTACAATGTTTATAAATATCTCTTAAAGTTTACTTTGGGATACTTCAATCAGATCTATAATCTTTGCATAAAGCCTTTTGTTGACAAATTGAATAGCTTCTATAATATCTATTAATGAACTGCTTTGTAAACCTTGAAAAACAGAAATGCCTCCCATCAGATTATTATAATAAGAGCCAGTGATTCCTTTAACTATCAGGTAACATAAAAATAATATGTTTCTTATTTATAAGAAAAATAATTCAAATTGTGTGAAATAGGTTGAAATATCACCACTAAATAATCCATCTAAATAAATTGGCTTCACCTGCTACAATTTCTTATGTGTCAAATACTCCTTTCATCTTAGTATGCACTTTAAAAATATATTATTATAAATTTATTATGATTGTTAAAAATATAAAATATCTATAGTACTGGCTAACCAGGTGCAATTCCTAAAATCTGTTTTAATCATGGTATCTGACAAATAAAGATGCAAATTAGGAGTAATTTAGAAAAACATGATAATCGTTTTCAAAATTCTAAAGCAATTCATTCTTAGATGTAATAGCAAATTCTGTTAAAGATGTTTATTTGAAAAACAGCTTTCCTGAAAAATCAGAATAAAGCCTGTTGGGTGTGTAGCACCCATCATTTTCTGCAATTCAACCAGGATCTGAGTTATAAATGGTTCTTGCAAATGTCAGCTGCAATTCCCCATATTAAAGAGAGTGTTCAAGGGTATCCTATGGGGGAAGGAGAATTTAGTTTTAATGAGTCAATCTCTCTTTCTGTTTGGTATACTTCAGCCTCTCTGTTCTGAGTCTTAATGGTTATTGCTAGAATGGTCTCACTTGGCACATTTCACTGAGATGGATTGCTATTTGCTCACAAGAAAAGTTTTGTAACTGACTAATTATGTAACTCATTGCAATATTTTCCTCATTTCAAAAAACCAAAATCCAGATACAGATTTCTGTGGGGTTTTTTGGTTGTTTGTTTTTTATCATTTGTCTTGATTTAAGTCAAGTGTAAATACAAGATGCAATAAAATTTTCACTGAGAAAAATGACCTTTTACACATCAAGAGAAAATATCCATGTACCAGAAGATAGTAAAAACAAAAACAAAAACAAAAACAAAAAAGCAACAAAAACCTCATTACTTCACTAATACTAACAAATGAGCTCCATTGTTAAAAATGTCTTCATCATCAAAAATATGTTGGTTATCTATAATTTATCATCTTAAATGTGACCCAATCTTATAATCAAGTTTATAATATTATGAAGGAACGTCTTTAAAAAAGAATGTTAAATATTGTCTTCAATATAAAAAGTAGTTCGGGAATGTTCCTCCCTGTTGTGTAAGCCTTGACGGCCTTGGATTTCTTTTTTTGTAATACAGTGCCTGACCTAAGTTACATTGACTGCTGAAGCCTAGATTTCAAAGATGGCTATCTTGAATAAACTCATTGTCAACCACACAACTAAATAAAGAGCCAGCCCCTACCATCCACCCCCAGCTCCTCAGACAACTAACCATTTAGGCACATTTTTTTTCTTTTCTGTACTTTAAATTCCCATCTCTTATGCTTTAAATTCATCAACTAAGATTCAGCCCAGGGAAACCGTATGCCCCCGTCTTGAGCCCAATGAAAACAGAATCGAGTCCCATATGTGCTCAATCTCTCTCTCCCCTTTCTCCATAACCTCATGGTATGGCCCAGGTGTGCCAGGTACTTTCCAAGACTTGTAAATAATAAACACTTTTCCCCCAAAAGTTTTCTGATGGTTATTTCTGAGGTCATCTTACCACCTTAAGAACCATGAGGGCTGGTTCAGCCACAATACTGGTTATTACTTCCCTTGAAAGAACGAAAGAAAGAATGAAAGAACGAACGAATGAAAGAAAGAGAAAGAAAGAAGTAAGAAAGGAAGGAGGGGAGGAGGGGAGGAAGGAAGAAGAAGAAAGAAAGAAAGAAAGAAAGAAAGAAAGAAAGAAAGAAAGAAAGAAAGAAAGAAAGGAAGGAAGGGAAAAAAGGAGGAGAGGGAAAAAATGTAGTTTTTGTCTCTGTAAATATAGAGGTTACATTTTCAAACTATTGTATGCTTTGAGTAAGGTAACTGTTTGCATTATTTTGATTCCCTATTCCCTGTTGAGGAAACAGACATAGACTGAAAATGTCTATTGGGAAAACTTTGCTATTAATAGTAAGAAAAAGACATTTACCTTCCTGCACCTGCCTCCCCCTCTCCATTACCTGCCTCCAAAACCACACTTCCACCCATTTTCTGCCTTCATTGACAGATTTTCATCAACTCTAAATATATTTACCACTAGTTAAAAAGCTACATTTTCAAGTATTCCAAAGTATTTCCCCATAAATACTGTTATTAAATTGATAGTTTCTTTCCATAGTCAATACTGTTCATTGAATAGCCAAATAACAAAACAGTATTTGATGAAAGCAGATAGTATATTCAATAGCCAGAGAATAGAGTAAGAGAGCTCATGCTCTAAAGGCACCTCCTTCTCCCTATAGGGGGAGGGGACATAAATGATATGACTGGGGGGCAAACCCAAGATGCTTGATATCAATGGGATTCAGGGAAAGGGGCAGAAATTTCCAGGAACTTAAGCTGCTTCCCTTTTTCTTCCTTATTTTCTTCCTTATTTCTCTTATCAGGGTTTTCCTACCGTGGCACACTTAGGAAGGAGGTTTTAGTATCTTAATATAGTATAATGAAGAAATAATGTCAACTTTGTCCTATTTTGTCAGCCATCTTGGGTCTGTCGGGTTTGATCTAGTTTTTTATCATTTCTTGTGGTCTGGCATCAAGCTTATCTGGACAGGAACAGCTGTTGGGGAGCTTAGACCAAAAACAAGCTTTTAGAAAAATTCTCTTTGAGGCTCTTTGGACTTGGTCTGGTGACAATACTAGTTAAATTGAGCCATTGCTATCACTCAAAAATGCTAACCTCATAGCATGTATTAGTTCTCCTAGATAAGTAATTGCTGTGCTAGTCTCATACTCTGTTTTTTTGAGAACCAGGTATGACTTCCATTTACCTTTCCACCTTTTATCTGCAGAAGTCTGAAATTTATAGAGAGAAAGCTTATTAACTGAAATAGGAAAACTGATCATACTAAATTCTTCCACTTACAGAGACAAATGAACAACTGATATGTTATCAAATTCTGCTTGAATTACATTTCAAATGGCATATTTTAACATTCTTTAAAACATAATTTTATTATTATAATTCTGTTGTATAAGAATATATGATATAGAAATATTAAATATACCATTTAGATGGATTTTACGGAAAACAGGGGCAATAAATTCAGGTGATCATATTAATAATTTCTCTTCAAGAGGCGCCTGGGTGGCTCAGTGGGTTAAAGCCTCTGCCTTTGGCTCAGGTCATGATTCCAGGGTCCTAGGATTGAGCCCCGCAAGGGGCTCTCTGCTCAGCAGGGAACCTGCTTCCCTTCCTCTCTCTCTCCCTGCCTCTCTGCCTACTTGTGATCTCTGTCTGTCAAATAAATAAATAAAATCTTTAAAAAAATAATTTCTCCTCAATATTTTAAATAGGCTTGTTCTGTTGATAATTTGACCTATGTAAATTTGTGTCTAAGGTGGCATTTAAAGCCTATTGTAAGGTTTTATGTTTCCATGCATGTTTTATTGATGAAGATTCCAAAAATATCACTATCGACTTGATTCATTTAACCAATCTAATAACTTATAACCTAATATGAAAGGAGAAACTTTTTCTAGTCAACGATAAAGACACAGAGAATGAACATAAGATACACCAGACGGGTTTTTCTTGCCAGCTATTCAAGTAAGTTGCTATGTGTGTTTGTGTAATGAATAAAACCTGCTACCTTGCATGCTTTTTCTTTCCAAGCTGAAGAAATATCTTATCAGTAAAGTACATGAATTTTAGTCCTTGGATTTTATGGAACTTTTTTTTAAATTTGTTATTTGCCACTCATTAGCTGTGTCCAGCTGTGTTTGCAGTTGGCAGGTAAGTGAAGTCCAGACTATTGAAATATTATGCATTGCTTTTATCACACAAGATGCTTAGTTTTCTTGTTCCCAAACAGCTAGAGTTACACATGTGTGTTGTTCTTTGCTTCAAGTTTTGCATATTCTCAAAGAAAATACTCATTTTTAAGATCTATTTGATCAGTACTATAATTCATTCAGTGTTTAGTACAAGTCAGGGATGAAAAACATAGAAAAACAAAGAGAGTGACTAAGAGAAACATAAGAAAGGAAGGAGGGTAAGTGGGAGAGAGAAAAGAGAATAGTACTATTGGGCTACAGTGGTTAAGAAATAGGTCACCAGATTCAGAAAGAATTAGCTTGGGAATTTTAAATCTCAATCATTTAGTTTTGGTATTGGTCAAGTTATTGAACGCTCTGAAACTTTGATTTTCTTTTACAAAATTGCTATAATACATTTTCCTATTCACAAGTTGTGTAGATGATGATCAAATGGATTAATCCATGTGCAGCGCTAACCACAGTGCCTGTCACAGAGCATGCAGTTGATAAATGTTAGCTATTACTATTATATATGGTTGTGGAATACAAAACGGTTGCAATGATAATATGCTTTCAATGCATAAAACTGTTACTGCTCCAAAGATGAAAAGAAACAAAAGTGAAGTACTTGTAGATGGAAGTTAATCTATAATTTCTAGGTTTTTGTAATATATGTGTGTGGGAGTTCCTATTATGTGCTAGGCACTCTGCTAGGCAGGTTGACATGGGAATACAAAGAGGAATTACACTTCAGTTTGGAAGAGAGAGAGAGTATTACAATTGAATATGCTGAAGTACTGTGATCAAAATATGAAAAATATATTATGGAAGCACATAGAAAGAATGACTATTCTTAACAGTGGCATTAGGAGGTGATTTCTCTGAGAGGATTCCTGAAGACCAAAAGAGTTGTTTGTACACACTTCTGTAGGAATGTATGAATATTAGAGCAGGGAAAAACCAAAGGATTCCAAATACTATGATCATATTTGCAAAGATCTTGATATGTGTCAGAATATAGCATTTTGACCACTGCAAGGAATTAATTACCAGATTCATAGTAGAATTTTAAAAATGGGAGACTACATAAATTACTCTACTTCCAATAAATCAGTTCTCATAAATCATGTGTATATTTTAGTGAAAGTTCTTTTCTATGGCATTAAATGCTGGCATATATCCCATAATTTTCCACATTGCATCACTTTAGAACACTCCATTTTACTGACATAGGTCTAGGCTTTCTGATGAATCTTAATGGAGTATATTATATAGTAAATAGTTTAGTACTTCCCAAAGATCATGTCAGTAGGCATTTATTGTGAAATGAAATTACATTTTGTAAACTTCAACACTGGATTCTTTAAACAGGATGAAACTTAGTAAAGTATAGCTTACTACTTAACCATGCGTATTATTTGCAAGATTTTGGTTGAAATCATGTCATATTAAACATTTTTTTTTCCTGGATGACTTATCCAGGCTAGAGTTAAAATAGCTTATTTATGTAAGTATAAATAAATAAATAGCTTATTTATGTAAGTATAATTAATTGGCCTCTGAACTATAGACAGATCCAAATAGAAACATTGTCCTGTTACCCACCTTTATATAATGTGCAGCTAGATCAGTACTGGTGATGATGTTGCTGTCTTTCATTTTCCCTCAAGTGCACACATTCTTGAAAAAAAATGACTTCAATGTTTTACAGCCTTGTTGAAGGGTAACTTATTCTTAATATGTAGTCTTTCTACATTGCAGTAAACATATTTTGATCAATATCCTTTACTGTAGTTCTTCCATGACAAAATATATACAAATTTCACAAAGAAAAATAATAGAAACTCTAAAACAGAATCAGCTTATTGGTGTCTAATACTGTCTTATTCTCTTTCTTTTTCTTTTTTTTTCCCTAGTGAGATTTCTATGACAAACTTCTTCAGAAGCCACAAATTCTATGGTTAGTGAATGTTTCTCAGCATGTGTGCAGGATATTCTGAGACAATGACTAACATTATTAAAAAATAATCAATTATGCATGACTGAAAGGAATAACTACTAAGCAACTTAAGCATTAAAAAGTCATTCTGATCTAAGGTAAATTTAATGGAGTGAAAATCCAATACCTGATTTATTTGACTGATTAAACCAAAGGAAGTGACCAATGTTACAAATTAAGGAGCATTTTCATGTGTCAAATCAGCAAATAATTGTTCATCTACATTTGGTTACCTATAAAGTAAACATCTATGAACTATCTTTTCTAAGAAAATTTCCCATTTTTCCCTGGACTGAAGCCACAAATGAACAAGAAGATCACATCAACCTTAAGCACTGCTTTAAAATATAAATAGAACCAGAAAGAAATCAATGAAGCATGTTTCAGCTTTCTTTTCCTATTCCAATTTTCTGAACCTCCAGTTTCCTCAGGTATTTTTATCTTGTACTCTGTGTACCCATCCAAACCACTTCAAATATTTTTTATTTTCTACTTGGGGTTAAAATACCAAGATTTAGTGTTATGTATGTTTGAAGTTTTAATAAAAGTTTCAATTCAATAAATACTTATTTCTCACTTAAAATAACTTAGTTTGGCAAAGACCCAAATATGTTAGAACCACATTTACATATATTATTCTATTTAGTCCTAATCCTCAAAATCTAGTAATAACAGAAATGTACATGGTATATATTAAAAATCACACACATAAAAATAAGAACTTAATATCTGGGTTATAATTAATTGATACATTTTAGTTTCTATAGTTATTACTATTTGAGAATAATAATAACAGAAAGAAAAGTAAAAATCTGTTTAAGAATATGAAAGTTAAATTCAAAGGAAAGAATTAAGGAAGAAATTAAAGTTTAGAAGATACACTTTAAAATAAATTATATCATGAACACCAAATCATGTTTTTAACTGAGGTATTACTACAAATAATGTAAATTATAATGATACCATGATTGCCTAAATCAAGTAAACAGAGTAATTATGGCTAGAGAAACTATTGTGGTAAAGTTTTTCTTGAGTAAGGATGCCTTTATTTTGTCCTTAAACTTGAATACTCATCTGTATTTTGGGTGGATATTCAGGCATATCAGAGAGGAAAATGACATTCTGAAAATGCAAAAAAATGAAAGAAGGAGACATATGAGATAAACCCCACACTTACCCATCTCTCTACATAGAGATAATTTCTCTAATCAGTCTCAGGTTGAAGGTCCTGCTGAGAAGAAAAGACAGACAGTGGAATTCAAGGATACTGTTGCCAGGCAGAGCATCAGAAGGAGGGAACTGTATGGGACTCAGGCTCCCTAAGGATCTTTGAGCTCTCTTCATTTTGGGGGTGAAACTTCACAAGGCCAAACTAAACAGCTTCCATGGAATGAAGATGGGGCTGGAGACTTTGGCATTCTGACCCATATGAGAGAGATTTTGATAATACCAAAGCCTTCTTTTGAGACAGATAGGTCACACCTTAAAACCAATGACCACATCACATGGTAAGAGCTTCTCTAAACCCCCCAAACAAAGACTCATCAGAAGCCTTGAAACAGTCAAGAAAAGCTGTCATAGATTAACTCCTTTTTAAAACGAAAAAAACCCACATTTTTTAAAGAAAGACAACATAGTGCATATCCAGGAATTAGAAATAACAAAGAGCTTAGTGCTGTAGTTCAGAGATAGAGCATTTGATTGTAGCAATAACAAAGATCATGAGAAACTATTCTAAATACATTTAAGGACTTAATAGTAACAAGTGATTTTAAAAAGTAAAGATGAGGACCCGTAGGGAAAAAATAAAAGTGGTAAAAAGAGCCAAATGGAAAAATCTGTAAGTCAAAAGTACAGGGAAAGGAAATGAAAATTTTATCAGATGTGTTTTTTAGGATATTAGACACTGAAGAAAAAGAATAGCAGTAGAAACTATCAAATGAGAACACAAAGGGAAAAACAAGTGTTAAAATGGTAGAAATTTTGTGAGTTATAGGAAAACAGCAGGGATTATGAGAAAGTTTCTAGTACAATAGTAAATATGTATCAGGAATCTTAAACAGAAGAGAGAGAATGGGACATAAAATTCAAGTAGTGGTTTCAAATTTACCAGATTTGTTGAAAATGTAATGATGCACATCACAACCTTTAGAGCAAACTCTAAAAGTATGCAAAAATAATCATAGCAAAATAATAATAATAATAATAATAATAATAGAGGAAGCAAGTGGTCTTAAAAAAAAGTAGGATAAATTTTTCCATTTCCTTGTGAGCCCAGAAGTGGGTTGCAGGATGATATGTAGTTCTATTGTTTAATTTTTATCTTTTAAAAGACTTTATTTACTTATTTGACAGAGAGAGATCACAAGTAGGCAGAGAGGCAGTCAGAGAGAGAGAGAGAGAGAGAGAAGGAAGCAGGCTCCCTGCCAAGCAGAGAGCCTAATGCGGGGCTCGATCCCAGGACCCTGAGATCATGACCTGAGCCAAAGACAGAAGATTAACCCGCTGAGCCACCTAGATGCCCTATTTTTAATTTTTAAAGGACTCTCCATACTGTTTCCCATAGTGGCTGTATCAGTTTACATTCCCACAAACAGTATACAAAAATTCTTTTTCCCCCACTCCTTTACAGCACTTGCTATCTTTTGTCTTTTTGGTAATAGTCTAACAGGTATGAGATGATATATCATTGTGGTTTTGATTTATATATTTTTGATAATTAGTGACACTGAGCACTTTTTCAGGTACTCACTTTTTCAGGTACTGAGCACTTTTTCAGGTACTGTTGGCCATTTTTATGTCCTCTTTGGAAAAATGTCCATTCGATGCCTTCACCTGTTTTGTTTTGCCTTTTTTTTTTTATATATATATATTGGATTGTGTGTTTTTTGCTATTAAGTTAAAGGAATTTCTTATATATTTTGGATATTAACCTCTTATCAGATATGTGGTTTGAAAATATTTTCTCCCATTCCATAGGTTATCTTTTTATCTTGTTGATTATTTTCTCAGCTGTACAGAAGCTCTTTAGTTTGAGATAGTACTACCAATGTATTTTTGCTTTTCTTACCTGTGCTTTTGATGTCATATCCAAGAAACCACTGCCAAGACTAGTATGAAGTTTTCCCTAGGTTTTCTTCCAGGAATTTTATCGGTTTCAGGTCTTACATTTAGGTTTTATATCTTCGGTTGATTTTTGTGTATGATATAAGATAAAAGCATCATTTCTTTCTTTTGAAAGAAGGTATTCCATTTTCTCAAAACAGTTTGTTGAAGGCACTATCATGTCCCCATTGTATATTCTTGGCACACTTCTTGAAGATCAGTTGACTGTTTATGAGTAACCTTATTCCTGGGATCTCTATTGTGTTCTATTCATCTAAATGTCTGTATTTATCTAATTCTGCTATTAATACTGTAGCTTTGGAATATATTTTGAAATCAAAAAGTATGATGCCTGCAGCTTTGTTCTTCTTCCTCAAGATTACTCTGACTATTTCAGGTCTTCTGTGGTTCTATATGAATTTTAAGATTTTTTTTTTCTATTTCTGTAAAATATGCCATTGGGGTTTTGAAAGGGATATCACATGTTCCCTCATTTTTATTTTTTTTAAGATTTTACTTATTTATTTGACAGACAGAGATCACAAGTAGGCAGAGAGGCAGGCAGAGAGAGAGCAAGGGAAGCCAGCTCCCTGCTGAGCAGAGAGCCCCATGCGGGGCTCAATCCTAGGACTCTGGGATTGTGATCTGAGCCAAAGGCAGAGGCTTTAACCCACTGAGGCACCCCGTTCCCTCATCTTAAAAAAAAAAAAAAAAAAAAAAGTTAAACCGAAAAGTAAAAAATTAAAAAGAGAAAACACAGTTTTTTTTTAAATTTTTTAAGATTTTATTTATTCATTTAACAGAGAGAGAAATCATAAGTTAGCAGAGAGGCAGACAGAGAGAGGGGGAAACAGGCTCCCCACTGAGCAGAAAGCCCAATGTGGGACTCAATCCCAGGACCCTGAGATCATGACCTGAGCTGAAAGCAGAGGCTTAACCCACTGAGCCACCCAGGTGCCCAAGAAAACAGTTTTTAAAAAGCACAATAAAATGGAAAACAAATAGAAAAATGGTAGATATAAACACAAACATACCAATAGTTACATTAAATATATTCTTTTCCTACCCACTTAATTGGGAGGGAGACAAACCATAAGTGACTCTTAATCCCACAAAACAAACTGAGGGTTGCTGCGGGGAGGGAGTTTGGGAGAAGGGGGTGGGATTATGGACATTGGGGAGGGTATGTGCTTTGGTGAGTGCTGTGAAGTGTGTAAACCTGGTGATTCACAGACCTGTACCCCTGGGAATAAAAATATATGTTTATAAAAAATAAAAAATTTAAAAAAAAAGATAAATATAAAGGAACTACATGATCCAATAAAGGGAAGTAGTTAACATACTTAAAGGAGATTAAAAAGAGACTACAGCTCTATGTTAACTACAGTAAACACAGCCCGTATACATACATACACATATATAAACACATATATAGGTTGAAAGTAAAAGAACAGAAAAATGTACCATGAAATTTTAATCAGAAGAAGGCTTTTGTGACTCTTTTTAATTAAAAAAATAGATTCCACCACAAGGTAGAAATAGTAACATTTCATAATGATAAATGAACCAGTTGAACAGGAAGACATAAAAATCATAAGTTCATATGTGCCCAATGAGAGAACCTCAATATACATGAAGCAAAATCAGGCAGTGCTACAAAGAAAAAGAAACAAAGCTACAATCATTTTTACTATCCATCTTTGGATTTTACCATTCATCTCTGGGAAATGAAATAAAACAAAAAAGCTAAGAGGAATATTATCTGAATGACACTATCCATCATTTCAACTTAATTTTCATGTACAAAACACTATACCACAAACTATTTATAAAGCTTTTAAATTGAACATGGAATATTCACCAAGATAATTCATATGCTGGACCATAAACAAATCTCAGTGATATTAAAGATGTTGAAAGATTACTTAGTCCTTTTTCTTGTCACAATAAAATTGGAAATCAATACAAATACATACAATCTACAGTGTCCGTATGTACAGTAAAATTACAATAAATATATATGTGTGTATATATGTATTTTTTATTTCTATCTCCTTTACATACAAATTTTCTTTCCTTTGAAACTTTTTTCCAAAATATTTCACTTTTCTACAAATATATATAGAAAGAATTTTTTTATACTTAAAGCCAACATATGCCAAGTAGAAAGAAGGAGCCCAACTTTGATACACAGTGCACCCTTGAACAACACAGCTTTAAACTGCATGGGTCCATTTATGCAAAAAAAAAAAAAAATTAAATACACTATAGTACTGTAAATATTTTTTACTAACAATTTTAAGAATTTCTTTTCTCTAGCTTACATTATTGTAAAATATAGTATATAATACATATTACATACAAAATATGTGCTAACCAAGTGTTTATGTTATCAGAAAAGTTTCTGGTCAACAATAGGCTATTACTAGTTCAATTTTGGGGGAGTCAAAAGTTATACTGGATTTTGAGGTTGTGGTGGGTTGGCATCCCTAACCCTCACATTGTTCAAGGGTTAATTGTAAAAAAATATATAGGTTTTTCAACACATGTTTAGCTTTTTAAAATGTCATCATATAAATAGAGCTCCAGTGTTAAGTAGGCATCGATGCTTCAGCCAGTGGTTTTTAGACAGAACTGTGGACCAGCAGCAGCACATCACCTGGGGACTTATTAGAAATGCAAACACTGGTACTTCTCCTAGAAATATTGAATCAGAAACTCAGGAGTTGAAACCTAGCAAACTGTGTTTTATCTGGCTCTCCAGATTATTGCAATACACATGGAAGTTTGAAAACCATTGGTTTTGAGGCATTTCAGTTTTGTCCTGTCAGAGAGATATATGTTCAAAGTTGCTATGGATGATAAAAGGTGATTTTGCTACATAACCATTTCCTGAGAAATCTTTTAAAAAACAGACAAATGAAAAGGCAGATTCATAGATGTTATACATATATCCAAATTCATCAAGTTGTATACATTAAATATGTAGCTATTTGTATGTTAATTGTATCTTAATAAAGTAGTTTCAAAAAAAGCCAACCAACAAACAAAACAAAACACATAATTGCTATTGAAACAGACACACACTTTTAGTTTGGTAGTCTTCAAGTAAATGAAGTGCAGTAGACATTAGCTTCTCAAAAAATTCTCCAAAAAACTGAGTTGTTTGGAAATCAAAAATATAATTTCAAAACCACTTCAAGTCTGCATCTCTCTGGAACTGCTTGATCATTTGCTTAAAATGTAAAAAACAAATAATTCAACGACATATTAATTTCTCAAACAGTGCCTTTGGTTAGTATTTAAACATTTTTGAACGTTTGACTCAACTGACTGGTTAATTCAGTCTGGATCTTCAAACCATTTTTATAGAAGTATTTGGGGATGACATAACAGCTATGATATGAAGAATGTTAGCATTTTCAAAAGCTTTCATTAAAATTCTAAGCTTATTGAATTATTCTTTTTTTCTTTTGGTCTCACAAATTTATGAAGTTTAATTCAAACTCTGAATTTCTGAAGTGCAAATATCCATACTAATTAAAATTCAGTCAAAACACACAAGCTTAATTGGGACTGAAAACCTCCTGAGAAAGTTACCTTAGATTATTTCAAGTCTGAGTATTTCTAGGACTTCTTTGTTATGCCAAGATCCAATTATTACAATTGCGCTTGTCCTTTCACGATTTCCTCACAGTAAGTTTTAGTTTCTAATAGTTTCATAAATGAGTAACCAGAATAACACATCTAGTTCTCAGGACTTAGCAATGATGAGCAAAATTGCTTTCATTATGTTGTGCTATGTAGATGATAGAATGGAAACTTAAAAAAATTCTAAAAAGTCATGTGTTAATAATAAACATAGTAGCAGGATCATCTTACAGGTATAGGAAGATTAGAGGCAAAAGGTTTTTGACAGTTTCACTCTGTCAGCACAAACACTCATTGAAGTATTTTTCCAATATTCACTATGAACTAAATTAGCAATCATGTCTATTTCATGTGTAAATTAGCAATCAGTTAGGACTAAAATCAAAATGATAGATTTTAAATTGTAAGTTTCTAATTTTACTTCAAATTGACAGTACTTGAAAATCTGAACCCTATAAAATAATGATACATATTTATTTATATGTCAATGTCAGTATTTTAGGATAGCTAGCCCATAATAATAAAGACCACAACATGCTACATAGCCCACACACAGTAGAAATTTATTTCTTAGTCATGTAATAGTCCAGAGTAGTTTTCCTGATTAGTAGGTAGTTCTCCTTTAAGCTGTGAGTCAAAAGTCCAAGCCTTGTAAGTCATTTGATTCTCCCATTCTCTAGGGCCTTGTTATGGCAAGAATCCACCTAGAATAGGGACAGGGACAGTCTAGGGAGGAAAATACTTTCTAAGATTAGTCTTGAAATAGAACCCATCGCTTATCTCAGTAATAGGTATTTATCTAAATCAAGGGAGGCTGGGAAACGTAGAGCAGCTCTGTGCTGAAGAAGAAGAAAATGAGGTTTGATAAACTGGTAGCTATCTTTGTTGCATTCCTTTACATATAATTTGATAATTGATACTTTTCAAAAGCTTAATTTATAGAGGTTTGCCTAAAATGGTACTATTATAGCTTAAATTTTACCCACAGCAAAATTATCTGGATGATCTAAGTGATAATAAAAAGATGAGAAGTTATTTCACAAAATTTCACAAAAACACCAAAGTCATAAACTCAAAACATAGGCTTGTATATCTGTGTTTATGTATGCACTCACATGTGATGTCCATGATACTTAGCTGTGGTAGATAAGGAAGAATGTTGCTTTGTATCCATACTTGAATATAATTTGGATATTGTGTTTAATAAGATATGGTTATCTGTTTGCATTGCTTCAATTATCACTCCAATACAGACACAAAGTATATTTTTAAAAAGTGTAAGTTTCAAACATTACAAATAGTCAATCTTGGTTAAGCTGCTTACTAAATCTGTGGCTTACTAATTGTGTGACTTTGGGCAAGTTTCTTAATCCCTTTCAAATCTACTCTTCTCCTTCTTAAAAGGGCAAACTTTTGCCCTTTTACTTTGAAGTTTTTGAGGATTACATGAAATAATGTATGACAACTCTCTGACTCACAGAAGACAATCCGTAAATAGTAACTATTATTTTTATGACTCTCATATCTTTAGTCCTCTCTCTCTCTTGAACTTGTGGTCTGTTTTCCAACTTCTTACTAGATATTTCTATTTATCTTGTTTTCCTATTTTATTTTTCCAGAAGCTAAAAGCATTGCTCTCGACTTACTTTCATCGAGATCCAGGAAACACGTTTAGAATGCACCTCCACCTCTATCATAATGTCACTAGTAGAGCCTCATTATGTCTCATGTATGATGTATGAGTAATGAAATATTGGCTGCTCTCATTCTGCTGTTCCCACTTAAAAAAAAAAAAAATTCTAAGTCTTTAAAGGCATGTTACAGCTTACATGAGTTCTCAAATCTTTACCTTGATTTCAAGACCCTTCAAACACTTATCAAAACTCTTTCAACTTTACTTCCTGCCATTCCTTTTGCCAGACCCATATGTGTTATCTTAAACTCTACCTATATATTTGCCTGGAAAAAACATTCTTCTCTTTGTCCATTTGTCCATCCTGGCGCATCTGCTTATAATGCATTTCCTTAATATCTTCCTATATTATTTATAACATATATTTATATGTATTTTTAATTTATTTATGACGTATATATATATTTTTTATTTTTTGCAACATGGGGGCTTAAGTGGGTACGAGAAGAATAAATGAAAGAAAATGGGACTGGGAGGGAGACAAACCATAAGTGACTCTTAATCTCACAAAACAAACTTAGGGTTGCTGGGGGGAGGGGGTTTGGGAGAAGGGGGTGGGATTATGGACATTGGGGAGGGTTTGTGCTTTGGTGAGAGCTGTGAAGTGTGTAAACCTGGTGATTCACAGACCTGTACCCCTGGGGATAAAAATATATGTTTATAAAAAATTATAAAAAAATATGATGTATATTTTTAAAGGAGCCCTCTACTCTAGGGCTTCTTTAAGACTACGTTGGAATTTGAATTCAGCAACTTAATTTTTTAGGACGCCTGATGCATATGTTTTTCTTGCTAGAAAAGGCCAAAATCAGTCTCCATATTGAGAATAACTTTCAAGTAGAGGGTACATTATCTGTTCTTCTTTCTTCCAACTATTGCTTTCATTTGCTTTCAATTCAATCTCTCAAAAGAGAGATTGTGCTTTGGTCTAAGTGTTGACATCTCTCTAACGCCTTTTGCTAGATTAGAGAAACTCCCAGGTTGAAGCCCATATTTAGCATTATGAATCAACCAGACCTGGGACTTGGATTATTATGCTATTAAACTTTCTGGTATTAAATAGACCAAAAAACACCCTATTAGCAATTGAGGCATGCATTTCCTAATGTGAGCAATAATACATTTGTTAGAATTATTGGAAGAAAAGAGAATACTTCTCTCTCTCTCTCTCTCTTTCCCTCCCTTTCTCTCTGTCTTTTCCTAGAGTTGCAGAAAGATTTTACCCACTCTTTCATTGGTACCTTGCAACCTTTCTGAGATGACATCTTGTTCTTCAGTTGTTTTTCTTTTGTTAAAAAAGTTTTGTAGACTTTTTTAATCTCAGCAATAACATTTCGATGGAATGAGGTGAGGAGTTTGGATGGTTCCTTTATTTTCTTTAAGAGCTTTCTATTTTGGTGCTCCAGTGAAGTTCAGCTCCTTTATAAATGGTACCTTTATGGGTGTGCATGCACTGGTAGGGCATGGGCTGGTCAGCGTGCCTTCCACTTGTGATTCAGTGACACTTTCCTTGTTTTCATAGGTTTATGAACTTGAACAGTATGATTACTTCTCTCTTTCCACCACCAAGCCTCCTCTTTTTCCTCCTTGTTCCCTAGATGTATTTCCATGCTTTACTTCCCCTAGAGTTATATGCTTTCATACCCTCTCTTTTTGAAGCACCAGGTTTTATCCATTCTCAACATCCTTACCAGGACAAGATATTGTCTCGGGGTATTTTTATTTCTATTTCACCACTATTAAGGTTCCTTTATACAAATTTCTTTTTTGTAGTCTTCCTTTAAATTTACTACTCTTCAAAAATGGGCTCCACACTTGGGTCTGCTGTATTCAAGTGTTGGTTTTCCCAGTTATATGTAAATTGAACTTTAGTGTTCTCTGTTTATCGATTATCCTATAGGATGTGTGAAGCACTACAAATATAATGTTGTCAACATTACCTTAAATATACCAGCAAGTCAGTGTATCTCAAGTAGTTGAAAGTCAATGGAATTAAATATATGACCCCGACTAAATATTTTTAATATATTGGCCGGCATAATAAAAACACCTCAGTGAAGACTAGAAAGAAATACAAAGAGTAAAACTTGTTCTCAGAGAAAAGATAAGAACTTAGATTGTTATAGGGCACCTGAGTGACTCATCATTAAGCATCTGAGCTCGGCTTAGGTCATGATCTCAGGGTCCTGGGATGGAGCCGCACATAGGGCTCCCTGCTTCTCCCTCTTCCACTTCCCCTGCCTATGTTCCCCCTCTCACTGTCTCTCTCTCTGTCAAATAAATAAATAAAATCTTTAAACAAACAAAAGAACTTAGACTGTTTTAAACAAATTCTTAGTAGTTATTCAAGGAAGCAAAGATTTCATGTGAAGAGATTGTAGTAAATCTGAGAGCAATGAAAAAAGAAAGCAATGGCTCATCTTTCATCATTCATTTACTCACTCAATACTACAAAGAAATCACTATTTTTTTTCTTTTAAGGTAATTTTTAAAAAATTAGATACAATACAACAAAGGTTGTCATTTATGAATTTTCAGTTCCTCTAGGCATAAATAAAATTACTTGGAGGTTGACAATTCTACCTTAAGGGGTAACACATTTTATACGAGGTCCTGTAATGATCACTCTTCTCTTTTCTCCTTCTATCCTTTGCTTCTTTCTCCTCTAAATCCTTTATGTTTCTTATCACATATGCATATCCCTTGTTGAAAATATAAAAATCAATTATTAGAAATAGGAAAACCAATTTTGTATTAATATGGGGTTGCTGTTAAAAGCATTCTCATGATCCTTGTTTTTACAATTACCCTGTCTGAAAGGAAAAAAGAGTGAATTCAGTAAACATAAATACCTGGAAAATATAGCCTACTGAATGTGACTATTAACTAGATATAACTACTAGATATAACACACACTTCAAGGAGCATATTAAGGAATCATCTTTTTATATTGCCAAAAATGGTCTGAAATTCACTTTACTAAATAGAAATGCTTATATTTCACAACAATGTGGTTTGGACAATCATTGTAAGGAAAGATTTATTCGTTCATATTTTTAATTGGCATTTTGCATTTAACAAACTTTGAGTGCAAATCACTAGACCAGGGAACAGGAGTGTATGTATGTGTTGGTGGAAGTAATGATAAGTATATAACTAATACAGAGAAAGCAAAACATCTTTTCCCTTTAAAAGGGGGCGGGGAGAAAACACAGAAAGCAGTGTCACTGGAGGGGGCAGTTTGCAGTGCTTGAGTAGATTGGATGATTTTTACAGCAACATTCCGTCAGTTTTATGGAAATTGTTGTTTTTAAAATGATTTTCTAAGCAATGAGAGTGATTAGACAATTAATTATGCTGGCATAAAAACGTCAATTCTTTTAAAGAAATATTAATTAAAGTCCTAATCCATGAAATTTTCTTCTGGCCAAATTAGAAAAGAAAAGAAAACAAGACCAAAGAAAGATAGTTGTCTCAGCGGGATTATGAAGAAACTATTTTTCACATGTTCCAGTGATAGATAACAAATTCAAGAAGCCTCAAAAAATTTTGCCATGTATACTAAGGAAGAAATATTTTTATTATTTAAGTCAGTTTCCATGCTCTTGATTGTATGGATATCTGCAACTGACAAGAGACAGAATCTTAAAATACAGAAAAACCTACATGTATAAAATGCAAATTCTGATGTCCAAGAAAAAGAAAATATTTCAGTAATTTAAGGTGTACTCAATGTGATGCAGACATTTAAAAGTGGATTTAAGTATCAATCCTATCATAGGAAATATATAAATTGACAAAGGAAAATATGATAACTATACCAAACGCTACCACTGGCAAAGAAAGATTCATGAGCCTTGTTTATAAAATTTCTGTACTTTCTTTATTTCAAAATTGTGGTTATATTACATATGAGGTTAAAATGTACAACCTTGGAAATGATTTACATTAGCACCATGTACATTCCCATGCAAACATTCACATATCCTTGCGAGCATTACATTTCCTTGTGAATATATTTTCCTTGTGAACGTCCTTGTGGGAAGAGAAGCACCCATCACACAAGCGCCATACACGTTTTCCCTGAGAACCTCTCCTGTGTGGTTCTTTTCCAGAGTAGCCTGGTCATTGCTGATCATTTTCAATTGCTGCTTTATTGCTATAAATGTTTTCAACATGGCAATTTTATAATCATAACTGATAATTTTAGCATCAAAATTTCTTGGGAGTGTGACTCAGTTTTTAATTTTTTCACTCAGGTGACTTTTCTCTGAAGTTGTTACACGAGGGTTTTGTGCTTGGGTGTTCTTTTGACTTGTATTTAGGTGATCTGAATATATAAGTTACTGTGGGACCTGAGCAAAGGGTCTTTTTCTTCAAAAGTTTCACTTTTACTGATGCTAGGCACCACTTGCTATAACCTGTAATGACTTTTTGTATTAATAATTGGTGTGCTACTATAAAATAATAAAGGAGTCTTATTTTCCTATTCTTCCTTCTTTCCTTCCTTCCTTCCTTCTTCTATCTTGTTCTTCATTTAATCTCTCCTTTTCCTCCTTCCTTCATTTTCTTTCTTTTCTTCTTGCTTTCATTATCAGTATATATCAATGCTTTTTTTGTTTTCTTTTTTTTTTCCTTTTTTCTTTTTTCTTTTTTGCTTGAAGTTGATTTTCTTTTCCTGGCCCCCGTTTTCCATAAAATCTTAGCTTTAGCTGAAGGGCATATTTCCAAGTGCATGTGTTACTTGCATGTCCAGCGCCTTGCCTCCTGAATCCTGACCAGGCTTTCACACAGAAAGCTCTATATTCTATCACCACATGCCCTTAACCACTCTGGGCTTTCGCACTAGCTTTTCACTGTGAAATCATGCCTCCTCCTTTCAGCCTTGGGATTTATCGTAAAAACCTGTGAATGCAAATTGATTTTATTTATGTTTATTATACCCCTGTCAAACCTTTATTTCTAGGAAATGTTTTCAGACTCTCTAATCTGCCATTTTGTAGGGAGTACATCCAAAAGTTTCCATTAATATATAACTGTTGTATTGCTTGACTTTCTTAAAGAAGTATATTTTTCTATTCTGAAAAAAATAGTATCTTCTAAATACTAATCTATATAATAAAATGCACATTTTCCAATATGACATGCAAGTAGTTGTTTTCATTATTAAGACTTCATTTTTTTAGAAGAGTTTAACATTTATAGCAAAATTGAGGGTAAGTTACAGAGATTTCCCTTATACCTTCTGCCCCCACCTGTTAGGCTTTGAGGGTTAAGCTCTGATAATACCTGACAGATCAGGATCTGATTAACTAGTTTCTCCTGAGGGCAGACCTTGTTAAATACAGAGAGTTCTTTGGTATTTCAAAATGGTTCCTTTTCTCCTCTACCCACCAGAAGCAGGGGGTACTTTCCTCTGATACTGAAAATCTGGTCAAGTTCCTGGAGGTAAATCTGACAGTATTGTGGGAATCTTAAGACTGAGTGTCCTTGGAGTTTTTAATTCTCAAGAGTTGTCCTCCTGGAGCCCCCAGAAATTTGTCATTACAGTTCCAGTTTTCCTCCCGTGCTATTTCCTGCAGTGGTTTCTAGTCCTGAATCTGTTCTGGTAAGAGGTAACCCCTGGATTCTCCTGTCTGTTTGTCCAGGCTTGGGGACAGCAATTTGCCCTATGTCTTCCCGCATAAAACTTTTCAAATTGTGGCCCATGACTGATTATCCCTTCTTACCTCCCCTACTTTAAACCTTCCTCATTCCGGGGCGCCTGGGTGGCTCAGTGGGTTAAAGCCTCTGCTTTCAGCTTCCATCATGATCCCAGGTCCTGGGATTAACCCCGCATTGCATGGGCTCTCTGCTCAGTTAGGAGCCTGCTTCCCTGCTCTCTCTGCCTGCCTCTCTGCCTACTTGTGATCTCTCTCTGTCAAGTAAAAAAAATAAAAAATCTTAAATTTTTTTTTCCCCATTCATCTTGAATGTCAGGAATATTAGACTACAATTTATTTTAAAATGTCCTAAGTGCTTTCAAAATTCAGCTTGAAAATGACTCCTTTGTAATATCTTTTATGAACTGCTAAGATACTATGGCAACATGTTCTGAGTTCTATGGGGAAATTTTTATTTTTCATTAATTATTTTTGGAAAACATAGTAACTCATATTATTCATTATATTATGCATTTACTTAATTATTAAAGTACAGTGTCTTCCTATCTGTTTGTATTTAAGTACAGCTCTATATCTTTATATCTTTGTGTGTTTGAGAAGTTAAATTTATGGAAAGGTAGAAAATACCAAGAGAATATGAGCAGTAACAGAAGATAATCTTGTTGGTGAGATTGAGTATTATGTTTAACTTGGAGATTTACTGGAATCAAGCATAAGGAAGAAAATAATAAATAGAAAATTCTTGTCGCCTTCTCATAGTTAATCCTGTAATTCTTCTTAGAGGAAAAAAAGTATTTAAAGGAATGTATCCTATGAATCCTCTTCTCAGTGTCGTTGTATCTGACAATAGACAAAATCTTCAATTATGAAATGAAGGGTTTTTTTTTAATTAAGGTAAAATTGACTTATTAGCTTCAGGTGTACAACATGATTCAATATTTGTATGCACTGCAGAACGATCACCAATAAGTCTAGTTACCATCTATCCTCAAAGTTATAGTTCTTTTCTTGTGGGAAGAGCTTTTGAGAACTACTCTCTTAGCAAGTTTTAAATATGCAGTATAATACTGTACAGTCACCAGGTTGTACGTTACATCCTATGACGTTTGTTTTATAGTTGGAAGTTTGTGCCTCTTGATCCCCTTCCTGCATTTTGCAATCTCCCCTTCCCCTAGCAACCATCACTGTGTTCTCTGTATCTATGAATTTGGTTTTGGTTTTGTCTTATTTTGTTTGTTTTGTTATTTGGATCCCGCATATAAGTGAAATCATATGGCACTTCTTTCTCTGCCTGACTTATTTCTTTAGCATAATATCCTCAAGGTCCACCCATGTTTGCAAATGCAAGTTTTCATTCTGTTTGTGGCTGAGCAGTACCCTCCTGTGTATATTTACGACATCTTTTTTCTTTTTTAAGATTTTTATTTTTTTGTTTATTTATTTATTTATTTATGTTAGAGAAAGAGAGAGAGCAGGGGTGGGGTGTGGGGGAAGAGCAGAGAGAGAGGGGCAGGCAGACTGTGCTGAGCATGGGGCCATCACAGGGCTTGATCTCAGGACTCAGATCATGACCTAAGTCAAGAGTCAGACGCTTAACCAACTGAGCCACTCAAGTGCACCTTTACTGTATCTTCTTTATCCATTTGTCTATCGATGGGCACCCCCGTTGTTTCCGTATCTTGGATATTGTAAATAATGCTGCAATGAGCATAAAAGTGCACGCATCTTTACAAATTAGGGTTTTGTTTTCTTTGGATAAATACTCAGAAGTGGATTACTAGATCATATGAGAGTTTTATTATTAATGTTTTTCGGGAACCTCCATACTGGCTTCCATAGTGGCTGTACCAGTTTAGATTTCACTAACAGAGCATGAGAATTCTGTTTTCTCCACATCTTTGGGAACACTTGTTATTTTTGTCTTTTTGATAATAGCTATTTTAGCAGGTGTGAGCTGCTATCTCATTGTGGTTCTGATTTACATTTCCCTAATGATTAGTGATGTTGAGCATCTCTTCATGTGCCTTTTGGCTATTTGGGTGTCTTTGTTGAAAAAATGGCTATTCAGATCCTCTGCTTATTTTTCATCTGGATTGTTTGTATTTTGCTATTGAGTTGTATGAGTTCTTTATATTTTTTGAATATCAGCTCCTCCTTTCTGGGAGTTACCCATGAGCAACAGCAAGACTAGGGAGAGAACAAAGTTGACAGCCCTCACCCATGTTCTCTGAGAGCACCTCATTATCTCCAGATGTGTTCTGAAGCTCCAGAATAGAATAGTAAATAGACTTTTTTTTTTTTTTTTTTTTTTTAAATTTAGGAATTTGTTTCATTCTGCAGGCAATGCAATGCCCTGGGGCGGTAGCCTGCCAAGAACTATCTCTCTGTCAGTCCCTTGAGGCCGGGAAATGTATCCCTTGCCCCAGCCCACCAGAGCCAGGTGATGAATAAGTGTCCCCTTAATGGACTGTAAGCATTTGCCAAGGCCGTGGAAGAGCACAGGGCTAGGATGTCCCAGCTGGCTTTAGTGGGGCAGTGAAGATATTTTTATTTTAAATGTCTAGCAATTTAAAAAAATTCTGTATCAGATCATGGTAGCTTTGGATTTGTTTTGTAAAAGAGTTTAAACTTTCTCTAGAAAATGAGCATGCCCTTGGTAGTCAAATTTCAAATATGAAGAATAAAGCTTAAAACCTACAACAATGAATTTTTAGCATGTTCTGTTGACTATCAAATATAATTTTTAAAATGGAGACTTGGGCAGGAACTCAAAAGCAGTTAGCCTAACATCATGTCCCCCAGCATGATGATGGAAAAGCTGTCATTTTATCTTTTGAATTAAAGAAATTGATTATATTTCACTTGAGATAGCCAACCATGTAGTACAGTTTGTCTATAGAAGTAGCTTTCACTGGGGACAAATTTAATTATATCAATCTGTTTTACATTGTACAGATGGCTAAGACAAATAATTTATCCCCTGAGTTCTGTACCATGACTCATGGGAAATATTTTTGAGTAGAAAAATTATATTATCAATTATCAGTTGGTATTATCAACTGACTTCTTTTCTTTCTTTCTTTTTTTTAAGATTTTATTTATTTATTTGACAGGCAGAGATCACAAGTAGGCAGAGAGGCAGGCAGAGAAGGAGGAGGAGGCAGGATCCCTGCTGAGCAGAGAGTCCGATGTGGGGCTCCATCCCAGGACCTGAGCTGAAGGCAGTGGCTTTAACCCACTGAGCCACCCATTCGCCCCTATCAACTGACTTCTTAATCATACCAGTTTATCTTTTGATGACTCCTGATTTTTCTGCCTAGTTGTGTGTGTGTGTGTACATATGTTTGTGAATAAATCTTATATCTACTTTAAAAAATAGACTACACAATTGAATGAGTTAGACTGACACACTGAGTTATTTGTTAGTATTTCTGTAATTTTAAATAAATGTTGTCTTATGTAAGAACACCAACCTGAGAAATATGTCAAGATACTTCATTGCTAAGAGAAGTTATGTCTGGTGACTGACATTATTGCTCTTATATTAAGACAGGTTACCTAAATAAGAAAACATTTGTGTAACTCTTAACTTCCATGTACTGTTTGAATTTAATTTTGTTCTACAAGTTTTTACGTATCCTATTATTTTCAGAATTCCATCTCTTATTTTTGGTTTTATTACGGTTGTTTTTCTTCTAGCTGTTACTGACTGGCCATTCTTACTTGCTAGCTTCAGAGTGAAGACTTTTTTTTCCTTCTGACTTGATCAAACTTTGCAATCTTTAAATTATTCTTCTAACTGCAGAAGACCTCATATCAACTTTAAAAGAACCAGGGGGCTAAATCAAACAGTTTTCACTAAACTATTTTAACAAATGTGTGTTACCTCTTGTCCTTTTTCCTCGTGATAGAAATTACAAGAACTGCTGTGCATTTTCCCCCATTAATCATATTGATGTGGGTTTGGAATATAAGTGAGGTTCGGTGTGATGGAGTCCTGAGCCAGTGACCAAAAAAGAATTTTTGAGATGCCTTTGGTGCAAAATGGTGGTTGATTAAAGCACTAGGATGGACCCCTGGGCAGAAAGAGCTGCCACAGGAGGCTTGGGAGGGGTGGCTGATTCTTCAGGGAGGTAAGGATTAAGGGAGGTTTCAAAAGAACTTTCATATGCTAAAGACGACCTATGAGATACCTGAGGCCTTGCCATTGTCAAGTTAAGGCTATCTTTCCCTCTAGCAAGGCATTAACCTTAAAATAGTCAGGAGAGTAGCATCTGGGTGGCTCAGGTCATGATCCCAGGGTTCTAGGACTGAGCCCGCATCTGACTCCCTGCTCAGCTTCTTCCTCCCCTCTGCCTGCAGCTCCCCCTGCTTGTGCTCTCTCTCTCTCTCTCTGTTAAATAAATAAGTAAAAATCTTAAAAAAGAAAAGAGAGTTGGGAGATTCCTGGAAGAATGTCACTCAGGTCCCACCCAGGAATGGGGGCTGTCAGCTTATGCTTTGTCTTCAGCCGGCCTTCTGCTCCCTCATAATATGGTTGTGAAACTGTGATTCAGATCGAAATACACAGCAAATAAATAGTAAATATTGAGTACTTTATAGTGAAACATGTAAGCTTTGAATATACAGGGTCTCCCTGGTGTCTGGTATTAGGAGAAAATAGATGGGTTGAGTATACAGCCTTCTGGCGAGTCGGAATGGCTAATGAAGAGTTGTTGAATGAAGATAGAAACAATCCTTCCGCAGTGAATTCTTTTTTTTTTTTTTTTTTAAGATTTTATTTATTTATTTGACAGAGAGAGATCACAAGCAGGCAGAGAGGCAGGCAGAGAGAGAGGAGGAAGCAGGCTCCCTGCTGAGCAGAGAGCCCGATGTGGGACTCGATCCCAGGACCAAGAGATCATGACCTGAGCCAAAGGCAGCGGCTTAACCCACTGAGCCACCCAGGCACCCAGTGAATTCTTTTTTAAAAAAGTTAAGTATTCTGTGTTTTTCTTTTTCTTTCAATCATTACCAGCACAAGTGAATTTTCATATGTTAACAGTATTTACATCCTTTTTATGTACCCCAATTGAACCAGAGATAGGCCCCTTAATCAGTGCCTTCATAGGCATACAAATGTCTTCACTTTTGGAGACCGTGAGGCTAAAACTCTCCAGTGCATAGCTGCTTACTTTATTTCTATCAGTGTTCTTTTTACTAAGAAAATATGTTGAATTATTCAACATCTGAAAAATCAAAAGCAATTTGCTTCGTGACTTCAGCTCTCAATTGAGCTTTTCTAAGTCAGTAAACCAGTGAAAATAATTTTGCCACTTGGAATAATTTAGAACCAGTAAAAATTATCAACAGCAACAGAAAACTTAATTTCAATTACAACACTGTTTTTGAGTCAAAAGGGACAATGAATACTCCATCCTGCAAGTTTTGTAGTTTCAAGGAGAGAAATAACTTGCTAGGACCAAGTATGGAAGAATATATATACCGAATTTCTCACTGAATTTTTAAAAATTGGTGACTCTCATCTGATTATACTTAATTATAATACATAGCATTTTAAGTGGTAACTTAAAGAATTAATGTTTTTTTCCAAAAGTCTATTGACATCAGCTGTACAAAGAATTCCCCAAAATAAGTTAACTTAGATAACTTATTTCAGACTTCATCCAAGAATTCACAGGCATCTTGTAAACTGCTGCAAGGAATTTCATTGTCATCAAGATCAAAGTATTTGATAAAGCTTAAAAATTCCTTGAGTTGACTGATATATTCACTTCAATATATAAACCAATTCACTTGAAATGTTTAATGCAGTTTTTTAATAAATGAAATTAGTGATGCCGATTGCCAAGTATTGCCCTTGATCAGATAGCTGCAGGGTATGTGATATGAATAGCTAGATTGCCTTTTTCCTGCTTTACAAGTTACTGCATGCAAATGTGAGGAATATTAATTACAGTGTTATTCCTATATCAATTTTAAAATAAGTATTTTAAGAGAAAGTGCTTTTACCTCTTTTGAATTTTTCTCAAAATTCTTATTAATTGCTGTTTAATGTTTAACACATTCGCATCTTGTACTGAAGGGGAAAAGACAAAAATTTTTTTTTCTGGCCAATATTAAAGTTTTATGTGAATGAAATATAGTATTTTTTCTTGTATTTCCAATATCCTATCCTTGTATTTCCAAATATACTAACCTTTAAATTCATTTGATTCAGATATTTTATTTACAAACATTTTTATTCCCAAATTGTTTGCCAGTTGATTTATTATAAACATGCTTTTATAATTAATATTTTTATGACTATCTTACAAAATATTTTATTTAAAAGGCATGGCATGGCTTATGCCAATTAAACCTTTTTGAATCAGATCATTCTGAGGGTATTCAATATTTCAAGTAACTCAAAGGTAATAGCTTAATGAACCTCCTTATTATCTTCAAAGGCTTAAGAAACCAATATAGCTTTAAAATATGTAATCTGCCCTGAGCAAGACTGCATGTAATTTTCCTTAAAATTACATTTTTTTAATGGAGTGAGGTAGCAGAATACATTGCTTAACGGCTGGCTTTGGTAGGGTATCCAACGAGTTTTAAAAATCTGGACATTTATTACAATTATTTATGTAAGAATTGCTGACTATATTCTTTGGTTAACATTACATTAATTGAATCTATGTTTTGTAGTGGTTTTAGAGCTTAGTAATACTGCATTGTATGTCTCATTGATCTCCCTTATAAATATTAAAGCAAATGAACTCTTTCCAGTTTGTTAACATAAATAATGTATCTCTGCAGCCTGAAAACTTACTGGAAATTTCTTACATTTTAAGTAAGGCATTTCTAAAGGAATACTCAGGGAAAGACAGAAGGACCATTTTCTGATTAAATGTCTTAACTCAATAAATAACTTAACCACTAATGAACTTAGTAACTTTGAGAAATTAAAAAATAATGAGTTTTTTTCATGTATACATGTCTATTTTTATTACAGCAATCTGAATTTATATTAGTATATGCAATTTTAAGATCAGTTTTAGAAAGGGTATAACAGAAATTCATTGACTCTAGACCAATTCTATTATATATATGGCTAATGAACATTTAGAAATTCTGATTCAGTGACTTTGAGGAAACTCAGAAGTATTCTTCAATATGCATAATAGTCCATTAAGTTAACCTTGTAAAGATAATAGGATGCTACTGTGCTCAGTGGCAACATGAGCAAGGATTCTTTCAATTTGAATTATATAGGCCAAAAGTCATACTATCAGGCAGGTTTTCCTCAATAAATTTCTATTCGAGAGGTATTACAATGTATGGAATCCCAATCATTCCTTGGATAAAATGACCCAATATTAAGGAACTTTGAATCCCAGCACTATATTACCTTCAGTAAACAATTTAAATGTTCCAGATTTGTCTTTTGGAAGATGGGACACATATAATGTCTCCTTGAGTCTCCTTAGGCTTAAATTTAAAAATCATTTACTTACTGCTAGGATTTTATAAAACAGATATGCTCACACACATGCAAAGAGGCATAGATAAGCAAAGACATTGCAGCTTTGTTTGTAATAGCAAATGACAGAAAAAAAACCTATACATCCATCACAAGAGATTGGAACATATAGAGTAGAATAATCTATAAAAAGAAAAACAATGAAGCAGTTATACCTTGAACCCAAGATCAGGGCTAGAGTAAGACGTTAGAGGTCCCAAAATCTAAGAAGATTTAGATGCTCCTCCCCTCTCCTTCACCAATATAAATAAAAAGTAAAAAAATAAATCAGGGAATAAATGTAAAATAATAATAATAATAATAATAATGTGCTTAGTATGCAGCACTTAATTAGCATTCTGTATTTTTGAGATGTTTTTACTCTTTATTTTTACTGTTAAGGATTCCTGGAATATAGAACAGTTCATCGTCATACATTATCAGGTATTTCCACTGTTGAACTAGGACAGGACTTCCACCGAATGACTTTTCCATCTCATCTCTAATGATAAATGATCAATAACCAAGGAGAAGAAAATAGGGGCATCCTAAGATGGCTGTGTTTCAAAATTCATTCTGAGCATAATAGAATGAATCTGAGCATCATGGAAAAATAAAGACTCCTGGAGTCAATGTATTAATTCCTTAATAAAAATAAAATATGTATTTGCTTCTGACACTAAACATGGTGATAGATTATATTGCCCTGAATAGAGTCATTATCCTTCTAAACAGAATGTCATATATCTAATCAAATACCTGGAATAAAAATAGAAATGTGTGTTGTAACATGCAAACAATACATAAATAAGGGTTGGTAAATTATATATGCAGGTAGTTGTGTGTACATGTATATATTATATATGATAAAATGTGTGTGTGTGTGTGTGTGTGTGTATAGACTCTCTAATATATCCCTAAATATCGTATGGCTCATATTTTATGGAAGGAATTTAGGTGTGATTCAATGTTAGGATTCAACCCACCACTTTTGGCTTTGTGGGTAGAATGGGTCAGTGAGCCAAGGAATGTGAGCATCATATAGAAGTTGGAAAATGCAAGGAAATGTTCCCTGCCAAAGCCTCCAGAAGTAACTTAACCCTCCTGACTCTTGATTTTTAGCTCAGTGACCTCTTTTGGATTTTTGACCTCTAGAATTCTATGATGATACATATACATTATTTTAAGCTCCTACATTCTGAGTCTTTCAAATTAGTGTCAATTCATTTATAATGTGAAAATGTTCATAGCTTATAGTTTTTTGTGGTAATTTGTAATTTGTTATGGCAGCAGAGGGAAACTAAAAATTGTATCTGTTACTTGTCTGAAATTCGAATTTAATTGGGTATCTAGTTTTTGTTTTGTTTACCAAACCTGACAACCTAAAATAAATAAGTTCATTAGCAATTGCAAAGAAAGAAAATGGGAAATTCTGAATGTAGATAGAGCAGTTGAGTCTGACAACACAAAATAAACTAAGTGTTTCAGAAATCAAAAAGATAGACTGGGAAATTCTGAATTTAGAGAGATCAGTTAAGACCTCATGGAAAAAGTTGTATCTGGGTTGAGCCTTGTATTTTAATCACATAAATGTTGGTAATTTACATGTTATTCCATTTATAACATGACTCTGTGTATGATTATCTGTTTAATCCCAGGGTCATCCATCAAACTATAAGCTCTATGAGGGAAGATACCAATAATTTTGCTGTATATTATCTTGGAAACTATGCCCAGGGCTCTACTATGGAGTAGGAACTAAAGTAAAGGTTTTAAAAGAATGAAAGAATGATTGATTGAAAAAATATGCTTTAAGTAGTAAACTGATTTATTAGAGTTTATTTAGAATTAGAAGTTATTTCCTATTAAAAGGCAAGGCAAGGCAGGGTACAATGTTAAGGTAATTTCAAATAAATCATGATTAACTAAGCACACAGTATGTACTGAACAAAGGCATTTCTCATTCAGTAACCAGCTATTCAAAGAAACAAATGCATTATGTTGTTATAATATAATATATATTATAATATATGTATATTGTATATTATAATATATATTATTATATATAATATATAATAATTGTGTTACACAATTATTTCTACACCAAATGTAGTCTGTGTACATGTATATATGTATATATGTATGTATGCATGTATGTATTTAGTGGGAGGGGGAATGGGAGAGGGAGCAAAAGAATCCCAAGCAGGCTCCTTCCCACAACTCTGAGATCATGACCTGAGCCAAAATGAAAAATCAAAAACTTAACTGACTGAGCCACCAAGCCCCACCCCCACCCTACAGTCTATGTGCATTAAGTTGTTAATTAATTTTGAAGAATTCTAATTTTAGTACATTTGAATTGAAGCTCATTTAAGATGAGTATAGTTAGAAATAAAGAAAAATTAGAAAACAATGAGGAAATAAAACTGTTAAGAAGGATTTGCTAATGATTGGAAAAGGTAAATGATAAGGGAAGAAACACACTTTCCTTTTCACAAAGGAGCAATGGAAAGGAGTCAGGCTGCCTGGGTGAGGCAGTAGAACAGAGCTGAGGCTCCGAGTTTCAGAGGCAGAGCACCAGAGGAAGGTCTGGAACAGAAAGGTGACCAACCCCTCAGAAACTTGACAAAGTGGAACACTTGGAAGGGGGATAGGAAGCCAGAGGATTAAAAATACACTGGTTATGTGTATATATGATGAAGCCAAAAAAATAACTATCATCTTCTTAACCATTCTCGGGGGAAAAAATCCTGAAAAGGCAAAAGATAAAAATTAAATTTTATATTATATATAAATCAACACTAACATATTTAAAATAGAGTTGATGTTCTGTTTTATGTAGAATGCTACCTCCACTTTATTCCACTAAATTGAACTGAAATAGCCATCAACAAAACCACGAGTTTATGAAATTGAGGGTTGAATTTTGAATGCTGTGTTTCCTTATAAATTCAGACTTTTTAAATAGTATCCTTGTTATAAACTCATTATCTGTCTTTATCTCCAACTTTTATTCTGAGATTCATTTACATGTCTTCCTAAATATGATTAGATTTTCTAAAATTTGGGAGAATTGAAGTTAATACTTACATATTAGATAGACTGAAGGATACTGATGAAATATCTTTTTAAAAAATAACATGATAGAACTAAGTATGCTTAAGTTGCTTAGTGGAATCAGGGAAATGTTCCTTTTTCACTGAGTAAGATCACCTTTCATCTGAATAAACTTACATTTGGGTAATCCCCATAAGATGTTACATGATGATAAGGTAAAAATTTACTCAAGGAATCATATATTACTGTAAGAAATAGTAATATTTCTAATTCTTACAGTAATTAATAGTACTATATTACTATTTCTTACAGTAATTAATAGTAATACTATTAGTAGTATAATAGTAATAGTATTAATTAATACTATTAATATGCTATTTCTTACTGTAATTACTATTATAGTAATTATATTACTGTAAGATATATTACTGTAAGAAAAATGCAGGATATCAATTTCTTTTGAAAATTTCTATGAAACAGACACTGCTTATAATAGTTTTTGTTTGTTTCTTTGTTTTCTATGCATTTATAATCTTTTTGCTTATTTTGTTTAAAAATCTGAATATGACCTAATCCAGCAATAGACATCTATATTTACCTTAGGAAAGTGTCTATCATTCAGGCAAATAAACCAGGTAAAGAATCTTCAATTAGGATTCCTCAAAAGTCAAATTTGTGTTTACAGTAGATAAATTTGTGCTTATTGCTTGTCTTGTGCTGACTGATTTTTAATATGTAATATTTCTACTCTAGGAAGATAATTCAACAAATTACAATCTGTACGATAGTATAACTTCATTTATGCCGGTAGTAAAAATATTCGCTTTCTGGGGAAATATTACTAGATCATAAGCAAACCATAATTATCAGACATGAGGCAACATTCATGAACATGGTAAGATCATGCACAAAATTTTCAGAAAGAAGAAAACATAGAATCTGTATACGGGAGTTAGCACTTTCTTTCCAAAAACTTTTTGCCTTATGCTTACTTTTCAAATATCCTTATACAGCTTCTGCTCCATGTTAATTTAGCTACCCTATGCTCATTTGCATCTCTTACTTTTCAGGCACAGATTTAAATCTATATCTATATCTATACATCTCATATGAAAGTACTTAAGTCTAAGATGGAAAGAGGTTAAAACCTTGACTTTTACAAGTTGAACAATCCAATTTTGATTTAGGAAGCAATGAAGACTGTTAAAATATTTGATTTTTTTTTAAAAGACATCTCCAATAAATACTGAGTTGTAACCAGCCACCCTTCTAATTTGTTAAACCAGAAAGCCATTGCAGTCTCCTTTTTAAAGTCATTCTTTTTTTTTTTTTTCATATTTACCTAATTACCATTTACAAAGCACATAACCTTCTTATAAGCCTGATTCACATTAGAAAGAGATGAAGTGGTTATAGCTTCACAATAAAAAATCAGTCCTGATAATTACAGTATTCAGCCTGGATATGTGGGTATTCATGCAGAGCTGGTGAATAATTGTGGACAATTCGAGGGTTTATAGAATTTACAAAGACTTACTAATGCAAAAAAATAAAAAATCAGGAAATAGGAAAAGCCAAGCTAGTTGAATGATGCTATCTGCATAATCTCTCAAATTCATATCATTTCTGAACAAGCATCACAACTTTGAGGATATATGTATGCCTTGGTTTATCTTCCTTGAGGCACAGACTGTACATCAAAGCAAGAAAAGAATTGATAATCATTCACATTCTGTTCAGTCAGTAAAGAGCTTTACCAAATGATACGTAGGAAAAAAGATTGAATTTTTATATAAAACGAGCAGTGCAATCATTAACAACAACAGTATTAAACAATTCATCAATATTTATGACTCTTCTCCATGTAGTTTGATTAATAGTCTTTGAGAAATCTCATTATTTAAATGATTTGTGAAGGGTGAGGTTATTTTAAAGTCAATAATTTTTTCTCAAACATATATAAACTCTCGGGCTGTAAGCTACGTAGTTTGTGGCAAATATAAAAACATTGCTGGGAATGCTCCAGTCAATGAAACATTGATTAAGTTCTTGATATATTCCAGTCATTGCCTTAGGCCAGGGTGAAGATGGGAGAAACAGGAAGCGTGTAGAATCTAAAAGGGACAACGTAGTCCCCACAAAAGAGAAATGTGAAACTTATTTTTAAAAAATAAGTTATGCCAACAAAAGTTAAAAAAAAAAACCCTCTAAAGAAGCAAAACAATACATAAAATTTTTGAAGTCATATCCATAAAATATAAAATAATATATCCTATATTATTTGGGAGTACTACTGTTCTGAAAAACCCGTAAATTGTGTTAAAGGACAGGTGAATTGTAGTTTCTAACAAAGGATCAAGTACTACCACAGAAGACTTTGATTTCTTCTAATTAAGATGTTAATTGTCTCTATCATGACTTAATATAACTTTGCCATATGTGTCAGGGATTTTGAAATGTCAAATCAAAATACAACTGCCTAAACAAATAATTAAAAAAAAAACCAGAATCATGAAATACTGTAATATACAAATTGGCTCTACATTAGTAAAATGAACTGCAAAACTATGCATTACACAAATCTGTTTTCTTTGAAAAGCGATACAGCTAAAATGGTGTCCCAGGTACCTCTGATCTCACAATCCTGTTATTATAAAAAAAAAGACTTCAAAAAGCAATATCTATACTGGGACGCCTGGGTGGCTCAGTTGGTTAAGCAGCTGCCTTCGGCACAGGTCATGATCCCAGCGTCCTGGGATCGAGTCCCACATCGGGCTCCTTGCTCAGCAGGGAGCCTGCTTCTCCCTCTGCCTGCCATTCTGTCTGCCTGTGCTCACTCTCTCCCCCTCTCTCTCTCTGATAAATAAATAAAAATCTTTAAAAAAAATTTTAAAAAGCAATATCTATAAATATTTACTTATCTGACAGATGTTTTAAGAAAGGTTTGCATACCACTTCATTTGAATCTCAGGCAGCTATAGTTTTGTAAATTGTGGGGTTTATTTCTGAGTCAATTTTGTTAGGCTACAATTGCATTGCTCAGAATTGTTTTACTATATGGCCCCAGGTTAGTATTGATGAAAGGATAAATTTCTGTGAGGGTCTGAAGGCAGAAATGAAATAGGATCCATATTCTTACACTGTGAAGATTGAAGGAGGGTGCCAGTCACCATGACAATTTGTATGTGTCACCCATGAGTTTGGCCATCTTGTTGGCATTAGTCTAATGTTATTTGGTCACCACCTAGACCTGCAGATTCTCTAGTTCCCTTCTGATTTACTCCTTTGTCTTCTCTGGTCTTGGGCCAGGGTAAAGAATGGCAAATATTCTTCTACTAGCTCTCAAACTGCGTAAGACCTAAACACTTTGATAAATCCTATATACTATTTTATTCAGGATGGTTTTCTTCCCTCTGAATAAACTCTAACTTTTTAGAAAAATAAGTAGACTGAAAGATTTCCCAGGAACAGGACCTTAATGGTGGGTTCTTGGAATTGGGCCTGGGTTATCTGGATATGATTTCTACCTGATTATATTTAAAAACATTAATGACACTGTTTCCAAGTGGTAAAATGGCCATTGCTAGTATATGGCATGAAGTGGCAAGAAATTACTGAAATTAGCACCTGTAGACCCCTGTATTTAGTATCTCTGGGAGATGAAACTTTGGAGGAGCAATAAGTTGTTATCATAGACATTTCATAAAAATAAGTATATTGTTTTGTTGATATTTTCTTGTTTAGAATAACTGTCACAGAACTATTCAAGCATGGAAGGGTCCCACTCACAATTATATTTTCTATACTTGGAAAGGAATGTCCTTTGTAACCTCTGTGGGACATAGTAGCCAGTTTTATATGATAAATCCATTCAAGCATTCCAGTCTACCCCAGCATTTGGGTATCTTAATCCACAACAAATTTGAATAGTTCTGTGACGGTTATTCTTTGTAAGCCAGAAATGACAGTGGGAGCTGCTGTCGTTCGTAGAATTAAGTTCTCTAAATTTAATGAGGATGATCAAGTCTGGACCAAGTTGTGACCCTTAATTGTCAAACACAAGGTATACATGTTTACCATGATGGGTGACAAAGCTAATCTAAAAATCAGAATAATCTGGGGGTACCTGGGTGGCTCAGTGGTTAAGCATCTGCCATTGGCTCAGGGCATGATCCCAGGATTCTGGGATCTAGCCCTGCATCCGGCTCCCTGCTCAGTGGAAAGCCTGCTTCTCCCTGTGTCACACTCCTGCTTGTGTTCCTTCTCTTCCTAGCTCTCTCTCTCTCTCTCTCTCTCTCTCTGTCAAATAAATAAATAAAATATCTTAAAAAAAAAAAGATGAGGAAGAAGAAATAATCAGAATAATCTCAATGATAAAATCTTTAACACTGAAAAGTTGAACATTGTATCTCTAAAATGAAACATATGGGTAGTCTACTAAGTTCATATGAGTAACTAAACTCTAAGTTTGGTTAACAAAAGTATTTAAATCACCATAATAGAGAATCACAGTCTCCAAATGAGATTTAATCCAGTTCATATACCTACAATCTCTTGATCATAGTAGAGGCCAATTCCCCTTAAGGGGGCTTCTTCCATAAAGCCAAAAAAACAAAAAATTTCTTTCTTCCTTCCTTCAAATAACCTGTAACCATTTATTAGGGTAACTGTGTAATGGTAAAAAGAAAATAATCAGATTTTTTGAAAGATTGCTGGACTCTATCTCTGAAAGGACCTTAATCTAGGACACCTGAAATGCCATTGTTTTCCACCAGTCAGATTTGAGGCTTATGAAAATTAATTGAGCAATGAACTTTGGACTTGTGCCCTTTTTGTTTTTGTTTTATTGGCAGAGAGAGACCCTGCACAGCCAGAGGGAGTGGCAGGCAGAGGGAGAGGTAGAAGCAGGCCCACTGAGCAGAGAATCCTATGGGGGGCTCAATCCCAGGACACTGGGATCATGACCTGAGCCAAAGGCAAACAACCAACTGAGCCACCCAGGTACCCTAAGGGCTTACGCCCATTTCACAGAGGACATGTTAATCCTTGAACACATCTTGAAGTTATTTCCCATAATTTGGAATAGTTAAACTTAACAACTGGCAGGATTTCCACATTGATTTCCTGGGCTCTTGTAATAAGAAAGGTCAAATGAAAACCACTAGAATTGTTTTTATCTACCAAAACAGTAATTCCAAATGAATCATGATGGTATTGCCACTCTAAAAGACTTGAACATTACAAGGATGGTGATTCATGCTACGTTCTAGTCAATTTGTCTACAGGGATCATATGTAATCCAGATGGATCTTGGAGAATAATGATGGATTATTATCATCTCAATCCCTTATTGACTCCAATTGCAGCTGCTCTAACAGATGAGGTTTCAGAGCTGGAATAAATTAACATATCCCTCAGCTAGCACTTGGTATGAGCTATTGATCTGGAAAATGTTTTTTTTTCCTCAAAATTTCATAGTAAAAATCATCAAAAGTGCTTTTCTTTCAGCTGAGTATACCAGTAATATATCTTTACTGCCCTACTGCGTAGCAATGTAACTCTCACAATCCTACAGTATGATCTAATCTGGAACAAACTTGCTCTCTTCTCCATGCTGCTGGACTGGTCTGTTACACTGATTTATTACATTGATGATATCAGTGATATTGATGCTAACTGGACCTGGTTGTTAGGATGTAACACTATTCTATACATCTAATTAAATAAATGCAAAGGATGGAAAATAAATTCCTCCAAAATTCATGGGTCTGGAAAAAGTTGAAAGATTGCTTCCATGTTGAATGACAGCTTGCTTCTTCAAACCTCTCTCTTCCCTTTCCCATTTACTATACCTCTTGTCTTGTGGTGAGGACTATAATCACATTATTGTCTAGGTGTTTATGGGCTTCTTCTATATGCAAACATATTCAGCTTCTTGTTAATTAGTCTTTCCAAGTTAAACTAAAATCGCCTCTATTATCCTTTTCTATTTTTCTTTCACTGGAACAGAATTTAAAATGCTTATAAGAACATCTGCTTTAAACAAGACTGTATTTCAGCATTTCCTCCTTATCCTCTTGAAATCTTTACAAAAGCATAAGAATATATTTTTGAATTTTTGAAGAACTCAGAAATTTCATTTTTATAGAATCTTGGAGATAAATATAATCCCAAACTCAAAAATACATACTGGGACTGCCAGAAGTAGCTGGGGCCGAGCAGACGTTTTCTGGGTAGAAGTGAAAACAAGAAACACAGCAAGCAATGAGGACTATCCTTGACACAACTCAAAGAACGACAGAAAAAAAAAAATCTGCCGTTGAAACGCTCATTCTGAAGTCAAAAGCAGTAATGGATAAAGTTACTGATTTGATTCAAAGAAACAAAGGACATAAAGCTACACCAAGAATTACGAAGATGGGCCATATTCTTCAGGAACCAGCCTGTTTCTGTAGCAGCAAATCGTTCCCCAATCCTGAGCACACAGCTGCCTGGGATAAAGACAAGCCTTCTTTGAGTCATATTGCTTGGCCTTATGAATAAGTGTTGACTAACAAAATAGAAGCTAAACTTCCTGGAAACTTGAATAGATGACTCAAAAGTTCCACTTGTCCCCTTTCTCTCTTACTTCCTCCTGCTTAAGATTCTGATGTAATGCCAGAGTGATAGAGCAGATAAGAGCTTCGTAAAAAAAAAAAAAAAAAAAAAAAGCTCCTCTCCTGTTTGAGTTAATATTATTTGGATATTCTTTAGAATAGCAGCTAAACCTAATCAAAATCATTCTTTATATATATATACGTGGGTTCATATTGATGGCATTTCCAAGAGAAAAAAAAAGTAACAATTCTGACCATTTATCACTTAAACGGGAAACATTTTATTTAAAAGAACCAGTAAAAATGTGTATGTTAAGTATGGATATCACAAACAACATCTAAGGTAGGTTTCCAACTGTGAAGGCTTTAGAAGATTGTCATTGTGTCATGGAGCTTCAACCCGTTCTTGAAATTACAACATGACCTCTAGATTTCACAGAAAGAGAAACCCAAAATGTAGTATCTTTATGAGGAAGTCACATAAGCATCCATATTTTTCATCCAATGACAAAAAAAATCTTTATCTGGGTCAATTTCAGTTTCTGTAGAATTGGAAGGTTGTCGCTGGTAATGACTATTGGTCACCTCATCATCATTTCAATCATATGATAATCTTGTTCCTCAGATAACTAGCAGTGAAGAAATGGGCAATGACATCCAGTATTTTCTGACATTTTTACATTATATCTGAAGGGTTATTGGCAACCAAAAATAAGTATAGTAAATAATTAAAGTGAAGTAGGTTTATGTAACAGAATGTTATGCATACATGCATAACTCAGAACAAATTGTTGAGCAACAAAAATTAAAATGCAATGAGACTTATGAAAAAGATCACTTGTGTAAATTATAAGCAGATACATTATGAAACAGTATCATACAATTTCAGATAAGCATACACATACACATCTGTTACACACATTAGAGTGAAAGCCTGCGGTGGATGGTATGTCTGAGGAAAACAGTGGTCAGAGAGGGTAAAGAAAAATGCTAAAAGGAGAAAAGGACCTTGTTTAGGGTGTTAGTTTTCATTTACTATGAAACAAGGAGTATTTTTTTTTTACTTTAAATTATAGAATTAGAAACATGTACATATGGTGTTTTGTTTTTGCTTTGTTATTTCATACAGACATCTGTCCAATATTACTGAGGACTGAGAAACAGGGTCATTTCTCTGATTATAAAGTCAGAGTTGTAGATCCATCATGTTCAGTGGCAAATGCCAAGCCTGTGTATGTGAGTGTATATGTGTGAGAGCACACATATGCCTGTATGCTTTGCATGAAAGAGAAGACTCTGGTACCTATAGCGTCTAATTCCTAGTTTTTTTTTGTTTTGTTTTTTGTTTTTTTTTTAAGATTTATTTATTTATTTATTTAACAGAGAGAAATCACAAGTAGGCAGAGAGGCAGGCAGAGAGAGAGGAGGAAGCAGGCTCCCTGCTGAGCAGAGAGCCCGATGCGGGACTCGATCCCAGGACCCTGAGATCATGACCTGAGCCGAAGGCAGCGGCCTAACCACTGAGCCACCCAGGCGCCCTCTAATTCCTAGTTTTAAAGGGTTGGCATCTATTCTAAATTCTTTACATTGCTGGAATATTTTTTTTCTTTTTTTATGATTCCAAATCTCCTTCAAGTCCAGTTTTTGTCCAAGTTATACATAGTATTTCAATTTCCGATGCTCAAATATGGATCCTTCTCTTCTATGCAGTGTATCCTCTCAGACCATCAACATTATTATCATTACAACCACACACATTTAATTATCTTTCCTCAGGAAAAATGACTTGACATTTCACTAATTTAACAAATGTTGCACATAATTCCAGGAGTACCACATAGCTGGCCAGGACTCTCACTTGCTGTATTTGAAACTAATGCTGCAAATGAGTCTGAGAATTTGCTTAAAGTTCAGCCTGTCTGGGTCCCAAAGGTTAACAGGAGAATCTATGCATTGTGCGGGAGGTTGGATAAAATCACAAGATGAGATTTAGGCAGTTCACGGTTAAAACCCTGGATCAGCTGAACGGTCATGTTGAACTCTTATAAGAACATTTCCTAAAATCTAGAGAAGATGCAAAACAAAAGCATCTAGAATGCCAAAATGCTGACTGCACACCAGTGACGGTCACAACCCGTGCACAGAGCCAAAGAAGGCACTCGAGCAGAATGCACAATGAAGTCAGAGTTTGCAGGCTGCAGGCAAAGCAAGTACGAGTGAAAGTAAGATCACTTCGATGTAACCAGGGAGCACTTCACTGACAATTTTAGCAGCGGTTGATTTAGAAAACGCATAACAAAAGCATGAAGAACTTGAAAGAAAAAAAATCTATTAGCAATGATATTGAGCAGCAAATTTGCATTCCTGTTCTGTATGTTGCAAGGCTATACCGTAACCTTATTGATGGTGTTGAAATTGTGCTTGAATTACAACTGCAAATAAACTTGAAAATATGAGGGATTTATTGGATTCGGGTTCAAAGTGTGTAGTAATCTGAGAGAAACAAGGAATTTCTTTCAATGGCCTCTAATAAACTTGTCTTAAGAATACAAAAGCGGTGACTTCGCCCTCTTTCTTAAATGGCTTCAACAGTGGAAGAAGCAAGCCACAAGTTTACTGCAAAATATGTGTTCCATACATCTTTTATCATACTCTCAAATGTTTTTTTCCTAAACCCTTTCCTTTACCTTTGGCAAGGAGAGTAGATATAACATTTCATTAAAAATACCAAGCAGATACATTTTAGCAACAATTAAACATTGAGAAGGTATATATTGTAATTCATCTACAGATTTATAGAATGGCCAATGAGCTAATACAATCCAATTTCTTTCACCCAGAGCATTTTAAGTAATTTTGCAGTGCAGGTATAGGTCACAGCATCAATCATTTGATAGGTTTATCGTTTTCATTTGTGGTTTACATAATTTGCTACAAGTACATTGCTAGTAAATTCATTGTTTTCTGAAGCAGCAAAATGATGCATTGAAATTGCAATTTGTATTTGTTTTCCATTTTTTAATTTTTTTTGTTTTCCATTTTTGTTAAATATTTTCCTCTTCCATTCCAGAGGAATAATCAGGCCTTTCATTTGTTGCCAAGAAGTTTTTGCAAGATAGGTAGGGGAAGCTTCTACAAATAAGTCTCAGTTTTATAGCTATATGAAAGCCCAAGCTTATTTATGAGACCTTGCTAAGTGTCCTACTGGAGAAGTTACTCAAAACAACTCATTATGCTTGTCAAGTTACATGTTATCACAAAATATGTTCCTGTTAACTATTTGCAAAGTTTTTAGCAAATTTTACTACATGGGATGGTTCTGACAAACTTTGAATATTTTTGAAGTTTTTGTTCCATTCACTTTTATTTTTAATGTGTGTGTGTGTTTTTAGATCTCAGACCACTGATTCAGCCAGTTAGCTGTGGTTTTGAGGGTTAGCTAAGTTGAATGTCAATGTGTATACATTCATATTTCAGACACTGAACATTTCAAGTTTTTTTCAATGTACACAAACTATATTTGATAAGGCCAATTGTATTTCTGGATTGGGATGGAAAATGTGTTGAAATTGAGAAAATCTCTTGATTTACAAATGTATTGACATTCACCCTTTGTAAACACTTGTTAAGTTAAAACTTGCAAGAAATGCATTCCCAAATGTCACAAGCCTGACCTCTGCAAGAGCCCAGAGTACTTTGTAGTTTGTTCACAGTGGAAATGCTGTGGCAGAACTGCAGCAGGCAAATAGAAAAGAAATTACAATTACAATTAAACTGTAACTCTGAACCTGACAATTCTAATTCAGGAGAGAGACTCAAATGCTGTGAAAGCTGTAGCATTCTGTAGACCTTGTGAATTTTACAAATACCTGGAAAATATAATATTTGGTAAGTGGGTGAGTTTTTCAATGTAATGTCCTGGCCACTCAGGTCATTGTCTTTTAGCCAGTTAAATTTATTACCTATTAATTGGCAGATTTCTTAGCCATTCATCATAACACATTTTCCCTGGAGTAGATGGTATATCTTCAGAGGGAATATACCTTCTTGTTGCTTAGGGAAGCTGGATCCAGGGCCAATTTCCATTCTTTCCAGGAGAGCACAGAAGCTGCAAAGTCATCTGTGATATCACAGATATCATCTGTGAAAGTCATCTGACTTTCAAGGAAGGAGGCAATAACCCATGGTATCTCTGTAATTTTGGCAGATTTTAAAAAACCCAAGGACTTCTGTAAGAATATGAAAAGGTAATATGTCCCCCCCCACACACACAAAAAAGCTGAAATTGATAATTGATGACTAAAATATTATTTCTCTGTTGAACCAGATTAATAGAGATTTGGAATTAGTTTTACATTTTTCAAATGCTATAGAGCAAAGTACATTTATTCACTTCTCTTCTTGTGGTTGGAACTCCTAATTTACAACTGGTTTTTACAGATGAGAGTAAAAGAAAATGAATGCAATTCTGAGTAAGAGCCCACTGGTACTTTGTTAGCTTGCCCTAAATAAATGGAGGACTTCAATAGAAAGAAATGTTCCATCTTACTTCTTACAACTATGGTTTGATTACTTTGAGTTTATAAGGATATCTCTAATTATTCATTGGTGATTACCTCACCATGTATTATGAAAGGAAGTAAAATTTCTGATATTTATATGCTAAAAGTTTTTTAGCAATACTACAAAAATGATTATCTATTACTGACTACAAAGACCATACTTTTAAAGATATTTTAATTCCTGGGATTAGCAACCTTTTTTTTTTAATTAATTAATTTATTTTTTTTAAGCAACCTTTAATTCTGGAACGTGGTGAGGCATTTTAATGAATGATTATCATGGTTTTTAGTAACTTTGATGAATACTACAACTTTTGAGGGTAGGTACTGGGAGTAGATATGTGTCAGATGACAAGAGAGGAAGAGAAGCTATAAAAAGACAAAGGTCTGGTCATAAGGTATGACTCTAGCATTTATCATATATCAGTTCTTTCAAATTTCAGTGATGCCTTAAGTCCCATATGAATGTTTTGACCTAAACCAAAATGTGAGAATTGGCAGATTTCCAACACAATCTTCTGATCAAGAGAACTTATGAGTATTTAATTTATTTTCAAGTAAATCTGTCCTAAGAGATACTGTTCAAGCCTGTCAGGTCAGGATTGTTTAAAAAAAGAGAGAGAGAGAGAGAGAGAGAGAGAGAGAGAAGCAGGCAGTTTCCATTTTTTCCCTTTGTTCACAGCATGAAATTGCCTCTGATTGACTATTAAATGCTGTTGGACCGTAATCATGGTGAACAGTTTTTTCATGAGCTTAACTTTCTGATATACTACTGTCTATCTAGAGACAATATGTGCATACCACATAGAGGATGCAAATCAAACCTCTACCTTTTTGATATCAGCTAAAGATTGGGCCCTATGTAAACAGGATTCACATCTATTTTTCTTGGTGTTATATCCCATTATCTTAACTACTCTCTAGTAAGCAGAATAAGAGGTACTTAATGAATGTTAAGATTCATTCAACCAATCACTACTACGGAAGAGGATTGCTTACAAACTCACTGAGGAAAAGTTTTGATGTGTTTTTTAATTTTTGCTGACATGGTAAGTAAGCAATAGAATTTCAATATTCTGTGATTCTAGTAACAGAATCACAGGCTCTTATAGGGTTTTTTTGGACTTACTAGGTTTCTTTGTTTTATATTGCAGTGTCTTTACTAGATGGTACCCCTGTTTATGTTGGGGTTATGGTTACTGTTTCTTCTGCTTGACAATGTTTATTTATTTATGACTCTTAACATCTGCAACTTGTTTCCGTCTACTTTTTACCATCAAGATTCCAAGGGATAAGTCTTTTATTCGAACCCACCTCCCTCTCTCTCACAAATGTGCACCTTCCTAAGACTGTCACTTCTGCTTCCACACATTTTTATCCATTTCCTTTCAGTTGTCTGGGAGGCAGTGCTATAATCCTAAAAACCTCAGTCCTGTTCCAATATTCCCCTGTTTAGAAAGGGTTATAGAAATGATTAGAAATGTTGGTATTAAATTTTGTAAATATAACATTAAGGTAATAATAAAAAGAAGGTATTAACAAAATATCACTAAAATTTGTTGTTAAATGCCTTAAAGGATAAAGCCAAAAAGAAATTCTCAAATGTGTTGGCATCCCTATTTTTGCTAGTCTCAGTAACCACAGATAACCAAAAGGTAGCTCAGGATTTAGAAATCCCTCAAGCACAAGTAAATATCAGTACAGATTTGACATCTATTTGAGAAATTGCCCACCATGCTAAGTGGGCTGCTAAGATGCTTAGCTGAGTGTTACAAGTTAAGTAAGTGGTATAAGAAACAGCTTTTGTCATAATATATGGTTTCTAGCAATAAGAAATAAATATAAGAAATAAACACATAAATTCCAAAAGGCTAGTAAGGCTGCACATGTAATATCATGTTTAGTTTGAAACCTTTAATTACCTGCTAAGTATAAAGAAACCAGAGATAGCTTAGAAAAGATTGCCAACAAGTATAGTGAATAATTAGCTCATTAAAAGAAGGTAAATTCATTCCAAATATAAAATTTTATTAGTCACTTTCCAAAGTTAAAACTTAAAATCATGTCTTAATTTCCAAATAAATTAACATTGAAAATCTGAATGACTAAGTAATAACATTTAGGGGATGAAGAATAATTAAGTAAATGAAATGAAAATAACTAATGACGTATTGAGAGATAATGAGAAAAAGCCTTAAGATACTGTAAAATAGTCTTCATTAGTTTTACTTCTTTTGTTTTAAAAATGCTTGTATTTGTAAGATTATATCCACGAATATTACACATGAAAATATTGATTAGGAGTTAATTTCACAGATATAAACTAAATGGCCAATTACTAGATATAATAAAATAAAGTAACTGCAATTAATTGTAACAGTATAACAAGTCATTCTTCTCAACTTCACAAGCTCCAAAAATACCAACATTCCTCCAGGTTACATTTACAAAGCATGACAAACTTAAACATAAAAGGGTGTGGAAGGGTAAACATATGGAAGTACAACATTTGATAGACTTTTTGCAGACATACACAAGTCCTTAATAATAGGCTTTATTAACATAGAAATACCTGCATGAGATAATACTCAACTTACAAACACAGGTCAATGTATTTCAATTAAGTTTTGATGCCTGTAAAATCCAGTTAGTTTTATTTAAAACAATACTAACTATAAAATACTCTCCAATGACTATTTACTTTAAAAGCAATATCTATTTGGCAGATGAGGCCACTGCATGTTTCTCATGTAAAGTTTATCAATTTTGGGGCGCTTGGGTGGTTCAGTCATTAAGTGGTTGCCTTAGGCTCAGGTCTGGATCCTGGGATCTAGCTCTGCATTGGGCTCCCTGCTCAGCAGGAAGCTTGCTTTTCCCTTCCTACTCCCGGACTTGTGTTCGCTCTCTCACTATGACTCTGTCAAATAAATAAATAAAATCTTAAAAAAAAAAAAAGTTTATCAATTTTACCCATTTAACAAAGCTAAAGAAAAGTGTCTTTTTAAGTTTGTTAAAATTTTATATTTAATATAAAATACCCAATACATATTAATAAGAGCATACATTTTGTATTCTGAAATGAATTTATGCCAATTGAACTTAGATTTTTAAAAATACTGATGCAAATGTTTAGACCTTGGAAGCAAAAGATAAAATAGGACAAAGTAACTTTTATCAGAAATATGCTCTGCTGAGAGTTTTTCCTAAATCCTTGGTTATCAGCCAAGGCAATTTGAACCCCACATAGGGTCATGGCAGGGTCTAGAGACATTTTCAGTTGTCAACAAATTGGAGGAGAAGAGCTGGGGAAGGTACTTGAATTCAGTGGGGAGAGGTCAGAGATGATACAAACCATTTCTCTAATGCATGAACGGATCCTCACAACAAAAATCTATTCAGCCCCAAATGTCAACAGTCCTAGCACTGAGAATCCCTGTTTCTGAGTAGTCTTAAGACTAATAGATATTTTTTTAATGTAACTTAGGAAATCAACTTTTTTTTTTCCTCCCCAAGCAGTATAAAATCCAGGTATAATAATAGAATAATCCATACTTTCCTTAATAGACTTTGTCTTCTTTGCCTCTTTAATCATTAATCATAATTCTAACACTTGTTGGAGACATAGCATTTAAAAATTAAGTAACTTTTAAAAGTCTTATTAATACAATGTAATTGAAATTGAATCCAATTTTTAAAAAATATGCCTTATTCTCAAATGCAAAATTACACAGACACACACATTAGAAAAAATACTATCTAATTTTTACATAGCATATTTTCAATTCTGTGGATTATTTCTGCTTTTATTAGGGAATCCAAAAGATATGAAATCCTTACATTTTGTATATTTGGAAAACAAATACTATTCTAGGTGTAGTGCAGTTGAATTAATTGACCAAAAGACTCATTTTTGAGTTACACAATGTAAAAGTATAGTATCAGGTTAATGCGCTGCAAAGTAGATTATAGTTGAGCAACCTCTGATAAATAGAGATTGAAGGGAAACCCACTAACATGTCAAAATTGCTGAGATGGAATCCCTGTTCCGAACATTTCTTTTACTTTTGAAAAAAAAAAAATTATATCTCTCAAACTCCATTTGTGTTTTGTTAGGGAGAAAACCAGATTTTTAATTTTTCATATGTTTGTTTATTAAATGGAACTAGGTTCCATAAACAAACTAGGTTTGTTTATTAAATGGAACTGGATTTTAAAGCTGGACCAAAATTTAGGGTTACCACACTCATTCACAAGGGTAAGGACAAATATAAATAAAATAGTTTCAGTTTTTATTTACATTACATCTTGTCATCTTAACCATATTACTATAGTAAGTGATACTGCATATTTAATTTTGCTTAGAACTGAAATAAGGAGAATATGTAAAAAAAATTTAGCATTCAAGGAAATAATATAAGAAATAAGAAATATAAGAAATAATATAATAAATCAATAATATAAACAAAAATATAAATTGAATTTCACTTTAAAATGTCATTTTCAAAAAATAAAATAAAATGTCATTTTCATTTGAAGTTATAATGTGGGACTAATTAAAGATAGCATAAATAAGAAATTTATTCTTATCTCAGTTAGTTACTGGAGAGATAGCTTTGGATTTAGATATTAATTACTTGCTTAAGTGTTGCCTGGTTGGCACAGTCTGTTTGTTAAGCATCTGCCTTCGGCTCAGGTCATGATCCTGGAATCTTAGGACTAGGTCCCATGTTGAGCTCCCCCTCAGTAGGGAGTCTGTTTCTCCCTCTCCCTCTGGCCCTTCCTTGCTCCTGCTCTGTCTCATTCAAATCAATAAATAAAATCTTTAAGATATAATTCATTGCTTTACAGTAAGCTGAAAATAATAGGTGCTTTCTCCTTTGTATTACATTAGTGCAAAATGAATATTATAATTTATGTGAGTGTCCTTTGAAAACCACGTATGTGAGATTTCCAATGTGTATTTCACCATTCTCTTTTACAATGTACAGATTTTTTTAGGATACTCATGGAAGTATGTATGACATGTTTGCTGAAATTTCCTTTAAACTATCTGGTTCTATAATTCCACATTTTCCCATTAACAGTGATAAATTAGGACAGAAGAACTATGCTAATGTGTATCTCCTTTATAAATATAGTATTTTCCATCACTTTCTCACATGTGAGAAATATTTCTCACAGTATTTTATACCATGAATAAGACTTTATCTGTAATTCCATTAAATATTGTAGTGTATTTCCTTCCTGACTTATATGTTTAATAGGATGAAAATTATTTTATCAGCTGGTACATTTTTGGGAACAAACTGTCTTTATTTAGAAGAATCATTTGAAATGCAACTTGCAAGCACTGAGTTCATGTTTTTGAAAGAAATAACCTAGAGATAGATAAATGTCTCTTTGTAAGGAAAAAATACCCAGAAACTTGTGAATTTTAGATAAAACAAGCAAGGCATAAATGTAGTTAAATGGGAGTTGGATTAGAGGTTTACCACTATAAGTGGTTTTCATAATTACATGCAATAATACAGTTTTAAGTATGAGTGTCCCAATCTCCCTTTCACAAGCCATCCTTACCCATCCATAAGAAGATACAATATCTACGAGCATATAGAATGGCAAAATGTCCCTACCCACAAGCATAAATTAATTAATATATTAAAATATGTGTTGAGCCACTCTGATAAAGTCCTTACCTTCATCAGGTTGCTAGGTTCATCAAGCAGCAGAATGTAAAACTTAAAGAATACACTTAATCTGCTCCCTTTAGGTTATTTTTTTTAAAGATTTTTTATTTATTTATATGACAGAGAGAGAGATCACAAGTAGGCAGAGAGGCAGGCAGAGAGAGGAGAAAGCAGGCTCCCCGCTGAGCAGAGAGCCTGATGCGGGGCTCAATCCCAGGACCCTGAGATCATGACCTGAGCCAAAGGCAGAGGCTTAACCCACTGAGCCACCTAGGTGTCCCTGCTCCCTTTAGGTTTAAATTAACTTCTGTCTCCAAGTTCCTCAACACTCCCACCCATGTCCCTCTCCCCCAAGAAAACTAGCAAGCAAATTTCCCAGAATTTCTTTTGTTTGTTTTCTTAGTTTATCTGATTTGTCACAGTAAAGGTAGAGTTGGCAGAGGTTTGTGTTGGGGAAGATGGGAAGAATTTGGTGACATATGGTTGATTTTCACTTACCAAGTCAGGTGCGGGAAAACATTTTAAACCAGAATTATGAATGTCACTGAAATGTGAGAAACTTTTTAGCTTTTCAATTCCATTCTTTAAAGGAATAAGTCCCTTTTCTAATCTGGAATGTCTGACTTTTTTTTCTTTCAATGGATAATTAAATATACTGATTAAAATGCAATTCCGATCTTCACTGCTGTTCTCAAGCCTTTTGATGCTTTCTATTTCTATCCAAAGATACTCCAACATCTTTGTGTAAAACATGAGATCCTCTAGTGCCTTGTAGTGTCCCTGAACTCATCTCCTAAACCTCTATCCCTTCCTCAGTGGGTTGCAAATAAGCTAGGTCAAAGTCCTGCCAGGATTTTCACTTGTTCCCCTTGTTCAGAACACTCCTGTTCTGGATATCCTGATCGATAGCATAAAGGAACACTTGAAAACTTTGACTATATATTTGATAAGTCAACATCAATTTCATTTATCAAATATATCTTAAAGTTTAGGAAGGTTTCATTTAAAAAAACTAATTTAAAATTACAATTAGTGAAAGGTTTGTTTTCTTTTTAGGAGAAAGTAGGTATTTTAAATATTTGACCATGAATTTTTTGATTTCTTAGGAAGAGGCCCTTCAACATATATTTTCAATAAGTCCTCAGAAATACAGAGAGGCATCTAAAAACAATTTCAACAATTCTCAGGAGCTGTGATTACATTTTCTACAGTCAGAGGATGTACATTTTTTTTTAAGATATTACTTATTTATTTGTCAGAGAGAGAGAGTACAAACAGGGGGAGCAGCAGGCAGAGGCAGAAGGAGAAGCAAGCTTCCCACTGAGCAAGGAGTCTGATGTAGGACTCGATTTCAGGACCCTGCAATCACAACCTGAGCTAAAGACAGATGCTTAACCAACTGAGCCACCTAGCCATGGATCTAGAATGTGCAATTTTTAAAGAAGTATCATGCTTAGCGAAATAAGTCAAGCAAAGAAAGACAACTATCATATGATCTCCCTGATATGAGGAAGTGGTGATGCAACATGGGGGCTTAAGTGGGTAGGAGAAGAATAAATGAAACAAGATGGGATTGGGAGGGAGACAAACCATAAGTGACTCTTAATCTCACAAAACAAACTGAGGGTTGCTGGGGGGAGGGGGTTTGGGAGAAGGGGGTGGGATTATGGACATTGGGGAGGGTATGTGCTTTGGTGTGTGCTGTGAAGTGTGTAAACCTGGTAATTCACAGACCTGTACCCCTGGGGATAAAAGTATATGTTTATAAAAAATAAAAAATTAAAAAAAAAAAAGAAAAGAAAAAGAAAATAAACCTTTTATAGAGATGATTAACCAAGAAAAAAAAAAAAAAAGAAGTTCCAAATAAACTGAAAAGCTAATGGAAAATTCTAAGGTACGTTCAAATAGCAGTTACTAATTTTTTAGGAGATGTACTCTGAATTTTCCCCACAGGATCACTTGACTACTTCTTAGTCAAGTCATATTTCCTATGCTTTTTAAATGCATGTTAATTTTAGCTTACTATGCTAATATTAAAAAAGGGAAAAAATAATGATTGGTTGAAATTACATATTTTTTAAATAACTCATTAATTCCTTGAAAAATAGTGGGTAATTCAATTAGACATCCAGCAACACTTTGCAACAAATAAATTGAAAACATTCTTGGTCATTCAAGTGGATCAGCCCATTTAAGTGTATCAGTAATATGAAAATAGTTGGATAAAATGATAGTATTTCCTTATTTTTGTGGATTTACAAGGCTTTAGACACTAATCTTCACAGAAATGAACTGTATATGCAAATAGTTTGTTAGTCTTAAATTTCTTTCCCACAAAATGCCAGAAACTGGATATATTTATAGCTATACTGAAAGACTGCACTACCCAGGATTTTTGGGGGGCACCTGGGTGGCTCAGTCAGTTATTTGGTTTTGGCTGGGGTCATGATCTCAGGGTCCTGAGATTGAGTCCTGCTAGGAACTCCCACTCAGCATGGAGTCTGCTTGAGATTCTGTCTCCCTCTTTTTCCATCTGCCCTCTGCCTCTCCCTCTATTTGCATGCTCTCTCTCTCTCTCTCTCAGATAAGTAAATAAATAATCTTTTAAAAATGATTGTTAATAGCAATAATCACATAATTCCTAGAGAAAAGGTTGAGACAATTTACAGACTTGAAAGTAGTTTATTTCTCATGTATAGTCTATGACAGCTAGGCTAACTGAGAGTGCATATGTAAGAAGCAATACTTTGTTCTGGGAAAAGTTTACATATGAAATGTACAGCCAATTTGTCAATGTTTAAAAAAAATAATTTGATCAAATATTTTATCCAGCATAACAGCCTGAAAGCTGTGGAGTAGACAGATTATTTCTAATTTCCATTCCTATGTTTTATAGACATCATTATTCTAGAAAACAATTGAGCAGTAGAGATATGAATTTCCATGATATAACTCTGGGATTCTTAAATCTTTCTAATTTGGAAATGTTTTTTCTTTCAGATTCACATTAAGACTTTTGCTTAGATCCTGCTATAATTAATAGGCCATAATTACTAGGAACATCCACGTAGTTCAGGGGAAAAGTAACAAGCAGGCCATGTAACAAGCAGATCTGGATCTGAATGTCAGATCTGCTATTTAATAGCAGAAAATTAGTAAGCAGTTTGATTAAACCTGCAGGTGCTTCACTTTTCATTATGGAGTACAACATGATAACTCCTGCCTTAGGGGATTGTTGTGGTTTATGTACACAACATGCCTCATAGTACGTGAATATTAAGTGAAAGCTACATGTATTTGTATTAATCAAGTTCATTAGATGAAGAGATGATAAAAGTGCAGAAATAGTATTAAAAAACATAATAAAGTAAAATGGGTTTTATGAAAAAATATGAAAGATAAATTCAAAGAAATAAGAATTGTCATGCAGTATACATTTTACAAATTCTGAAAGACGATCATCATAAATAGCAGGTATTGTCCCACTAGGGCATTCCACCTAAGTACGGAACTCCAGTTACAAAAAACCTTAAATAGTCTCACCACTTTCCTTTTTGGCCTTCTATAATTTATTCTTCACAAAGAAATAATAATGTGCTTTTTCAAACACTTAAACGGGTTCCTTGACTCCAAACCATATAGTAGCTTAACAATTTTCTCAGAATGAAAGATGTCATTCCGTAAGCTACATGGCCCTACATCACGTTGTGCTGGACCACTTCTCTAATCTAATATTTTAACTATCTCTCTCTCACTCATTTCATTTCAGGTACACAATTTATTCCATGTCTATGAAACAATCAAGGGATAGTCCTGCCCACAGGGCCTTTTACCAAACTGTTCCCTCTGCCCCAAAAAGCTCTTACCTGGCTACCCAGGCTACTTCCATTCTTCAAGTCTCTGCTCACACACACCTTTATCAATTGGTTTCCAGTTGTTATTTTCTCTTTATTTTTCTTCATTTCACATATACCTAATATTCATTCATTCATCCATTCACATTTATTGTCTCTTGCCTCACCCTTACTAGAAAATAAACTATAAAAGCAATTGTTAAATAGATTTTCATATTTTCAATAAGTGGTACATCAAATATCTCAGAACATATTTACAGAATGAATGAATGTGCTTTAATTTTTAAAAATTATTATTATTTTTTTTAGAGAGGTGGGGAGGGGTAGAGAGAGGGGGAGAGAGCTCAATCTCGCAGCCCAGATCATGACCTGAGCCTTAACAAGAGCCAGATGCTTAACCAACTGAGCCACCCAGATGCCCCAAGTGTGCTTTAATTCTTAGTTTTGGATTATTTACATGCCTTTTTTTAACCCTTTTATATCCTCAACAGCCTATTACTATTTCCATTCGCAGTTTTATGTTTTACTCTTTTTAATAACTTCTAAAGTGATAATAGCTATTAAAGTCTTTGAATCCTACTTTTAGATATTTTGTATTTTAAATATTTTTAAATAAAAATATTTTGTATTTTAAATGGAGACTTACTTATTTCATAACTTAACTTGTGGATCGAACATGAAGTTTATGGACAGCTCATAAGATAGTGTTTTACAGTTGAGATCCATCAAGTTTTCATGTATATACATATATACAGAGAATAAGTCTATCCTTCAGTTTTTAGAATTTTACAGTCTAATATTTTGCTTTAAAGCTAATTGTGGTTAATGCAGTTTCCCAATAAATCTTCACATTATATAGTTTGAACATAAGTCCAATAAAAATGCATATATTTAATAAAAGTAGAGCAATAAACCAACTGTATTACAAGTAAACAACATTTCATTAATAAACATAACCCATGCACTAACACTTCTTATGCAAATAGCACTGATACATTTTGGTAAAATATACTAATAAAACCAAAATAAATTATAAGAGTTTATATAAGGTTTATCATTCCTCTGCTCTTTCTGCACTCAGTTTCCTTTTACCAAGGCCCTCCTGAGGGCCTGAAGTTTGCTATGCCTTGAAAATGATGGGTGAAGGTTGGGCATAAACAATAAAGGTGAAAATGTTTTCTGCTCTGACCTTCAAAAAATAGCAGTCTCTTAGAGAAGACAAAAATAGAAATAAGTAGCTTCAAAATTATGGTAAGTGCCAAAATAGGGGGCACTTACCATAGTGATGACTGGATAAAGCAAGCAAAACCAAAAGGAATCTGGGAGATACCAACTAAAGAAAACATACACCCTCAGGTGGTTGTGGGAGGGATTCACCAAGCAGATACCTTTGATTTGAAGGTCATAGAAACAATACTTGGCAAAGAAAATGCCCAAAGAAGGTTAATAAAATATTCATAGCTTTAGTGGCATTTTAATGCCAAGTTTAAAAGTATTGGGGATAAAAATATATGTTTATAAAAAATAAAAAATTATATTAAAAAAAAAAAAAGTATTATTGATATTTAAAAGTCAAAATAAATAAATAATTTAAATGCTCCCCCTCTTTCCCAGGCTCCTTATTTTCAAGCCTTTTAAACTCGAGGGATAAAATAGGAAATAAAATGGCTGTACAATATTCGCTTGCTTATTTTAGAAGAGTTTGTATATTGTGCTCGCTTCGGCAGCACATATACTAGAAGAGTTTGTATATAATTATTCAGATGCACACATATGTGAGGCTAATATTTGTCAGATTGGCAAACTTTCCTTCTTTATAATTTACTTGCTAAAAATTCATTGAAGTTTTTATAAATCAAATAAACATTTCAGATTTATTCATAAGTAAAGAATATTTTTTTCACTTGAAACAGTTACATTTTGCTTCTATAGATCACACTGAGTCTGGCAGGAAAGCCATTGCTACAGCTGCACTCACTTCAGTGAATTACTTTTTAATTACCAACAATTCTCTTCATTTGGCTTGGATGACCAAACAAGCATCTGGGAATTTAAATAAATAAATAAATAAATAAATAAATAAATAAATAAATAAATAGATTGTCTAACAAGATCTTCTCTTAGCCATACAGATCCCATCTTGTTTTTGTTATTTTTAACCAAAATAGTCAGTTCCATCATATTTTCTTTCAATACTACTAAATAAATTTAGGCAGGATTCCATAGCAACACTCAATACAGCGAAATTTAAACAAATAAGGTCAGGCAAAGCCTAGTAATTAAATCAGCAGGGCTGAGATCTTCCCCAGTGGAATTTTTAAATTGCAATGCCAATTGGCATAACAATCTTAGAAAAGAGTACTTTTGCATCTGAGTTATTTCTGTCATAGAGGGCTGGGTTGCCTTTCAGGGTTGTAACATTTCCACTGGCTTCAGCTTCTTCCAGAAAGCTGGGTAGTAAGTTCTCTGAATCATCCGTTAGGCTGGAAGCATCTCTCCCTTTTTTTTTTTTTTTTTTTTTTTTTTTTTTGCATCCAAGCTGGCCAACTGGTGTAAAGAAGAAACTCAAAACAGTGTTTTTCCTTTTCAAAATTAAGAAAAAGAGAGCCAATCCTACAGAGAGGTTTTAACATGCTCAGATACTCGGCTCATAGAAGAGCCTCACATAAGTGTCTGTTGGTTAGTTCCCAAATAACATTCTGTTATGGGAGCTTTGCATTTCTTGTCTGTTATAAAAGGAGGGCCATTATGTTCAGCATCTGCCTGTGCTTCTCCCTTCCTCTTTATGTGTCTTCAGACTATGTTTTAAAACAGCACCTTTCCAAAAGGAACCATGTCTTTCTCTGCAATATTTAAAAAAAATATTGTATTTGGTAAATCAGGTTTTAATGAAACACACATTTCATCAGCTTAATAATTAAGAAGGCAAAATATCATTTAGTATTTCAAAACCAGGTAAAGTTATTTACCAATCAAAAATTATTGAATGTTGACATTAAAAATAATCTTATCAACAATATCACTTAATTTTCTGTACCATTCCCTCCTTCTAATGCTCCTTTTTGTTTCCAGGAATTCACATCTGTCTCATGCGGACTTTACAGAATGTCTTCTCTCTCTTAGTAATGTGCATCTAAGAGTTCCTCCATGTCTTTTCAGGGTTTAATAGCTCTTTTCTTCTTAGCTCTGAATAATATTCCATTGTCTGGATGTACCACTCTTTAGGTATCCATTCACTTACGAAAAACACCTTGGTTACTTCCAAGTTTTGGCAATTATAAATAAAGTTGTTATAAACATCTGCTTGTAGGATTTGTTGTAAACATAATTTTTTTTTTTTTTTTTTACACTTTAGGTAAATACCAGGGAGCATGATGTCTGGATCTTATGGTGAGAATGTTTGGTGTTGTGAGAAACTGCCAGATGTCTTCCCAAATGGTTGTACCATTGTGCATTCCCACCAGCAAATTTTAAGTATTCCTACTGCTCCATATCCTCACCAACTTTTGGTCTTGTCAGTGCTCCCAATTTTGACCATTCTAACAGGTATATTCTAGTAGTTGTATCTCACTGTTAACTTGAATTTGCATTTGTCTTGTAACATATGATGTAGAATACCTTTACATATGCTTGTCGTATGCGCATGTTCTTTGATGAGGTGTCTGTTAAGGTTTGATCTGTTTTTGGTTTTTTTTTTTTTAGGTTGTTTGTTTTCTTCTTGTGGAGTTTAAAGTGTTCTTTGCATATTTTGGGTAATCGTCCTTTATCAGATGCGTCTTTTGCAAATATTTTCTCCAAGTCTGTGGCTGATGTTCTCATTCTCTTAATACTGTGTCACAAAGAAGTTCTTAAATATAACTAAATGCAGCTGTAGCTTAACAGTGATTTGTTTCATAGATCATACCTTTGATGTTGTATTTAAAATGTTATAGATACATCCAAGGTTGTCCAAGTTTCTCCTATATTATCTCTTATGATTTCTATAGTTTTGTGTTTTACATTTAGGTGTGTGATCCATTTTGAGTTAATTTTTGTGAAGGGTGAAAGGTCTGTGTCTAGATTTACTAATTTATTTTATGCATGTGGATACCGTTTGTCGAAATAACCATTTTTGCTCCATTGTGTTGCCTTTGCTCTTTCGTGAATGATCAATGGACGATATTTATGTGGCTCCATTTCTGGGCTCTTTATTCTGCTCCATTGATCTGTTGGTCTATCTTTTCACCAATACCATACTCGCTTGATTATTGTAGCTTTACAGAAAGACTTGAAGTCAGGTAATGTCTATTCTCAACTCTGTTCTTCTCCTTCAATATTGGATTGGCTATTCTGGGTCTCTTGCCTTTCTGTATAATTAGTTTATTGATATCCACAAAATAACTTGCTGGGACTTTAACCGGGATAGCATTAAATCTATAAATCAAATTGGGAAGAACTGACATTTTGACAATATTGAGTTTTCCTATCCATGAACATTCTATATCTCTTCATTTGCTTAGTTCATCCTTAAAGTCATTCATCAGAGTTTGACAGTCAGTTTCCCACATATAAATCGTGCACATATTTTGTTAGATTTATATCTAAGTACTTCATTTTTAGGTACTGATATAAATAATATCTTTTTAATTTCAAATTCTACTTGTTCATTGTTTTTATATACAAAGCAATTAATTTTTGTGTATTAATCTTGTATCCTGCTACCTGACTATAATCCCTTATCAGTTCCAAGAGTTTTGTTGTCTATTCTTTTGGATTTTCTACATAGATAATCATGATATCAGTGAACAAAGATAGTTTTTTTTTTTCTTTTCTATATCGGCATATCTTTTATTTCCTGTTCTTGTCTTATGCATTGGCTAAAAGTTCCAGTAGGATATTGAAAAAGAGTAATGAGAAAGGACTCCTTGCCTTGTTAGAAAGTTTTTAATTTCTCACAATCAAATATGATGTTGGTTATAAGTTATTTAAGGTATTCTTTATCAAATTGAACAAGTTCCATTCTATTCCTATTTTACTCTCTTTATTATGAAAGTGTTTTAGATTTTGCCAAATTTTTTTTCTGCATCATTGGTATGGCCATGAGATTTTCTTTTTTTAGCTTATTGACATGATGCATTGAGTTAAATGCTAAACCAGTCCTATATATATGTGGGATAAATCCCACTTGGTCATGGTATATAATTCTCTTATTACATTGTTGGAATGAATTGGCTAATATTCATTAGGTAAAACAAAAATTTTATTAAGTAAAATAACATTTTAGAGTATATGACTATAATTTTATTTTCCTTTATCAATCAGAGCTCCAGTTACAATATCTCTGTTCCTTGAAATAACATCCCTACCTTCTACAAGGAGTGCAAAGCCAGGTACTAGAAGAGGAGATAGAAAATTATTCTGATCCTACTATCTACAAAGAGAATTGCATCTACACTGGTGTAAGGAAATAATTATCAATGGGCTTAGAAATGTTTCTGCAAGTGATAATGTCAGTTAGGCCTTTATCATAACTTCTTTGTATAAAATTAATACAAAAATTATTATGAAAGTGCAAAGGAATCCATTCATGTCATTTATTTCAGACCAAGAGTATAGTGAGATACCATGTATTTACCAAACAAGAAAAATACGTATTTTATGCTTGACAATTAACTATATATTATTTATTTTTAGTTCAGTTATAGATTAAAAGCATGATTTACTAGCAGTTTTAAGAACATTTAAGTATTGTGTAAAGAGTAACAGTCTATGATATACCTATGTGGTGTATCTCCAGTTTCATATCAATTATATGAAAAGTAAAATGGTTTACAATCCAATGATCCCTTCAAGTTCAAGCTCTCAAACTGTGAATACTGAGAAAGACTTTTTGGCATGCAGACTTCTTCCACCTCTTCATAGATGAAACATAAATGTGAACTGGAAGAGCTGTTATTTTTAGTGCTACACAGAAAGCAAGGACTTTAAAACTCTGCATGATAAAAATACCAATATGCCCAATTAGTGTTGAACATTTTCAATATTTCCTTTTACCAATCTGAGATTTTTGCCTAGATTTCTTTACCAAAAAAAAAAAAAAAAAAAAAGATCATTTGCTTAATTTACAAATTTGAAGTAGACAAACATAACAACAGGAAGGAGGTAATGATCTAGGAAATTGAAGTTAAATAGAATGCTGTTGGGTTAAATCTTTGTTTAGCTTTATCAAAATTAATTTGAATGATTGAAATCTTTGGATTCCTATGCCATGCATTTTAGATAACCCCCAAAAACAGGTTTAAGGATAGTAGAACTATGGTAGCTGAGTTTATTCACGTTTCTCATGTATATTATTCAGAAGTAAGGATAATATAGAAAGTGGTAAAAATGAGGTGTATGTCACCTTAAGTAATTAAGGTAAGATCTGAAACATTCAGCACTGAGCACCTTTTCTTGAACTGTTCTTGTTCCCCTCTTAGATTTAATAAAGGAACTGCCTTGTTAGTAAAATTGTTTGGACCAAGGGTGGTACTTGATTTAATTGGATTCAGAACTTGTGAGTAGATTAATACTGAAAGTAATATTTTTCACCAGAAAAGGAAACTGAAAGATAAAACCTGGAGTTTTTGGTATCTCTCTTGTCATGGGTATATATATATATATATATATATATATATATATATATATATATATTTAAGAAAAAGTTATGGTAGCACACAAGTCATGGTTCTCAGAAGTTTCTAAAATAGTTTCTTTTTTTTAAAGAGTTATTTATTTGAGAGAGAATGAGAGAACACACACACACATAGGCGGGTCAGGGAGAAGGACAGAGGGAGAGGGAGAGAATCTCAAGCAAACTCCACAATGAGCATGGGGCCCAACACAGGGCTTGATCCACAACCCTGAAATCATGACCTGAGGTCATGACCTGAGCCAAAACCAAGAGTCCCACGCTTAACAAACTGCACCACCAAGGTGCCCCTAATATAGTTTCTAAAATATTCTTTGGAGTCTGAGATTTAGTGTATTTACCTTATTTTTTAACCTAATTAAGAAGGATTTCTATCACTTATAACCAAGTGTTCAAATACGTTAAGTTTAAGTTTATAAAGTCTCTTCCTTGTCTTTTGTTTTAATAATAAAGACTAATTTTGAGATACTTTTTGCTATCAAAAATAGTAAATTTGCACTTGAGTCCCTTAAACTATGAATTTTAAGAATATTAATACTCTTAATAAATAAAGACAAATCTTTAGGAACCAAATTTATAAGGTAAAAGCAGTCAACACCAGACCATTATTAAATCACAGAGTTATTTTAAAAATTAAGATACTTTAATTGCATGAAAACAGTTTACTTTTTCCTTCATCTTGGATGTCTTTGAGAAGATATTCCCAAGAATTTGTTTTAAAAAACTGTGACTACTAACATTTTACACTGGGAATCATCCTTAAACATTTTAATTATTAATTGCATGGATTTGGCAACATTCAGAAATAAATAGTTATTCTGTAAGCATTTGGAAATAAAATGAACTGTTCAACCATGAAAGTTTTGTTTGTTTTTTTTAATGATGATAGAATGAAATAAGTACCCAGCAGTTAATTATTACTTGTTATAGAATATGGCATGGGTACTTTCAAAAACTTGTAATTAACTTTCTTGTGCATGTTTAGGGTTCTTCAGAATGCTGTAATTGATATGATGTTCAATTTGGGGGCTGAAACCTTATCCAACTATCTAACTATTCTGGAGTAAATTGGTAAACATACTAATGAATTTCATGGGTTTTCCCACAAGGCCAACAATCTTCCCTCATTTTTTTGGTGAGAGAGCCCACATTTACTTTAAGTTACTATTTATTTCTAATCTAATTTTGCAGATTCAGTCAATTTTATCTATGGCTCTAGGGGCAGAAATATGACCTAGTACTTGCAACTCAGAATAACTGATCAGAAAATTGGTTACATAATGTAACTAGTGGTTGCAAATCGTCCTATCTGGACTTTCTTTGTCTATGTATAGAAAGAAGCAGACTCTACTTTTCATGTGACTTTGTCATCTGGAGGATACCATCAGGAACTACTGTGGTGTCACTGCCTCTGACACTGCATGGTACCTAACACCTTATTTGACCAAGAGGCCAGCCTTAAAACCAGCAAAGAGTCCTAGGACACCTTAGAGGTTCAGTTTCACTCTACTCTAGAGTTTAAGCAACATAACCTCTAAGTTCCATTTTACTTAAAGAAGTTTATATTGGGTTTTCCTTTCTATTACATTTAAACTGTAATTAACTGGAAATTTGAGACTAAGAAAACAATGTAGAATCTATGTGATAAACGTATAGGATCATGAGCTTAATTATGACTTGGGATATTGGTCTCACTCAAAACTAACTCTCCTCTTTTTCTTTTTTTATTTTTTCTTTTGTCAATTCCTATTTCCAAAGCAATGTAGTTTAGACCCTCAAAACCATATGTGTATAAAATACCTACTTCCTTGATAGTGCTCATCAGATCACAAAAGGAAATATGGCCAAAGCTGACCCAAATATATTCAGATTTAAGAAAAACTGAATATAATATTGGGAGAGCTCAGAGTATCTTCTGCTTGCAATATAGCCTAAAAAACAGATGAGCAGGAAGTGAAGGAAATCTATGGAAGTATAGCCTAACATAAATTTATCTCCCCCTCTTTTAATATATGTACACTGACTCAATTTATTACTTAATACCATACTGTTCTGCCAAGTATATTACCCAGCTTAAAGGCAATTTCCATTTCATTTGAAGCTATGTTGGAGACAGAAACCACAGGATGTGGAGGGTCTGTTTGTTATTCTATACATGATGACACATAGCTTCCCAGTTCACTTTTTCTGTTTTCCTGCCTCATTCTCTTCCATTGCTTTCTTAACTTATACTCCCATTCCCTGCCGTGTTTATTCTGTGATCTTCCAGCAGCATCAGAGGGAACTAGAATAAAAATAAAAATTTTATAGTGTTGCAATTAGAGTAACAGGTAGAGAGATCAGTGAATACATGGCTCAGTGCTAAATTCTTGCAGATGTTTCTGACTGAATTCTTGCCAACTGAATTTGAAAGCAATGTGTGACTCTTTCAGGGAGCCACAGACAATCATCTCTCCCTTTCTGCACTTTTGGATCCAAGCTACTTATAAGCAACATAATAAAATAACTGAACATCTCTCCAGTTTGTTGAAATTTGTTGAGCTAGAGAACACATTCTGAAGCTGGGAGACTTTTTCCAATCTCATTTTTGAAACTTTGTCAAAAGCATGATTATGTTATTATTATAAGCAAAAGTATCCTTTAAATCAGAATTATCTGGGTTTCAAACATCTGTTGATAATTAGTACTCTTATTCATACAAACTTATTTTTAGTCCAGAATTGTCCCAGGCGTTGTGGATTGTGAGATTGTTTGGGGACTATAGATATCCTTAGACTCATCCCAACATTAACACCAAGGATCTCAGTAGAGGGTTCATAATAAGGCTTCCAAGTAATTCTTATACTTAGGTAGATTTGTGAAACAATGATTTGGTCTTAGTGTTCTGCTTTATCTTTTACACTTATTTAGTAACCAAAAGTACCTGTGCCCTTTGATTAACCTGTTCCTCAGTCTACCCCAGAGCTCTCACTCATGCCTGTGTCCTTCATATAATTTTTGTTCCTAGAATTCTACCCCTTTTCCAATGTTATTGTTTCCTTGGTACAGAATGGCAGTTAATTTGCAAAAATGACTTTCTGTTTGCATATGCTACATAATATGAGAAAAAAAACAGCTTTAATATTTATGTGTTGTCATTTTAATTAAGTTTCTTAGCAACTCACCTGCTTTTTCCTTCATGTCAGTTTGGGTCCCAGTTTGTTATTGGGAGTCTATCTAGACTAGCTTCTCAAAGAATCATCAAAAAGACTAGAGAACAAGGTTTAGAAAGAAATTGTCAGGAAAAAGGAAAACTAGGCAATGTGAAATCCAGTAAATACCATATCATAAAAATGGACTTTTTTGGATGTTCCCAAAGGTCCCACTGCATTGGCTCCCAACATTACCTCTAATGTCCATACCATTTCTGTGATTGGCCATTCCTTTTTAAGATCTCCTCAAAATATTTATAGCTCCATGTAAGAGAACTGAAATGGGTGATTGTTGGTCATATGCTCATTTTCAACTCTCCAGAAGCTGAAAACAGAAAATAGGGAGCTCTTCTTTTTTCCATGGTGTAAGTAGAAGAAGAATTCAGAATAGCAGAGTAGTAGACTAACTTAAAATAGGTAGTGTGTTTACATGCTGAGTAATAAAAATAAGACAAATAACTATAATAATCTAAAATTTGGTTGCTCAACATCCACATAAATCTTCCCATACATAAACTTCCAGACCAGAAAATTGCTCTCAGGAAGCATAATCCATCTGTCCCCTTTTCAATGCAAAATTTATGCATATGTGGACTATGTGACCAAAAGGGAGGAAAACTCAATATTTATCACATAGAATGCTAAGGTCCAGATAATTCAGTGTTGTCCATTTCTATTCTAGTTCTGATCTAATGCTGTCTAAATATTATTTCATTACTGAGTAAGTTTCATAGTTAACCATAAGCAATATATACTATATATAGATGAAAGAAACTAATTTAAAATAAGTATATAGATAGATTTAGATAGCTCTGAAAAGAAAGGCAATCAATGTTAGGAAAAGATAATTCCTCATTTCCACAGCTGATCACTGAGTCATAGTTGGAATTTATGAACATTCATCTTCTTTAAAATATTCTTTTAAATTCAATCTGGAATTTGAATTTGATCTGGAACTCAACTGGTCAGGTTCTGAGACTTTTTAAAAAAAAAGATTTATTTATTTGAGAAAGAGAGAGAATGGGAGGCGGGAGGCAGACAGAGAGGGAGAGACAAACCGAAGCAGAGACTCTATGCAGAGCGTGGAGCCCAATGCAGGCTTTGATCTCACAACCCTGAGATCAGACCTGAGCTGAAACCAAGAATGGGATGATTCTTAGCAGACTGTACCACCAAGGTGCCCCTAAGACTGTTTTTTTAATAATATAACCCTTTCTTCTGAAAGATCTGAAGCCATGGTGGTACTGCTTTTCTAGTGTTACAGTAGTCTTTCATTGACATTCATCATTGTATTTAAGAAAAAAAAAAAAAAAGTGAAGTATTCCCAGAATAAATGTTGTCTCCATCCAAACTTTCTGATGTTTCCAATCTGCAGAAATCACTGAAACCAGCATTAAAATTCCTATTTTCCCCAAATGGTATCAGAAGCATTAAAAAGTAAATTTCCATCATATCATCTAATTCAATGGAATCATGAATCCATTAGTGGTAGTCTGTCTTTTTGAGGTAGTAAAATCTCTAAATTGCACAAGATGACAGTCATGGGAATACTAGACAAATATTTTGTGAATGGCTTACTTATGAATAACTATAGAAGTGTCATGCCCTACTTCTATTTATTAACTTTCAGATCTGCACAAATATATTCTGTACCTTGCATGCTGTTGTTTAGAACTGATCCCTGACTGGGAAAGCTAATGATTTCTATAGACACTGGCCTCCTGCCTTCCTTATATTGCTATATAAAGAATCCTCAGTCAAAAGCAAAACTCTATAGAATACTAAAGCAATTGTCATCATTTAGTCAATGGATAGACTTTGGCACTAATAAGGCATAAAGGCAGATAAAATATTTTGAAAACCTGAATGAGCATCTCTTTGAGAACAAATTTCTCTAAGGTGGAAGGAGCAAATAAAATTGACCTGTTTCAAGGCTACTTTTACTTAGAATATTATACAATATTCAGGGCTTGAGGCTGCTTATCTTTACTAGCAAGTTTAATTACTCAGTGGCAGCAATAACTAAAATAACCTTAGTTATGGAGGTCCATGCCATTGATTTTCTGCATAGCCTCCTATTTGCAAAATTGTCTCTTTCTGAGGTCTTTGTGAGAGTATTACAGTGGCAGTTGAAGAAGGCTTACTTACATATTTAGCTTAAGGAAACGGACCCAACTGATAATTAAAATCTTCTCTGACATAATGGCTTTTGAGTAAGAATTCACATGTGACACAAATATTTTTATACTTTGGGCCATTATATAACTTCTGTCTGCAAGGATCCCCATTCTTTCTAATTGCTCAAACTTGCTTCTTTCATTTCTTTGACTATCCAACAAAGTTAACCACCTAGAATTATGGAATAGTCTTAACTCATGCCATATATATTTCTAAAGCGGATGGCAGGATGCACCATTCTAAGGAATCTCTCCTGGAAAGCCATTCCTTGGCCCCATAGCCCTCAGAAACACTCCTGAGAAAGCTATACTGTCAACACAGTCCATTTCTGGTTGTTCTACTGATATATAAGGATATATATTGAGTCATCAATAAACTGTTATTTTCCACCTCCTTTGTCAGATGACCAAAGAATATGCCTTATGAGAAAAGTGTGAATTGAAGATGAGACTTACCTGGTAGGAATAATCATGGGGGGAAAGTTAATGACATGGTTTGATTGTGCAACTTATTTGTGCATATCAGGAAATTACATATACAATTGCCCCTTGAGCTACATATGGTTAGGGGCATGAACCCCCTCCTACACACACACAGAGTCAAAAACCCATGTATAATTTTTGACTTCTCAAAACATTAACTGCTAAGAGCTCATTGTTTACTAGAAGACTTACCAATACTATAAATAATCGATTAACAAATATTTTGTTTTATATGTATTAAATGCTGTATTCTTGCAATAAAGTAAACTTAAGAAAATAAAATTTTATTAAGAAAATTATAAGAGAAAATATTTTTACAGTATTGTACTGTAAAAAATTGGCTTATATGTGGACCTACATAGTTCAAACCCATATTTTTTAAAGTTCAACTGTATATCTCAAGGGTTATTTTAGGGTGATATGCAACCCCAATTATGTCAGTTCAACAAAAACAATTCACAAAGAATATTTGAGGTCATATAATAATGTGATAAGCATTCAAGATTTCAGCTTTTATGCCCTTTTATGGCCTTATTACCAACCTAAAAGCTATTTCTGAAAGCAATCATGATTACATGCAAAAGATGGCATGGTCTTGCTTCTAAACTAAGAAGGCTCCACTGTGGTTTCCAACTGTGGTTTGTTATATCTGCTGTACATCATTCTGAAATGTCACAAATGACTGACTGATACTCAGTTTGCTGGGTGAAAGAACCAGTTGACAGATTCCCTTTTAACTAAAGAAATTTATCTTGCTATTGGTCTCTTAAGTATGGCTGTCTTTCAGATCATGAAGTAAAAAGATTGAGTCAACACTCTATGTCTCTTTTGTAGTGGTAGTGAGCAAAAATTATAGCAATTTATTCTAGGATGTGGAAGAATCCCATAAACTTCCCTGAAATGGAAATCCTACATATTTTGTGGAATACATTTTCCATTCTCTGATAAATGTGTTACCATGTCATTTAACTTCTTTATTAATTCAAACTTTTCAGGCCTGTCAGCATAATATGACCAAATAGTAGGTCCATGTCTTGATGTTCTTTGGAATGAGGAGACATAGAAGATCCCTGAAAACTAAGAAATGGCACCAAGTTTGAGAAATGACCTACCCTTGAAGAAAGTTCTTAAAGTATATTGGTGCTATTTGGAACTGATTGTGATACTCCATATTTATGAGGATAAAGGGAACACACCTATATTAACAATGGGATATAAACTGATAAGGAATGAACTGATGAGCTCCAGAAAGATCTTTAGAACAGAAGCAACAATTGTGGGTTAATGTACTATCATTCTCAAAGACTTCTTAGATTTCAGTTTAGACCAAATTATTTAATTTGCTTCTAATAATAATCACAACCTTATTTTTTAAAAGCCTCTAAATTCCTATGATTCAGATAAGGATATGTAATTGCTTTTGATGAATAATTTTGGTACTGAGAAGGAAGAAAGTGCTCCTTAACTTACTATAAAATCCTTTACTCTTCAGAACAAAGAATCAATCTGATGTTATGGTAATTATGACAATTCCATAATGTTATCTTTTATAATTTTTCACCTAAAGTTTGCTAATACTATAATGAGATAGGTTCAGGATTTGAATGAGTCAAATGTCTATTCATTTTAAGTTAATTTCCATTTATATAACTTGCCTTTTATAAGTCTACATTGACAACTGACAACTTTGATATTCTGCATCCTTAGGAAGAAATGTAAACTCAGAAACATTCTTTTCTGATACCTGAAATATATCAGTTTTACTCTTTCCTAGTGCTTGGTTTTCTTGGTAAAATACCATGATAATTTTGCATAGTCTGGTAAAAGATTTATGGTATAATCTTTCTATTGTATTTTAAGGTCTTGACTTAAATATATGCCGTATTTATATCTAGATGATACTTGTATTTTTATATATATACATATATATATAATATTTAATGATTAATGTAAAGCAACATAAACTTGCATTTCCTGTACATGCTAGAGTGCAGACATGACTGAATATAACTTTGGGTAGAACCAAAAGAGATTTAAGTGATTGATGTACTGAGGTCTACTGGGAAATAGTTCATTTATAGAAAAGAATGAGATGAAATAAATTAATTGAGTTAAAAACAGTTGAGGTGTTTCTTCTGGTAATGATGGACTAGATGGCTTGAAATCACTAAAAACAACTACTTACTGAATAAAGCAAAAATGCATCAGAGAACAAGGCACTGAGAAATTGTGAAATCAGTCTGGGAGAGCAGAGGATAATAAATAGATGAAATGGACATTTGAGACCTTTTCTCTTTTAGAAATCACAATGATGTGGAAGCAGCAGTTAAGAGGTTGGGAAGCTGAGCAAAGCTTTCTACAGACTTGTGAACCTAAAAGGACAAGCTTAGAGTTTAAGGCCATCTGGAAAAAATCCATAGAATTTGGAAAGGGCCCTCGATGGACTACAATAAAGGAATAAACATGAACTGGAAAGAAACAAGTCTTCACTAAAACCAGAGTTTCAGATCATCTCAATTTTATTACACTGCCAGAAGCAAAGATAAATTCTCTCTAGATAAGATTTACATAATCCAAAGCCTCAAATTATCTTAATAAGGTGCAATATGAAATGTCAAGCACTCGATCAAAATTAACCAGGCATATCAGGAACAGAATGTGAATGAAAACCAAGAAAAACAACTGGCCAAAGGCAGAGACCCATAGAGAATACAGATAAGGGAGTTACCAGTGACAGAATTTAAAGTAAGCAATGAAGAGGATGCTTAAGAAGCTAAAAAACAAAACAAAACAAAAAGAATGTAAATGTAAATGTAATTAGAACTAAGAGTTATAGTAAATGATATTAAAAACTCAGTAAATGCACTGAAGAGCAGATTAGATACTGGTGAAAAGAGTATTATTAAACTAGAAGGTAAGCCAAAAAGTAAATATTCAGAATGAAACAGATTGTCAAAAACTGGGAGAGCTAGGACATGAAGCAAGCTAACAAATTAGTCTGCCGCCTCAACTTCACTGATGCTGTCAGCAAACACAAGATCCTTCACTCAGAAACAATGAACTTTATTAGAGAGCAGGGCAGGCAGCATGAGCTTTATGTTCATATTCAATTTACTCCCCATATTCCACAAATTCCATGGGGATGGTGCTGAGGTAGACCAAGGCAGATGCTATGCAAACAGTGAATTTATTTCATAGCTGAGGAACCTCTAGCTTAGGAAACCCCTACTCTTATAATAGGGAAGCTGCAAGCAAACCTTCCCAACTTTTGCTCTACAGAGAGATATTATTTTTATCAATAAAGAAGGAAATTTATATTATTTCTACAATTCATGGAAGAAATTATATCTTCCAGTATTATTTGTTGGGTAAACCCCTTTGAAAATACAGTATACAACAAAATCTGCCCTAAGATATGTAGAGATACCATAGTGAATTGTCCACAAAGAACATATACCTCTCATGTCTACATCATCATGACTTCTGAAATTTTTTTCTATGATTATTCCACCCCATTGTTCACTCTGATTAATCTGAAAGACATAGACAGGCATTTACTAAGGTCCCCCTCAATAGGATTATAAACTAATCATATACCATATATAGTAACATTTCTATTTATAATAATACCCAGCCTGGGGGCGCCTGGGTGGCTCAGTGGGTTAAGCCTCTGCCTTCAGCTCAGGTCAAAATCTCAGGGTCCTGGGATCAAGCGAGGCATTAGGCTCTCTGCTCAGCAGGGAGCCGGTTTCCCTCTCTCTCTCTGCCTACTTGAGATCTCTCTCTCTCTCTGTCAAATATATAAAATATTTATAAATATATATATATATATACATATAAAATAATAGCCAGCCTGGAAAATCAAAGATCATCATTGCAGAAAATAAAATAAATTATGATGTATTTATACATAAAATACTCATGAAATTAATTGTACAAGTTGCAACAATATGCACCAATAGAAATGAATCTCAGAAAATAATTTCAGATATAAAAACACAGGTAAAAAAGAGTACACATATGTGATTCAATTTATGTAATGTTCAAAAACAGACAAAATTAATACATGTAGTTAGAAGTTATCATAGTTCAGTTAGTCATTATGAAGAAGCATCAGAGGGCTTTTGGGGCTTAGTGCAGTTTTTCTTAATCTGCATACTGACTACAGTTAAGTACATTTTAAGTGCATGACTATTTAATTGAGTTGTAGATCTAGGATTTGTGCACTTAGATAAAAGTCTCCTAAATAACAATAACAACAAAAAAACTACTATAGTACCCAAATATATTAATTAACCAAATAAGGAGAGAGAAGAAACAATTATAACAATTGTAACAACTAAACAGTATAGATATTGTACCTTAACCAATACAGATAAGACAGTTGATAATACTCAATATTCATTTCTGATTAAAAAATACTTCCAAATTTAATGTAGAAATTCTATATTCAAATAAAACATATATACATAAAATCTACAGCAAACATCCTACTTAATCAGAAACATTTAGCTCACTTACTTTTTTTGAGATCAAAAATGAGAAATGATCATTTATTTTCACTGCTTTTATTCAATATTGCATTGAAGGTCTTAGTCAATAAACAAGACAAAACTATTGAATAGCATAAGAAATGAAAATAAAGAAATACAGCTTTAATAATTTACAGATGACACAATTGTCTATGTGCCATATCAAGAGTCTACAGATAAGTTAGCAATTCATAAGTAAATTCAGCAAGGTACTTGGAAGCAAGATCAACATACTAAAATCAGTATGTAACTGCAATACAAAAAATCAGTTGTATTATATAAAATAAAAGCAGTTATAAAAAGTAAAACATATGGAATAAAGTTAAAAGTCATTAACTAAGAATCTAAAAATATATGTAAGGAATCTTTATTTCTTCTATATCAAAGAGGATGGAGGGGTATAAATATATTCTTTTTTTTTTTTTAAAGATTTTATTTATTTATTTCAGAGACAGAGATCACAAGTAGGCAGAGAGGCAGGCAGAGAGAGAGGAGGAAGCAGGCTCAGAGAGCCTGATGCGGGGCTCGATCCCAGGACTCTGGGATCATGACCTGAGCCGAAGGCAGAGGCTTTAACCCACTGAGCCACCCAGGCGCCCCTAAATATATTCTTGAATTTGAGGACCTCAAATGACTAAAGGACACATTTTTCTAAATTGATCTATTGATGTATAAATTCAATGTAAATCCAGTCAAAACTATAGAAGTTCCCCCCTTCCTGTTTTTTTTTTTTTGTAAATTAACAAGTTGATTCTAAAATGTATATGAAAATTCAAATGACCAAGAACAATAAAAAGATGTAAAGATGACCAAAGAGGGATAATCACTCTACTAGATTAGGTAAATTGTTAAAAACCACACTAGTGGGGGAGGGGTAACCAGGTGATGGGATTAAGGAGTGCATATGATACAATGAGCACTGGGTGTTATACTCAACTGATGAATTACTGAACACTACATCTGAAACTAATCATGTACTATATGTCAACTAGTTGAATTTAATTAAAAAAAAAAAGCACTGGTAAAGTTCTCTGCTTTAGTTCCTATAAAGGTAAGCAAGAAATCCATGGATCAGGATAGCAAGTTCAAAAATCATCACATTTCATTTAATATAAAAGCAATATTGCAGTGCTGAGGAAAGATTAAATGATTCTGAGTCTACTAGATAGTTATATATAAAAAACTGAAAATTTAGTACTTAACTCACACTGTTCATATAAAATGTTCATATAAATTATTGTTATTACGGTATATATAAATGTGAAAGTGAGGTTAATAAATCTTTCAGATCAGAGAATATCTTCAGAAACTTAGAGTAGGAAAATTTCTTAACCAAAACTTAGAAAGTTAGAAATCCTACAAAACATTAAGAAAAATATTGACAAATGGCTACATTAAAATTAGCAGCTTCTTTTCATTAAAAGATAGAAACAAATTAAAAAGCAAGACAAAGAGGAGAGAAGCTATTTGTAACAAATAGAACTGATGAGGTGCTTTCATCCAGATTATAGCATGAATTCTTACAAATCAATAATAAAATGAAAGAAAACCCAATTTAAAAATAACAAGGGCTTCAGATAAAGTTATAGAAATATGGTCATTTTTCAAGGAGATGCAAACTGAAAGGGACCGTATCACCAATCTCAGCAGCTTCTACATAAGGTAGACCAAAGGCGTGGCTCTCCAAAGAAGCATATCCTCTGGGCAGTCATCCTTAGAACCACACATTCATGCACTGGGATTTCTCTGCAAGTCTCCATTTACAATAGCGTAATAATTTACCCAAAATAGAGTAGTTTTAAAAAAAAATGTTGTCATGGAGTATCAAGAGAATTACAAAACACTTTGGAAAGGTCCATAAAAGGTCCAGAACATTTTCAGAGCAACAAGAAGAAATACGATTAAAACGTGATTTTCCTATGAACAGAAGAAGGTGGTACCATTGGAGCCCTGTGAATATCCTTGTGATATTATGGTGACCTTCTATTGTAACAATCCTGGTACAGCAACAAAAGTATTTTTATGTATAGATAAGTATCAGTCAAATCATATTGACTATAATTCAGAGAAAATTTATAAGCAATAATCCATAATGAAAACTCTCACTATTGCTTTTGTTTGTAAGCTTTGCTTTCTTTTAGCCATTATTCTAATTTGAAATGAGCCCTTAGGAAAATCAGCACTCCTCAGGATAAACCAGACTTATGAGACTTATTTCTTCGTTTACTGTTAAAGAAGGATAGTCAGAAGAAAGGCAGGCAGGGACAAAAGACACCCTTAAAAGGATTTTACACCAATCTCTAGGGAAGGAGCCCTCCACCCTTTCCCATGTGAACTATGCCCTAATAGGTGGATGAACGTATAGACAAAAAAACCTGATTGGGTGACAGGCGCACCCAGCTGCTAAAACAGCTGGGAACATTCTCTTAAAAACCCCTGGACTTAGAAACTCCAACAGAAACCCTCTCAGGTACCCTCCCTCTTTGGAATCTTTTTACTATGGCTCAATCAATTTTGCTTTGCTGCCCACCACTCGTCATCTGATCTGCCTCTTCATTCTTCAAAGGGGCCTGACGAAGAACCTCAGGCACTAAAGGAAAAGAAATCCTGAAACACTATGATTGTTTTCTGCGAAGGCCTTTTTTCTTTTTAATGAATAAACTCATGATGACTGAATCACCCAGTCTTTTTAATCACCTTATTCTGACTATCCTTAATTAAAGTCAGTTAAATTTAGAAAAGCAGCCGTTTATTTAAAATCAACGAAATGAATACTCTGAAGGCATAGCTTTAGGAAAATAAGTATTTTTGCTTTCCACCAAATGAAGCAAAAGTTACTTTCTAGGAGTATGTTGTTTTATGTTAATTTAAAGATGATACACAAATCTGTACTAAACATAAAGAATACCATTTCAAGCATATGGGAATAAATAATTTAAAAATCAAAGGACAAGAACAGCTTCAAAGTTAAAAAGGTGACTTGGAAAGCTTGGGATATGGTACAATTACAGAATCTGACATCTCAAATCAACCTATAGATTTGAAAGGGGGGGCAGAAAGATATCACACGAACTGAAAAATCATGAAGTTGAAGCATTTCGCAAAATCATTTTGGAAACTGAACATGCGAGTAATTTTATGTAGAACTTGATGCCCCTAAAAAGTGTGTCCAAGAGATAACTGGTAGCTTCCATTTTGTATTTTACTATAAGCCAGAGATAACCTAAGAAATCTCAGCCCACATTTGTTCTGTAATTTATATTATCTAGCCAATGTAATGGCACCCTTGTCCTAAATCTGAACTTCTTCCCCAAAACTGTTGGGGCGAATTTACCCCCCCCCCCTTTAGTCTATTTCTAACAAGAAAGCTGCCAGTTTTTCCATCGTGGGATTTCTGATTTGTAGTTCATCAACTCCTGCAGGTGATATGTCTATCCAGTTGCTAAGTCTCAGGGCTCCAAAAGCAACAAGACCATTGCAAATAGAAATTAAAAACGCTTTGGAATCCAATGGAGGGTGCCTTGCAAGTACAAAGAAGTCACACGGTTTGTCATTTCTAATAAAATACATACTTAAAACCTCATCATACTATTGGAAACTTATTTCTGAAAACCAATTTTAGACTTTTCATACATTTTAATCAATATCACTGAAATAAATGTTGAAATAAAGTTTCTGCCAATCTGAATAAATTAGTGTGGAGGTAATTGAATAAATAATTGATATTGAAATGAATTTTCTGCCAATCTGAGTAAATCTACAAATCATCATAAAGAATTTCAGTCATCCCACACGAATCTCATAAACATGTCCCATTGACTGATTTGATTGTTATTTTTGTTGCCATTACTTCTAATATGTTTGATTTTAATAGAAAATGGATTAAATGGTTCACTGAAATATATATTTACCAGGTTAGAATGAGGTTGTATATTTTCCTCCAACTGAGGAAATAAATGAAGATCACCCAAATGAAAACCAAGGCTGTTCCTGCAGAGCTTGCCATGATATATAAGAAGCCATACATCATCACATGTGTTTGGCACAGACTCAAAGGAAGGGCTTCAGGTATGCCCTGGTTGGAGGTTTTTCACATGAGGTTACATGGAAGACAGTATTATCAGTATATTATTTCCCCATATTATTGGCCTCCCTATATTTTTCCTCATATTATTACTCCTTGTATTATTTCAGGAGATGGCCTAGCTAGAAGTGAGGCATCCTCTGTGATTGGTTAGGAGAGTATGTTTGTCTTTCTGTGGTGATTGGTTCTAAGCTGGAAGTGTGAGTGAGAAAGGAATCAAAAATTAGGAAAGCCAGCAGTTAGTGATTAAGTCCTGACCACTCGGACCAACTGCCACAGTGCTCCTGAGACTGTGGTTTGACTTCCTGGGCGATAAGAGTATGGGCTAGATTTGTTGAACAGTGTTCTGTTGCCATCTATCTGTAGAAGCAAGTCTAATACGATGTTTTCCTCCATTTGGTACTCTAATCCTACCAGTATATGTTTTGTTTTTCAAGATATTTAACCTACTTTATTGGATACATTTATATAGAAAGAGACATCGGACTTCCAAATATAGTTGGGTAGTTGATACAAAGTTATATTCATTTTGTACCTAAAATATAAGGAGAAACATATACCCTCTGGTACAAACATCAGAATGAACTGTTTTTTGACAGCAGAGGGGTAAATCGTCTTGGTAGATCTTGCTGTAGAAATTCGTTGCTGGAGAAACAAGTGCCTGCGAGAGCAGCATTTTCCCGGCCTTATTTTATGTAGAGTAAATAAGGCTTCAGGAGTCTCCCTCGGTTCCCTTCTTGCCCAGTGGCAATTTTAGTGGTGTTTTCCAAATTTAAACATACTCAGGCCCAATTACTCAGAAAAGAGAGAAGGCTGTTTCGTCTTAAAATAAATCTTCTAGGATGGACTATTTAAGCCGTGCATTTCCAGCTCAGATTTGGCCATTGAGAATAATGAACAAGACCTTGGCAGAGAATGGCAGGTCCACAGGGCACAGGACATAGTCAATGAAGTTTTGTGAAAGAGCTTCCTCCTATCATGAGTCCATGTCTCATCTACAGGGCCAAGGGCTAGGTTTGTTCGCACATGCCCTTTAAGGAGTCTTTTCTCTGCTTTTAATTTGCTGAGAGTTTTTCAAATGCTTTCCAAGCATCTATTAAACTGATCATACACTTTTTTCTTCTTTATAAGATCAGTTGGAAGGTGTTTCTTCCTCCTCTCCTTTTGAAAATTGTGTAGGGTTGGTATTCTGGGCTTTTGTTTAAAGTTAAAGCATTTGAAAATGATTTCAGTCTTCCAATAGATACTGAACTAGAAAAATGTTTCATGTTTTATATTGCACCTTGGGTCAATTCTGCTAAGTTATATTATCAGATATATTACAAAACAAATATTTTTATAATATTTGTTCATTTTATATATATTGTTGAATTTATTGTCATAATTCTCTCCATATATTTACTTAAATATATATATACTTGGGTGATATGAAAAAGATAAGAATAGGTATCAATGATATGATTTTGCCTAAAAACAGGCAAACTATAAAGAAAGATAACAAAGCCTGGGGCACCTGGGTGACTCAGTCGTTAGGTGTCTGCCTTCAGTTCAGGTCATGATCCCAGGGTCCTGGGATCGAGCCCCACATCAGACTCTCTGTTTAGTGGGGAGCCTGCTTCTCCCTCTCCCACTCCCCCTGCTTGTGTTAACATATGATCTGCAGATGTTAACTTCAGCAATACAATATCTTTAAGTTGTTGTTGATAAAAGTTCATTCTAATTACATAAACCAAAAATGACCTGTGGAGTAAAAAAATATTTTTCTTGTGGTGTCAACGATTTATTTTTATTGAAGTATAATTAACATACAATACTTATATTAGTTTTAAGTGTACAACACATTGATTCAACAATTCTATTCATTACTCACAACAATATTGCTCAGTGCAGTAAGTCTAGTAACCATCTGTCACCATACAATGTTATTAAAGTATTATTGGCTATATTCCCTATGCTGTACATCTCATCTCCATAACTTATTTGTTTCATAACTGAAAGTTTGTACCTCTTAATCCTCTTCATCGACTTTGGCCATTCCCTCACCCACCTTCCCTCTGGTAACCACCAGTTTGTTCTCTATACTGTCTGCTTTGGTTTCAGAGTTTCCATGTATAAATGATATCATATGGTATCTACCTTTCTCTTTCTGACTTACTTCACTTAGCAACAGTGTACAAGCATTCCCTTTCTCCACATCCCCACCAACACTTGTTATTTCTTGTCTTTTTGATTCCAGCCATTGTGACTGGTATGAGGTTGAATTTCACTGTGGTTTTGATTCGCATTTTCCTGTGTAGAGATGTTGAACATCTTTTAAATGAGTTAATACATTTAAAGCACATGGAGAGTGACTAGAAAGATGTCTTTATCAAATGAATAAATTAATAAATACCTAAATGCAGCTATCACAACCAATGGCTTAAAAATAAAGGAGGTGTTGCTATGGCAATAGGTACATGATAATTTCTATTATAATTATTTCGTGCTTTTTTGTATTGCTTGATGTGTTTAGTATCAGCTAAATGTTTGCTTTTATTAAGTGTAAAAGAATATTTTTAGAATGTCTTAAATTTGTTAGTCTTTAATGTTTTATACCAGAAACAACTGAACTATGAATTTGCCCACCTATGCTTGACTACTATATATGATTTTAGCCCAGTTTTGCTCCTTAACTTTTACCATAATGATTATCTGCAGGTGTTTAATGTACTTATATGCTATTTGTTTTTAGTTATTATTTCTGTATATCTATATTTGCTTTAACAAATTATATGCATAGAATTTTGGGGAAAAAAAACTGCTCTGAGAATTAATGATTTCTGTTCTAAAAGTTAAAATGTCCTGATCTTGAGGGCCCAAGGGTGCCTCAGTCATTAAAATGTCCTGATCTTGTGCTTGGGTATTAAGGAAAAGACCAATAAAATCATCAATCGATAAATAATTTATTATTAAAGAGCATGTACATGGGATAATTATTTCTAATTTCTAGGCTTATCATTTACTAATGAATCAAAATCATTAAAGTGTTATTTGAATAGTGACAGAAGAAGGGTTAGAGATAATAGAAAATGTTTGATTAAGATCCAAGATTATAATAACAATGACACTGAGAACTGGATAATTGAAGTTATACATACTCTAAATAGTTTATTTTTTTAGTATATATACACATATATACTATGTGTATAGTATACACATATATACTATGTGTATAGTATACACATAATACATATGTGTATATATATACTATATATACATATACATATATGTATATATATGTATCTCACTTGCAATCTTAAAAAACATTCAAACAACGGGGCACCTGGGGGGCTCAGTGGGTTAAAGCCTCTGCCTTCTGCTCGGGTCATGATCCCAGGGTCCTGGGATCGAGCCCCGCATCGGGCTCTCTGCTCGGCAGGGAACCTGCTTCCTCCAATCTCTCTCTCTGCCTACTTGTGATTTCTGTCTGTCAAATAAATAGATAAAAATCTTTAAAAAAAAAAAAACCGTTCAAACAACAAATAATATTGTATGTCAGGTAACAACTGAAAGTGTTTCTTTTTGTTGTTGTTGCTATTCTTAAAAAATCCCGGTGAGATAGATAGATGAGTGTATTGTTGAGTTCTCCATTTTACTTATGAATAAGAAATTGACCAAAGTTTATGAACCTACTCTGTAACAGACGTAACTTAGAGTCACCGAGGGATAATTTCAAATTTCTGTTACAGTTTTCCTCTGTGGTTCTCAAATGTTAGTGTTCATATGAATCTTGGTGGGGTCCTTGAAAAATAAGATGCATTAAAAAGAGGGGGAGCATCTGGGTGGCTCTGTCAATTGAGTGTCTGATTTGGTTTCAGCACAGGTCATGATCTCATGGGTTGTGGGATCAAGGTTCCTCCAGCTACATCCTCAGTGGGGAGTCTGCTTAAGATTCTTGCCCTCTGTATCCTCCCATGTCTCTCTCTCTGTCCCTTTCTCTTAAATAAATAAATAAATAATTTTTTTTTAGCTTTTTTTTATTTATTTGAAATAGAGAGAGAGTGTGCCAGAGCAAAAGCCCGAGTGGAGGGGTGAGGGGTTGGGGAGATGAGCAGAGGGAGAGGGAGAAGCAGGCTCTCCACTGAGGAGGGAGCCTGATGCCAGGACCTTGGGATCATGACCTGAGCAGAAGGCAGATGGTTAACTGACTGAGCCCCCCAAGTGCCCCAATAGATAAATCTTTTAAAAACAGAAAAAAGAAAAATAAGATCCAGATCCCAGATTCTACTTATGAGTATTCTGATGAGATTCATCCCTCTGCCTGTTGAATAAGCCCCAGATATTATTCATAATCACGTTGTCTGGTGACCACAGTTTGAGAAACACTGCTTTTCAGTCTGTGCTTTTGTATATATTTAACTTGCATAATTAACTTGCAGCATACACTATCTCCTATTATGTTCCACCTTTGGAAAGAAGTAAGTATAATACCTTTGTTTTTGTTAGGTGATTGTTGAGTCTGTCTGCAACACCCACAAGGTTTTCTGAATGCCATACATTTGCTATCGAAAATTCCTTAAAGGTTATTATGTGTGTTTTCTACATAAATAAAAGGGTGATGCAGGTTCTTAAGCACCCCTTAATTAAACCTGCACCCTAAACTCCAATTATTTTCTCACATCTTGTTTGGATTTGATTAACATCTATTCTAATCCTACAAAGTAATTTCCAGGCTCTGCTAAATTATTGTACTATAAATAAGAAATAATCATTTAAACTTCAACCTTTTCTTTTCAAAGATTATGACAATCAGGTTTGATGGTATTACCACAGAAATGTCAGCTCAATTATTTTTAGAATAATTAGCTTCATTATATACAGAAGGTACACAGATATAAAATTCAGTTTCTTGATTCTTAAGTAGCTTGAGTAGCAATCAAATTCAAATTGAAAGTGGCTCACACCTGCTACCTTCATCCTTTGTCACTCTCCTATGGAAAGATTTACCACCACAGGATCTAAACAATTTATTAAGTATCACATAAAAATGATTTTCAGACATCAACACATATATCCAGAAGTTGCTGAACTAAAAATTACCTAACTTTTTTTTCTTACAACTGGAAAATACAGTCCTATATAAGGACTTGTGTTGCTTATGTTGCTATATTATTGGAGGTACTAAGACACTGTACTATTTGATTGGGAAAAACTTTGCGATAGGACTCTAGTGTTTTGACATAATTACTCTTCTTACATCAGTTCATCAGTTAATCGCGTTTTTATAACACCTTAAAACTCTTCTGAGATTAATTAAAATATTCCTCTGGACCGGAAGCTTCTAATTATGTCAGGTCCATCTGATTGTTCAGGTACACATTTTTTTTTTTTTTTAAGAGCATGCAATTAATACCATGCAATTTGAGGAGGAAAAAAATAAGGTTGGGTTAAAAAAAAATAAGGTTAGGTTTAAAAAAATAAAGTTAGGTTTAATTTTTAGAAAGAATGGGAGCGGGGACTAAGATAATCAAAAAAAGACTAAGTCAGGGGAAGAGAGTAATGTCTAAGAGCTGTGTATGCCTGCAAGTCAGCCCAGAGAACACTTCAGGGTTTTTCAGGTTTTATATATCATTAGACAGGTGATGCTTCATATCTAAATAAACAATAAGAAGATGTTCAATAGTTTTAAAGTAGGTAAGCCTAGGTGTATTACATATGCTCATATAAAAATTATTTATTGTGATGAATCAGTCTCTTAAGTATTTACGTCAAAATAAAGATTGAAAGGCATTTTCTTTCCTTTTATTGTCTGAACTTGGTATATAATATCAAATATGTTTTGTTACTCAAGAAAGAGTACTAGACATGAGATGTATTTTTCTTTTTTTTTTTTTTTTACTTGAAACAAGAAGTGTTATTATTATAACTCTTGGAAAGACATTCTATATTTGTAAACAGTTTAGAAACTATAGCTTGTTTTTTATTTACTGTTTTAAAACTGGTAAGCACTCATTACATGCAAAAAAAAAAGTCTTGAAAATACACAGTCATACCTGTTTACTCAAAGCATTACTAGTATTAAGATCATTGTGTGATCCATGAACAGACCAATGAGGTTGCTAGCTTAAGAGAAGGCTTTTCTCATCTTAGACATGGACAGGAAAATTTGTCATCTTGGTCAGTCTTCTCTTTTATTGAAAGGAAACCAAGTTTCCCACTGAATGGCATAGAAAAATATATTTACTTAGTTTTCCACCAGATTTCTGTTGTTGAAGGACTATGTGAGTCATCTGATGGATCTTAGTAGCAGAAGATATTTTCTGGATGATACATATGATCAGATTTTTAATGAGGCAGATTTCTATGAAAATAAAAAGAAGAACAAAGATTCATGATTGGAGATGACTGTGAGTCCGGTTGTTGAGTCTGGTGGGCAGCAAATCAAGATCTTTAGATAGAGGGCTCAAAACACTTGTAGATGCTACAGTGAAGATGGTGGTGGTAATCCCGTCACTTTCCCTGTTGGCCATTGGATGTTTTAGGTGACGGCAATGACATCACAGAGGTTTAAAGACAATAATAATAATAACACTTAACTTTCTTGTGAGACTCTTGTGAAACATTAAGGAATATAGATAAAATGCTTCTAGACATATTAGGCACTATATCAAGTGTTCTATTATTTCAGAAATGATTCAATATTACCCTGTTTCTTATCTTATAAACTAAATAGTAAACAACATAATCATAAGACATATATAAAACAACTCTATAATGTGATTTAGAGAAACATTCCTGGCAGTCCACTCCACAAGCACATTACAAAACTAGTTTTCCTATGGCAAACTCCCTATGTAGATTCCCAGCAATATCTGAGTCAAGCCATCAACACATCATGAGAAGAAAAAGCAGGGAAAAAATGTCATGGACTTCTCTCTGTCTGTGCATGTAGAGCTATCAGATGTACTCTGATATGACCCAGCTTCAAATCAGTATGGAACAGAGCCCTCCTCTGCCCTACATGGTAACCTTTCTTACTAAAGCACTTCCTCTTCAGTGGGTCAAAGCTCAGAGAGAGAAAAGATCGTCCCATTTGATTGCTTTGCCTCCTTCTTGCAATCCTCTACGCTCCCCCAAATAAGGGATTTATGCTTTCAGGCCCCCTATGTCATAGATATCTTTGCTATAGCTGCATGGAACTGTCATATAAGATAGATTTTTCCCCATGTTTCAAAACAACACTATGGACTGAGCCTTCCTGTTTTGAATTATGATTTATTTAAATGGAAGAAAAATAATCAGAAAATTGATCTTCCTCCTAAATACCTGATTCTGACTGCTATGGTCTAGCTTTATAACCCTGTTTTACATACCAGAAAAAAAATGTTATTATCTTAGACTTACCTTTTATTTCCTTTGATAGCCAATCCTAATTTCCCTTTAGTCATAAAATATCTTTAGTAAGATGTGTGTGTGCATCTTATACTTGAAAAGGCAAAAGATACAATCATGCCAGATATTTTCAGAATATTATTTCCCAGAATACACATTTCTAATAATAAGTTTATATGACAAAGGTAGCAACAACCTGCGTGATGCTTGAAACTTGGGAATTAATCTGGCTCCCTAGAATGTTGCAACATTCTTCTAGGCGTGGTGGCTTCCCATGGAAGCAATTACTTAAATGGATGCTTTCTGCTCTCCACCCTTCTTTTTGCATTACAAGCTTTTTGATACTCAGACTGGAAAATGTTTTAATCTTGGCCAGTTCCTCAACTGTTGTTTGTCTTTGCTGTCATTTGTTACCTCGTCCTTCATTCAGGGATGAAGAACAATTTGATTTCATTCTTTCTGTTACATTTTTTGTCTTTTTAGTTTCCTTCTACCAGCAGTTATCCCAGAGTCAACACTAGTTCCTCTTTCAAATTCCATCTCTTTATAGAGTCTACCCATATCCCACTCAGTTGATTTTGTGGATACAAACTTACTTCTTTTTCTATGCTCTAATGTCTTGGAGAGCTATAATGTCTTTGGAGAATCTCCAAATTAGAAATCTTTTATATGGTGTGAGAGGAATAGACTAATATTACTGCCCATCCTTGCCTCAGATTTATAAAAATCAACAGTATAGGAAAATGATACATCTGAAAAAATATGTCTTATAGTATTTATTCTTAGAGATAAGTAAAGAAACTAAAATAATTAAATATTTAGAAGTTCATAATCTGTTTAGGTGAGATTTTAATGTTGATATAGCTTTGATTTCTCTCCTTTATTCTCTAATAAACATAGCTCTGAATATTTGAAAACTTATAATTTAAAATAATGAGGAAACCACTATTTACTTATTATTCATCAGCCTTACAATTAGCTGTTCCTATCTTAAATGCCACTGGAATAATTCACATGATTGCAAATAGCTTGGAATGCCATGTTGCAGTAACATCATTTCCAGTACAGAATGATCCAATTCTGCGTGACAAGTTTAAAAGGACTATTCATTTCCATTGAGCAAAATAGGCATGATCTTTTCAGTTTTATTTATGAAAAATAAGATTGTCATTACAAAATTTTAGAGTTAGAGTAATAAAACAATTTAAGTGTGCCCTAATATTTTTCATTTATTTAACTTAAGGTGATTGTCTCAGAGGGATTACTTTTGTCTTTTTCATAGAGCTTGATTGAGTCCATCATCCTTCCCCCCCTCCCCCATCCCCCGTTACATAATGCATTATTTATGTTCCCCTAAACCATTTTGCTTTCACTGTAAAATCACTCCCCAAGTCTTTTAATTTGTTTAGTCTTCTTGGAGCTTTGCAGAGCTGGCTTAGGGTCTAAAAAGGAATCTAAAGCAATTCCCCTTCAGGGCTTTTGCATTGACTAAAAGAGAGCAATCAAACTTATCAGCTGGAAACAGTCTTTGGCTTCAAGCAAATAGACCAGTTCGTTTACTACATTTAAAGAGTCTTACTGGGGCAGTCCAGCTCCCCTGCAAAGAAACCACTACCTCTGCACACACACACACACACAGAAAAAAAAGGAAAGAAAAGAAAAGGAAAAAAAAAAGATGAGTCCAACGGGAGGGAGTGTTCATCTTAACCAGGACCTGAGGTTTGGATGCTAAGGGCCAAGCAATATGGAACTAAAGACATGGCCAGTATTTTATAGATGATTTATGATAAACCTCTCCATTTAAAAAGCCAGAATCTTTCTATTTGTGATACATGTTATCACAGTATATGGAAGGAGCTCCATTGAGATTATGCCATATTTTAATTCAATATATATTTTGTAATGGGATATTGGGATAACTTGGAGACAGAGGATTAAGTTCATTTCTCCGTGAACTTAGTTGAATTAAAAAAATCATTCTCAAAATAATTGATAGAAAGAAAAATAATTATAAATGATGGCTTAAGGAAAGCTCATGAAGTCCCTGAAAGCCTAGAGGGAGGAACATAAAAATATGAGGGGGCGAGTATAGCCACAAAAGAGAAAGGAAGGCATACTCTTCAACAGGTGTGCCAAAAGGATAGCTCCAAATTAAAGGAGTCCCATTAATCCAAATACATAACATAAATCCTAAGAAACATTTAAAAAGGAAAAGGTATATTTCTTTTCCTTTGTGTATGGAAGGGACTTCTACTACAGGAACCAAAAAATAAGCCTTGAACAAACAGAATATAGCTTATACAGACGTTGTGTATGATGGTCATAGAGCATATTGTCATAACCAACATTGTTTCCATGAAAGAAACATGTGTTTAGATTTTGAACAAGACTATCACAAAGTAACATTCGAAACAAAAATGAGAGCATAAAGGGGTATTGTCTATAATATATATGAGGCAAAGTTGTGACTTTGCTAGCTTTCTAATACAAAGGTAGGCAAGTCAATTCATCTTTCTAATTCAGTTTCCTCGTAGATAAATTGAGAAGGCTGAACTGGGATGAAAGAGTTCCATGGTTTTCAAGTCCATCAATAAATATTGCTTTTTCAATAAATAATAGTGGCTTATTTATCTGTACTTCAATGATTCTTTTAAATAACAGAGCTTGAAATGTACAGAACTGACTATTTAGACATTGTCTATCTCCTAAATACTAAAAATGTTAAAAATAGCAATAGAGCTTTACTTAGTTCCAAATCTGAGAGCATACTGCTAAATAACACACACTTTAACACATGCATACTTTCATCTTTCCATAATTTCATTTAGTTAGTAATGTAATTCTCACATGCAAAAATAATTAAAAGTTTCTTGGCCACATTTTGCCTTATAAATCTGAAAACAAACCAGCACCATTTAATATTAACTCACTGGCCACATGCTTTTTGCTGTTATTACCATGATTTCGAACATTGAAGCTATCGTTAAAATTTTTAGACATCTGTGATCAGAAAATATTATTTTCAGATGTAAATTGGAAACTATTTATTGACATTTCTCTATGAAGCAACACTGTAATTTCAACCTTTTTCCTAAGAGAATTTATTTTGAAGTGTCTGTGTTTCTCTGTTATCATTTTTTCAGTCTTTTGTTTCATTTCCATCCTTTGGGTTTCAAAGTTTCTTTTCGATATTTCCAATTAAGATTGAAGTTTGCTGCATTTTTTCCTTTAATGCTCGTAAGAAAGATTTTTTGGAACAATGCCATTTTCCTAACCCACAAAGCTGTTGCTGTGAGTAGACTTGCTCTTAGATAACTTCTTCTGTAGCACTGTTCATGATTAATTAGCATTTCTAAGGAAGTAAATGAGTGTCTTGCTTTTCACGTTTTTTGCAAAATGTTTGACATATTGTGAATGTTTGATTTTGCTGTATTGCTCTTAATATATGCTAATACATGCTTACAATGTGATAGAATAGCATAGTGATTAAGCAGGTATAAGAATCTCAGTGAAGTGATTAAATGCTTTTCTTCTTTAATAGTATACTGACATAATAGCCTGTCTATTATTGATAACGATACTATAACAATAATCTAAAAATGAAAAATAAAATTGATTGGGTCCCTCCCCTCCCCTCCAGAAGCTAGAATTCTGGTATTCCTTCACATCTTTTCTCTCCAAGAGGATGCCTAGATATACTGAGGTAAGTTTTTTAGAAAATTTTAATGTGTTAGATTTAAGTTTAATGAACAAGGAATTTTCTCATTTTGTTTAGTTTTTTTAAGATTTTATTTATTTATTTGAGAGAGAGATCATGAGCGGGGCGAGGGGGAGGGGGAGAAGTAGGCTCTCAGCCAAGCACAGAGATGCAGGGCTTGATCCCAGGACTCTGGGATCATGACCTGAGCCAAAGGCAGATGCTTAACCAACTGAGCCGCCCAGGCACCCCTCATTTTGTTCATTTTGGAATGAACAAATTTTGAATTTTGTTTAATTCTCACACTGCCAATTCCTAGAGGGCCATATTTTTTTAGGTGTTTTCATATTTTCATAAAATACATAAATACTAATTTGAAAAAGAAGAAGAAACCCACAAAAATACACTCAACTGATCTTTGACAAAGAAACAAATAGTACTACAAAAGATAGTCTTTTCAACAACTGGTGTTAGAACAGCTAGTCATTCATCAGCCAAATGAATCTAATCACAGACATTATGCCTTTCACAAGAACTAACTCAAAATGGATCACAGACTTTAATATGAACTATAAAACTATAAAAGTAGAAGACAATATAGGAGAAAAACTAAACGACCTTGGGATTAGAGATGACTTTTTAGATATAACACCAAATATAGGATCCATGAAAGAAAGACTTGATAAGCTAAATTTGATGAAAATTAAACACTTCTGTTCTGGGAAAGACAATGTTAAGAGAATGAGAAGACAACATAGACTGGAAGAAAAACATTTGCAAAGACATCTGTAATTAAAGACTTTTCCAAAATATACAACGAACACTTAAAGCTTGACAATAAGAAAATGAACAACCCAATCTAACAATGGGAAAAAGATCTCTGTACAGATACCTCACTAAAGAAGATATACAGAGGGAAAATAAATACACAGAAATATGTTCAATATCTCATGTCATTAGGAATTGCAAATTAAAACAAGAATGAAACACCACTGTACACCTATCGGAATGGCCAAAATCCAAAACATTGTCTGTGTTAAATTCATTGCTGGTAGAAATGTAAAGTAGAATAGCCACTTGGAAGACAATTTTGCAGTTTCTGGCAAAACTGAACATGCTCTTACCATAAGATATAGCAATCTTACCATGATATTTACCCAAATGAGTTGAATGATACCATGAGAAAACCTGTGTAGAGGCTGCTTTTTAGGTAACAGACTTGACTAGTGGAAATTTGATCAAGGCAAATGGACCCACAGTGACCCCCAAGCTGAATGCAAACAGGCTCATTAAGCAACCCACCTTGAAATAACCGTAGGCTCTAACTGACCAGTTACAACAAGGTCTAGTTCCTAAGATTACCACAAAAGGGCAAATTCCATATGTCCCCATGTTCTGTCGCTCTGCCCTGTAACTGTGGCCCCTCACTACCACTTCACAGCAGACACTTCTCCTCGGCGGCCCTGCCCTCTGCTTCCTTGCAGTGTATTCAATACATTTTCATCTCTTTTGCTCAGCCTTGGGTGAATTCTTCCACTACTGGCCCCTACCCCATCAGAGTGCCCCACAACCTGCACATGGATATTTACAGCAGGTTTATTCAAAATTGCCAAAACTTGGAAGCGAAGGAGATGCCCTTCAGCAGGTGAAGGCGTAAACTGTGGTACATCCAGATAAAGCAAAGTTATTTGGAGCTAAAAACCAATGGGCTATCAAGCCATGAAAACACAAGGAAGAACTTGGAATGCATACTACTGGGCAAAGAAGTCAACCTGGAAAGACTATATACTGTACTAACATTCTGGAAAAAGCAAAAGGATGGAGACAGGAGAATGATCAGTAATTCCAGGGGTTAGAGGAAAGGAAGGAAAGAATATGGGAGCACAGAGAACTTTACGGTAGTGACACTAATCTGTACGACACTAAAATGGCAAATAGATTTCATTATACATGGAATGTATTACACCAACCCTGATCCATAACATAAACTATGGGTTTTGGATTTTGGATATAGGGTATCAATGGAGATTCATTGATTATAACAAATGTACTGATCTGGATATGGATAGTGGAGGAGGTTGTGCATGTGTGCTGACAGATGGTATATGGGAAATCTCTACATTTTTCACTCAGTCTTGCTGCGAACCTAAAACTGCACTATAAATATGGTGTGATCTTAAGAAGTATTTGTATAATCTGGAAAATATATAGGAATGAAAACCTTATTAACAGGAAATATTTAATCCTGAAATTGAATAGTGGGCTAATATGATTTAGCGTTCAACAACAAAAAATAATGCTTATTTAAATCCAGTGTTCAGAAATTAAATATTATAGTATTTGATTCTGTGTACCAGTTATAAAACAAAAAAAATATTGCTTTTAATCATATACTTTTTTAAAAGATTTTTATTTATTTATTTGACAGACAGAGAGAGATCACAAGTAGGCAGAGAGGCAGGCAGAGAGAGAGGGGGAAGCAGGCTCCCCTCCCCCCATGTGGGGCTCGATCCCGGGACCCTGAGATCATGACCTGAGCCAAAGGCAGAGGCCTAAACCACTGAGCCACCCAGGTGCCCCTAATCATATACGTTTTTATGTGGGTAAACAAAATTGATGTTTTTTGCTTTACTATCACAGTAATAATGATTTCCTAAAATCTCTTAAATATTAATAGTGAAGAGATGGACAGCCAAAAATATAGTAATATGAAACATCTACTAAATTAATACATTATTGAAAAGAGTCTTTATAATCCGTATGTATATTCAACACTTTACTTGAATGGGATTTTTATTGTTCAGTCTGTTAGGATGTTTAATAACTATGGAGGGAATTCTCCTTAGCTGAAGAAAATATTTAAAAAATGTATATGAAGAAGAAAGCAAGTTTTTATTTTTCACCTTTTATTTAGAAATACTTTGAGATTTACAAAAGAGGTATAGAGGTAGTGTGTAGTTTCCCCATGAATGCTTCACCTAGTTTACCCGATGTTAACATCTTACATAACCATGGTACACATATCAAACCAGGTAATTAACATTGCTATGAATACTATTAACAAAGCTTGAGACCTTACACAAATTTCACCAGGTTCCCAACCTTTACTTTTTTCTGGACTAAGTTCCAATCAAGAACACTACACTAAATGTATTTGTCATGTTTCCTTAGTTCCTGCTTTTTTTTATCTGTTAAAGACAGTCTCTCAGTCTTTCCTGTCTTTTATAACCTTCCTGTTTTTCTCTAACCCTGGTCTTTCCTATTGGAGACTTTTCCTTAATTTAGGTTTGTGTAACAGTTTCTCATGGTTATAGTGATGTCATATGGTGAAAGAATGACATAGACGTGGTATCATGTTCTTCACAATCAGGTCAGAGATGCCTGATTCCGATATGCCAGAATACTGACGCTAGTAACACGGATCAGGTCGTTAAATTTGTGCCTGTCAGATTTCTGGATTCTTTTTTTTTTTTATTAAAGATTTTGTTTATTTATTTGACAGACAGAGATTACAAGTAGGCAGAGAAGCAGGCAGAGAGAGAGAGAGAGGAGGAAGCAGGCTCCCTGCTGAGCAGAGAGCCCAATGCGGTGCTCAATCCCAGGACCCTGGGATCATGACGTGAGCCGAAAGCAGAGGCTTTAACCCACTGAGCCACCCAGGCACCCCCACATTTCTGGATTCTAATGTTACTTTTTTTTCCCCCTTTGTAATTAATTATTCTCTTTTGGGAAAATACTTTGAGACTTTAATAACATTCTTGTATCTCATTATACTTTGTCTTACTAAATTTATTTTATTTTAAAAAATATATTTTTTTAATTTATTTGAGAAAGAGAGAAAGAGAATAAGTGAGCACAAGCAGGGGGAGTGACAGGTAGAGGGAGAGGGAGAAGCAGACTCTCCACTGAGCAGGAGACTGGGTCTTGATCCCAGGACCCTAGGATCACAACCTGAGCTAAAGGCAGATGCTTAACAACTGAGCCAACCAGGTGCCCCATGTCTTAGTAACTTTAATAATCTATCAACAGGTCTTGCTTGCAGTGAGTAACACTATGTTATTTGACAAATGGCAATTTTCTACCTCCATTACTGTTACTATGTTTATTAATTGGAATTCTATTTTAAGAAAATTATTTATCTTTCTTTTTTTAAGATTTTATTTATTTGAGACAGAGTGAAAGAGAAAGAGAGAGAACAAGTCGGGGGCAGGGGCAAAGAGAGAGGAAGAAGCAGACTCCCCTTTGAGCTAGGAACCTGATATGGGACTGGGTCCCAGGACCCTGAGATCATGAACTGAACTGAAGGCCAACACTTAACTGACTGAGCCACCCAGGCACCCCAAGAAAATTATATATTTTTCTTTCTTTTATTTACATCAGTATAAACTCAAGGGCATTTATTTTATTACATGAGTGAAAAATCTAGTCATTTCATTATTATTTTACTCTAATTATCTCAGTCTTGGCCACTGGGAACTTTTTCAAGTTGCTTCTTTTATCCATGTGAAATGTTCCCATCACTTTGTGAACTTTCTTCTTTTCTAGTAACACAATGGAGAAAGATAAGAAGTATATGTATGTATACTAATGCACATTTACATACAGATCTACATTAATTTCTGTAACTATTCAATTTCTATATTTATTATATATATATGCAAAAGTTTATATATAGATAAAACTAGCCCTCATTGATCATATTCCCAAGTATCCCCAACTATCTACACATTAAGTATTTTGTCTTATCTTTCAATAAGCATATCTTGAAATTTTTCACTGATGATTTGTTAAAGAGACTTCCAAACTTAAATAAAACTTATTCATATATTTTTTCTTTTGAAATGCCTTGGCGTCTAACACTTGTTTCATTACTTTCCTTTTTTTTTTTTTTTCATTTCTTTTTATGAATTCCTAAAAGATTTTATTTATCTATTTGAGAGAAAGAGAGTGAGGAAATGCAGAGGAGAGAGGGAGAAGCAGTCTCCCCGCTGAGCTGGGAGTCTGACACAGGGCTCGATCCCAGGACCCTAGGACCACAACGCAAGCCAAAAGCAGCCACCTAAGCAACTAAGCCACACAGGCATCCCTCCTTGTTTTTTAATTCCATATTCATATAGTATTCACATCTGTCAAAAGGCAGGGGAGTGATTCTGTATTCCTAAAACAACTTACCCGTTGAGTCCACATGCTGGTGTAAGAAGAGACTCTAAGAGCCAGCATTTGCTCTATGTGACCAAGCCCTACTCCATTTGTGATACAACTTAGAGAAACACTCAGCTAGAGTCAAGTTGACCAGATTTTCTCTCCCACCCTCTTAACTTAAGAATGGAGAGGCAGAGATTTGTTGTTATATTTGGGTCACACTAATTGAACCGCTTCTCAATCTTTGTGCATAAGGATAAACCAGGAAACTTGTTAGAACTTGTTAGCTGGTCTATAATACAGTGCACGGTTTTGTCTTTTCTGTCAGCGCTCAGGAGGCACTGATGCTGCTGATAGCTGGGCTTCATTTAGCAGAGAGAGCCAGGATATTCATTAGAGAGAAGGTCAGTGAAATTCTGTGCTGATGCTCTTAAAGTTTCCAGGTTTCTTTCTGCCTATGAGTTATTACTTCTAACTTCTTGACATAGTCCATGTCTTTTCAATAAATTCATTTTCCTTCATGTTAACCAAAGTTAAGCTGTTGTGATACAACCAAAACAACAAAAACAAAAGCTAACAAATGAATGCTGTGTATTCACCTTAATGCAATAGATGTCTACAAAGAGTTTCATTTAATTATCCTCTATGCATTAGGTCATAGATCAATAAACGAATTACCAGGGAACTTGCAACTCCTTTTTCCCAGAAAGCATCTTCTTTGTTGTTGACAGGTACTATTAATACCAGAGGGTCTGTTAAATTAAAGTAAACCAATTCCTTTCTCTTTCTATGTGACTCACTGCATGCAACCTCAATTTCTCTGGTAATTGTGGTCTATTTACTTAATGGTGTTTCACAATGGAATCTGAGTTTTTGAAATTTAAGTGAGCATCAGATACTCAAGTACTTTGTGAAATGACATATTTCTCTAAGAAGAAAAATGAAGAATATATAAAGGATAAGATTCTAATATGTATATCAGAATCTTTCCTTCACTGCTTGAATTTAGAAGAGTATAATTTTGATAAAATTTTTAGCTCTTTCATACAAAAATATCTGTAAAGGATACATAGTTTTTAGTTGTAGAACAATCTGTAGATAGAAGAAAAGGCTCTGCTTATTTCAATAATAATAATAATACTATCAGGAGTGCCTAGATGGTTTAGTTCATTGAGTGTCTGATTCTTTTTTCTTTTTTCTTTTCTTTTCTTTTCTTTTCTTTTCTTTTCTTTTCTTTTCTTTTCTTTTCTTTTCTTTTCTTTTCAGTGTTCCAGCATTTATTGTTTATGCACCACACCCAGTCTCCATATGTGCCCTCCATAATACCCACCACGAGGCTCACGCAACCCCCCAGCCCATCCCCTCCAAAACCCTCAGTTTGTTTCTCAGAGTCCACAGTCCCTCACAGTTTGTCTCCCCCTCTGATGCCCCCAACTCCCTTCTCCTCTCCATCTCCCAATGTCCTCCATGTTATTCCTTATGCCTCACAAGTAAATGAAACAGTATGATAATTGATTCTCTCTCCTTGACTTACTTCACTCAGCAAAATCTCCTCCAGTCCCATCCATGTTGAGACAAAAGTTGGGTACTCATCCTTTCTGATGGAGGCATAATTCTCCTTTGTATATATGGACCATATCTTCTTTATCCATTTATCCATTGAAGGGCATCTTGGTTCTCTCCATAGTTTGGTGACTGTGGCCACTGCTACTATGAACATTGGTGTACAGATGGCCCTTCTTTTCACTACATCAGTTTCTTTGGGATAAATACCCAGTAGTTCAATTGCAAGGTCATAAGGAAGCTCTATTTTTAATTTCTTAAGGAATCTCCACACTGTTTTCCAAAGTGGCTGCACCAACTTGGGTTCCCACCAATAGTGTAAGAGGGTTACTCTTTCTTCACATCCTTTCCAACACATGTTGTTTACTGTCTTGATGATTTTGGCCATTCTGACTGGTGTAAGGTGGTATTTCAATGTGGTTTTGATTTGAATCTCCTTAATTGCTAATGATGATGAACATTTTTTCATGTGTCTGTTAGCCATTTGTATGTCTTCTTTAGAGAAGTGTCTATTCATGTCTTCTGCCCATTTTTTGATATGATTATCTGTTTTGCATGTATTGAGTTTGAGGAATCCTTTATAGATCTTGGATATCAACCCTTTGTCTGTAGTGTCATTTGCGAATATCTTCTCCCAACCTGTGGGTTACCTCTTTGTTTTGTTGACTGTTTCCTTTGCTGTGCAGAAGCTTTTGATCTTGATGAAGTCCCAAAAGTTCATTTTCACTTTTATTTCCTTTATCTTTGGAGAATATCTTGAAAGAAGTTGCTGGGGTGAAGTCAAAGAGATTATTGCCTGTGTTCTCCACTAGGATTTAGATAGATTCCTGCCTCACATGGAGGTCTTTTATCCATTTCGAGTTTATCTTTTTGTATGGTGTAAGAGAATGGTCAAGTTTCATTCTTCTACATGTAGCTGTCCAATTTTCCCTCCACCATTTATTGAAGAGATTGTCTTTATTCTACTGTATATTTTTTTCCTGCTTTGTTGAAGATTATTTGAACATAGAGTAGAGGGTCTGTATCTGGGCTCTCTACTTTGTTCCACTGGTCTATGTGTCTGTTTTTGTACCAGTATCATGCTGCCTTGGTGATCTTGAAAGCTTGAAATCAGGCAATGCAATGCCTGAGTTTTGTTTTTCTTTTTCAACATTTCCTTAGCAATGCAGGTCTCTTCTGGTTCCATACAAATTTTAGGATTGTTTGTTCCAGCTCGTTGAAAAATGCCAGTGTAATTTTGATTGGGATGACATTGAAAGTATAGATTGCTCTAGGCAGTATAGACATTTTAACAATGTTTATTCTTCTGATCCATGAGCATGGACTGTTCTTTCATCTTTTTGTGTCTTCAATTTTTTCCATAAGTATTCTGTAGTAGCTCAAGTACAGATCCTTTACCTCTTTGGTTAGGTTTATTCCCAGGTATCCTATGGTTCTTGGTGCTATAGTAAATGGAATCGACTCTCTAATTTCCATTTCTGTATTTTCATTGTTAGTGTATAAGAAAGCAACTGATTTCTGTACATTGATTTTGTATCCTGCCACATTACTGAATTGCTGTATGAGTTCTAGTAGTTTGGCAGTAGAGTCTTTTGAGTTTTCCATATATAGTATCATGTCATCTACGAACAGAGAGAGTTTGATTTCTCCATTGCCAATTTGAATGCCTTTTATTTATGTGTGTTGTCTGATTGCTGTTGCTAGGACTTCTAGTACTATGTTGAACAAGAGTGGCGAGAGTAGACATCCTTGCCGTGTCCCTGATCTCAAAGGGAAGGCTGTCAGCTTTTCCCCATTGAGGATGATATTCGCTCTGGGTTTTTCATAGATAGATTTTATGAAGTTGAGGAATGTTCCCTCTATCCCTATACTTTGAAATATTTTAATTAAGAACAGATGCTGTATCTTGTCAAATGCTTTTTCTGCATCAATTGAGAGGACCATGTGGTTCTCTCTTCTTTTACTGATTTGTTCTATCACATTGATTGATTTGCAAATGTTGAACCACCCTTATACCCCATGGATAAATCCCACCTGGTCATGGTGGATAATCTTTTTAATGTTGTTGGATCCTATTAGCTAAGATCTTGTTGAGAATCTTAGCATCCATATTCATCAGGGTTATTTGTCTGAAATTCTCCTTTTTGGTGGGGTCTTTGCCTGCTTTGGGGATCAGAGTAGTGCCAGCTTCATAAAAAGAGTCTGGAAATTTTCCTTCTGTTTCTATTTTTTGAAACAGCTTCAGGAGAATAGGTATTATGCCTTCTTTGAATGTTTGGTAGAATTTCTCCAGGGAATCTGTCAGATTGTGGGCTGGTTTTTTTGGGGAGGTTTTTGATCACTGCTTCAATCTCGTTACTAGATATTGATCTATTCAGGTTGTCAATTTCCTCCTGATTCAGTTTTGGAGGTTTATAAGTCTCCAGGAATGCATCCATTTCATCTAGATTGTTTAACTTATTGGCATATAACGGTTGATTATAATTTCTGATGATTGTTTCTATTTCCTTGGTGTTAGTTGTGATGTGTTTCCCTTTTCATTCATAATTTTATTAATTTGGGTCATCTCTCTTTTCTTTTGGATTAGTTTGGCCAATGGTTTGTTGACCTTATTGATTCTTTCAAAAAAACCAGCTTCTAGTTTCATAATAGTGTTCTACTATGTCTCTAGTTTCTATCTCATTGATCTCTGCTCTAATCTTGTTATTTCCCTTCTAGTGTGTGGGGTTGGCTTCATATGTTGTTGATTCTCCAGTTCTTTAAGGTGTAAAAAGAGCTGATGTATTCCGGATTTCTCAATTTTTTTGAGGTAGGCTTGGATGGCTTTGTATTTCCCCCTTAGGACCACCTTTGCTGTATCCCATAGGTTTTGGACTGAAGTGTCTTCATTCGCATTGGTTTCCATGAATTATTTAAGTTCTTCTTTGATTTCCTGATTGATCCAAGCATTCCTAAAGCAAGGTGGTCTTTAGCTTCCAAGTGTTTGAATTCCTTCCAAACTTTTTCTTGTGGTTGAGTTCCGGTTTCAAAGCATGTGGTCTGAGAATATGCAGGGAATAATCTCAGTCTTTTGGTATTGGTTGAGCCCTGATTTGTTACCCAGTTTGTAGTCTATTCTGGAGAAAGTTCCATGTGCACTCAAGAAGAATGAGTAGTTGGTTGTTTTAGGGTGGAATGTTCTGTAGATATCTATGAGGGTTCTCTAGTCCAATGTGTCATTCAATGCTCTTGTTTCTTAATTGATTTTCTGCTTGGATGATCTATTACTGAGAGTGGCATGTTAAGATCCCCTACTATTAGTGTATTCATATCAATATGACTCTATCTTGATCAACAGTTGTCTTATGTAGTTGGCTGCTCCCATATCAGGGGCATAAATATTTACAATTGTTAGATTGGGTGGATAGACCCTTTAAGAATGATGTAGTGTCCTTCTTTATCTCTGACTACAGTCTTTAGTTTAAAATCTAATTTATCTGATATGAGAATTGCTACCCTAGCTTTCTTTTGAGGCCCATTGACATGAAAGATGCTCCTCCATCCCTTCACTTTCAGTCTGGATGTGTCCTTAAGTTCAAAATGGGTCTCTTGTAGACAACATATGGACAGGTCCTGTCGTTTTATCCAATCTGCTATCCTGTGCCATTTTTTGGGAGTGTTTAGGCCATTCACATTGAGAGTGATTATTGAGAGATACATTTTTATTGGCATCATGGCACAGGCACAGGCATTATTGGCCTGTGAAGTCCTTGTTTCTATAGATTGTCTCTGTAAATTTCTGTTCTATGACACTCTTGGGTTCTTTCTTCTTTTATAGAACCTCCCTTAATATTTCTTGTATTGCTGGTTTGGTGGTCACATACCCTTTTAAACCTTGCTGGTCTTGGAAACTCTTTAACTCTCCATCCATTTTGAATGTCAGCCTTGCTGGATAAAGTATTCTTGGCTGCATGTTCTTCTCATTTAGTGCCCTGAATATGTCTTGCCAGACTTTTCTGGCTTGCTAGGTTTCTGTGGACAGGTCTGATGTTATTCTGATGGACCTTCCTTTGTACATAAAGAGTCTTCCCCCTAGCTGCTTTCAAGAGCTCCTGTCTAAAATTATGATTCATCAGTGTCACAATGAGGTGTCTCGAGGTCTTTCTCTGATCTTGGGGGATCTTTCTGCATCTAGGACACAAACACTGGTTCCATTCCCCAGATTGGGAAAATTTTCATGAAGAATTTGTTCAACTATATCTTCTAGTCTTCTTTCTTTCCTCACCTTCAGGGATCCCAATAATTCTGATGGCATCATTTAGTTCCCTAATTCTGTTTTGATGGCTTCTAAGCTGTTTGTTCCAGGGCTCCTGCTGATCCTTTTTCTCTAATATTTTGTCCTCTAGATCACTAATTCTATCTTCTGCCTCAGTTACCCTAGCTGTTAGAGAATTTAGATTAGATTGGATCTCATTGATAGCATTTTTAACTTCTTCTCAGATGGCTTTCACTTCTGCCTTAATAGATTCCATGTTGTCATTAATGGTTTTCTCCAACCTAGTCATTGCCTGGATAATTGTTACCCTAAATTCCCCTTCTGACATACTGTTTATGTCCACATCCAATAGCTCTGATAGAGAGGCACAGTCTCTGAATTTTTCCTCTGTTGGGAATTCTTCCCCCTAATCATTTTGGTGGGAGGTGGTTGAAAGGATGTGTAACTGAATATATCAGCTGTGATCCAGGCAAGGGGCACCCTGGAACACTTTTAAGCAATCGAAGTTACCACCAAAAAGAGAGAAAAAAGAAAAGAAAAAGAGAAAAAGAGAGAGATGGAAAAAAGGGAGAGAGAGACAGAGAGAGAAGACCCAGCCAGAATGGACCCCAAAGCTAAGATTTATAAGGTATATGAACAGAAATAGACAAATGAAAAGATTGATAAAAGTAAATGACAAGAAAAAAAAAAAAAAAAGAACCCAGCCAGAATGAGCCCCAGGTATAAAATTTATATAATACCAGAACAAAAACAAATACACAGAAACACTGACAGAAGAAAAAGATGGGAGGGTGGTTATAAATTCTCAATGTGGGGGAGGAAGATTATTTTGATTCTTCCTGGATGTATCTTGTTATCTTTGTAAAAGGGAGTTTAATCCAGAGTTAAAGGGAGATTAAAACTGGTTTATATAAAGGGGTAGTATTGATGAGGGAAAGAGGGTTACCATGAAGCTTATATCTATATGTGTATTTTAAAAAAATAGAAAAGCAAAAAATCCCCACAGATATATGTATGAAAAAAGTTCAAGTTAAAAGGTTACTATGGAATTTGTTATATTGAACCTCTTGGTGTAATGGTAAATAGGTTAAAAAATTAAAAAGATTAAGAATAGTGAGAACAAATTAAAAATGAAAGCTGTATCTATGAAATATACAGATTTTAGGGCAATACCAGGAGCTTAATATCTTCTTTGACCCTGATATTGGGGTTTTACAGTTTTATGGGGACCCTGTGGTGGTTGTCCTCTCATTCTTTTGGCTGGATTTCTTGGGGAGGGGCCTGCTGTGTTGTTTTTCAGACAGTCTTGCTTGGGTTGAGTTCTCCTGCCAAGGGGCTGGGCTCTGTGGAAACCGGTTTTTCAGGCTTTTGTTCTCTGGAGGTTTTTGTTCTTTGGCAGCTTTTTGCGGCTTTTCAGAGGTTTAGTGGAAAGCAAACTGAATCCAGACCTCCATCTCCAGAGAGGATCCTCAGTCTGCTCCCCGTGGGTGGCCCAGTGTGGGAGGCCGCAATAAGGCTTGAGACGAGGACCAAGCCAGGCCCTGACTTGTGCCTCCTTTAAAGTCCGAATAACCTAACAAAAGGTTTAGGACGGGAAAAGTTGAGGAGCACTGAGAAAGGGTCTGTGCTATGGATTGTGCGCTCGCCTACGTGACTTCCCACACGCTTGCTAAATAAATGAGAACAATTCTGTTGGGGTCAAAAGTTTGTTGCTGGTCCTTGCTGCCCTAATACTGCTCATAAATTACTTTCAGGTTTGCTGTATCAATATAGAACAATTGTATTGGCATCAGCCATTTGGGGTCACGAGGTCTGCTTTTAGTTAAATGTGAAACTTATTATGGGAACTCGTGGTTGTTTAACTAGACACAGATGTATTGCTTCTCCTATTATCACTATATATATGGCCTAATGCTTTGAATAAACTTAGCACTGCTGGACATCCTCCTCAGTTCTCCTCCTGCCCCCATCTCTTTACTTCTCAAGTTCTTTTCTTTATCCTGTTGCCCTCACGTTCCTGGTCAATTTGTCACGCCAGCTGCAACAGCCCAGAACACACAGACTCCCCCTCTGCCAACTCTGCTGAGCCACTGAGCGATGCAACCTCCCACAGGCAGTGCATGTCCCGAGCCACTGTCTCCAGGGTTGCCCAAAAAGTTCCTGCTTGTCTCTGCACCTCCATACTACTAAAAGCGCAAGTGATATTGGTCCAGGGAGCCCGCTCCCAGTGGCTGCCTTTGCCAGGACTGCACTAAACCAGAGATAGCACACTGAGATTTCCAAGCCTGGGTTGGGAGTGTTCAGACTCTTGCCGAGTCCTGGCACCCACTGGCTAGCACCCACACAGAGTACTCTCAGGTGTGGGCAGGGAGATGGTTCAGTCCCCAGTTGGTCGTACAGTGCACCTGCAGAGTGCCAAAGACTGTGGTTCTAGAGAGTGCTGGCTGGCACACACTTCTTGCAGAGGGTGCCTGGCCAAGCACTGGTGCAAGCAGCGGAAAGCTGGCCGCTAAGGAACCACAGCCTGCAGGCTTTGCCGCACTCTGGCACAGGTGGTCTCCGGCAGAGGCCATCCTGGGTCCATGGGCTTAGGCCTGTGCCCGTGACCACCAGATTCCACCAGTTGCCCCTTAAGAGCTTTTGCTCTTTTTGAGTGTTTGTAACCAGACTCCAAGGTAATGCTTGGGTCAATAATCACAGGACACTCTCATATTGGGGTATTTTTTTTTACAATGGGTCATTTCTGGTGGCTCCCTCCCCCTTCTGTTTATCCTTCGATATCAGTCTGATTCCTACTCGCTTTACCTCTCAACTGGTGTCTTCTCCTCTTGTAGAGATCCAGAAATATATAATCCCATATCTCAGGCTGATTTCATGGGTGTTCAGAGTGTTCTTGTAGATAATTAGCTCACTTTAGGGGACCAGTTGAAATGGGGTCTCTAACTTCTCTGCCATCTCGCCCCCACCTCTGAGTGTCTGATTCTTATTTTGGCTTGGGTCATGATCTCAGGGTCTTGGGATTGAGCCCTACTTTGGGCTCCATCCTCAGTAGGGAGTCTGCTTGGGGTTGCCTTTCTCCCTCCTACCTCCCTCCCTACCCCTGCACTCTCCCTCTTTCTCTCTCAAATAAATAAGTTAATTAAAAAAATAATAACTCAAGGCATAAATGAAATAAACATTTATATTTGCATATTTTATTTGCTATATTTAAAATATAATGCCTACATCTGGGAAATTTCCATGACACACAGAAAACAACCTACTATACTTACAGTGAAATATTGTTTTTCGCATTCTAATTTTTGAATCGTGGTTCACCAAGAATTAGAAAAATAACACACAAGTACATTACATGTTTGACTTACGGTGGATACCTTCCTGCTTTTGCTATCAGGAATGCTGTCATCTTTTTGTCAAAATATTACCCTAACATTCCTTAAGTACCACATTCCAAAACTGACTTTGCACATGTGGTTTTGACGGAATTGTCCCAGTTGCTAGGAAATTGGTGGGCCATCCCTGATTGGCCTGAGAGTCCTCAGAGTGACCTAAAATGATTGGTTCAAGGTTGGAATACTGATTCCATAGAGACCAATGAGATTTGCTCCTAAGACTTGTGTCGATAGAAGAGTCACAAACATTTGAAGAGCTTTAAACAATATGGATGTGCAGGTCCATTGCAGACCAACTAAGACTGCTTCTGAGGAGCTGGATTTAGGTAAGGGTTTAGAGTTCCTTAAGTGAGTCTAATGGCATTCCAGGTGCATTCATGGCTTAATGGTTCAGATTTACTATCCATATCTTGAGAACAAGAGTGTGAAGGCAGCAGAGAGGAAGGCAGAACCAAAATGGAGAGACAAATCGTCTTGATGACTAGTTTTCAATCCATGTCTGAATTCAGAATTATTCCCAAGGACTTTTGCACTGCTTTGCAATCATTTCTTTTTTTTTTGGCATAAATTAGTTCAAGTTAGTTTTCTGTCACTTTCAGCAGAAACAGACCTAAAAATATGGTCAATAAGGAATATTTTAAGTGCTTTTAATTTTTTTCATATTTTATCACTGTTCTCTTAAAATCTGTTTGTATTCATTTAAAAATATTTATGTACTGATTTTCAATGAGTAACACTATGAAAGAAAACCTATATGGTTATCATATATATTTCTATGATCTCAGCAATTATCCATGCAAGTGAAGATGTACTTTGTCCAAGAATGGCTACCCTTAGAGAGTCTAATTCTGCCTCTCCTTCAGAGTCACACAAAATAAACATTTTTGCTTATTTTGACTATTTCTCAGATGAATAATAAAAAAAATAATACAAAAGTAGTACTGTTAAAATGCATTTTGCTGGGGTGCGTGGGTGGCTCAGTGGGTTAAAGTCTCTGCCTTCGGCTCAGGTCATGATCCCATGGTCCTGGGATCGAGCCCCACATCAGGCTCTCTGCTCAGCAGGGAGCCTGCTTCTCCATCCCCACCCCCGCCTGCCTCTCTGTCTACTTGTGATTTCTGTCTGTCAAATAAATAAAATCTTTTTAAAAAAATGCATTTTGCTCAGTGTCATGAATTAAATTATGAGCTTTATAACAGTACTACTTTCTCAATGAACTGGTAAGATGTTTATGATAGACTCATAGCAACTACAAAGGGCCTCTCCATAGGAAAAGAAATTTTCATATATCATACATATTTCAACAAATAAAAGAGGACTGCAATTAGATGAACCACATTATGAGACCAATAATAAGATATATTAAAATGTGACCGAATAAGTGTATGATTGAAATAATCCAATTCTTAGATTAATAACTAAATTCTGTCTTTTATCTCTCTTATGAACTCCATATCATTATTTTATGGCCATGATGCTTGCCTGTGACAAAAACACCAGTCATCTGAGAGATATATGTATCTTTATGAAAATAAAAAAAATTTAAAGTGTGCCATGCAAAATTCTTCTTTAAGCTCAATATATTATTCTAATATGATCCAAAATCTGAGGTAAAATTTAAATTTTACTAACTTCTGTATGATGCACATGACTCCATTTTTTAAATAAAAATTCCTTGTGGCAACTGGGTGGCTCAGTCCGTTAAGCATCTTCCTTTGGCTCGGGTCATGGTCACAGGTTCAAGCTCCCTACTCACTGGGAAGTCTGTTTCGCCCCTCCCCCTGACTCATGTGCTCACTCTCTCTTTCAAACAAATAGATAAAATTTTTATAAATAAATAAATAAATACATATCCCTCATTTTCAATTGATTCTATTTGTAACAGTGATTATAATGTATCTATAATACCTAACCATTACAGACCTATCCCTGCTTATCTATATAAAAACTTCATTCTGGGGCAGTTATCCATTCCTGCATAATAGTTCCAATAGTTTGTAGTTTAGATCAAGGATGTATTCTTTCTCATGATTTTGTGGGGTAGAAATTCCCATGGGGCTGTGCTGGGCAGTTCTGTTCCACATGGTGACAGACAGTGGTTATTCTCTCAGCTGTATTCAACGGATGACTGGAATGGACTAGACTAGAAAGAGGTGAAATACCCACTTCACCTAAAATCTATCCAAAACTGGCACTAGCACAAAGCCAGGATTGTATCATGTAAATCAGGTCTAGCTGAGAGGTGCTTCCTTAGGGGCAGTTTCTCACTATAGTTTCTCAGTATAGTGATTCTTATGCCAGAACTAAAAAGATGTGGTGCCTGGGTGGCTCAGTTGGTTAAGCATCCAACTCTTGATTTCAGCACGGATCAAAGGGTTGTGAGATAGAGCCTGGTGTTGGGCTTCACACTGGGTATGGAGCCTGCTTAAGATTCTCTCTCACTCCCTCTGCCTCTCCCCAACTCCCTCCCTCTCAAAAACAAAAACAAAACAAAAAACAAAAACTACCTAAATCTAAATACATGTGAACAAAAATAAAAATCTTTCCCCTTACCCTACAACCCAAAATACAATGATGAGTCAGGAACTGGGGTAAAAAAAAATCCCGAAAATTAAAAAATGTAGCAAATAGAAGTACATAGCAGCCACTGGTCCATGGACATTTTGAAATCCACTTGTACATATTTTGTTAGAGACTCCTACTCCTGGAACAGGGGAGGTTCTTCAGTTAAGGCCTACTTTCTCTCCCTGGGAGTATTTTCCAAAGGTTTTAAGCACTATCTTCTAAGAGCTTCTCTCTGCCTTTTGAGTTTACTCTTTCTTATGTCTTGATGAAAAAGAGCCTGTGCTTACAACTGAATAGCTTTCTTAACTTCTTAGCTACACTGCCCTTAAAAATAGGAGACCCATATTTCTCTTTTATTTTACACTGCCTTGTCCCTTTTATTACAGGCTGTTGACTCTTTCACCAATACAGTTCTCTTAAAAACATTGTTGGTTTTAATAAGTAACAGTGAAATTGATTCAGTGCTCCCAAAGACTCATTTATAAGAGACAGACATCCTTCTACTTTTGGCTGGTAAGAATCCTATGGGGCAATGCCCTAAGATTCTTAGAATCCATTTGGTTTAGCTTCAGGGGATTATAAAGCACCACTTTAAATCTTTCAAAGAATGTAATAAAAAACTTGCAGCCCTAAACTCGTAGTTACCTTGAAGCCACATTTTACTGGAAATATTATGGACTGATATTTATCTTACTGCGATTTCTCACTTGGAATTTTTTTTTCTTTTTCTTTTTTTCTTTCTTTCTTTCTTTCTTTCTTTTTTTTTTTTTGGGTCAGGAGTAGTAAGGGATGTAAAAGCTTGTATTTTCTAACTTAGCAAATATTGGGTTTGAAATATTTCCTCCAAACTCTGCTGGAAAACTGAACAGCTCCTTCTTTAGTTCATCTCTTTTCCTTTATAATAGATCATAGGGAGCATGTATAAACCTACTGGCACTTTGAACATTATGCCTGAAAATATGTCTACTTAGCTCTCAAATCTGTTAGGTATATTTTCTATCAATACACATAACACAGTCAGTAGCCTTGCAAGTTTTTCTACCAAAACATACCATGCCTGGTTTTTTTAGTCTCCATTATCAGTTTTCTCACTGAATTTCTTGTTTCTCCTGATAATCTTCTTGCTGTCTTTCTGGACTTTACTTACCACTTCATCCCAGAGCCAGTACCACATGGATTAGGTTTTTGTTAGAGCATCAGCTACTTTAAAGGGGAGAGGAGCTAGATTCACCTCCTGAGGGAACTGCTGTATACACAGAGATAGGGAAAACATTCTGTCTTTGTAGCCTATCTACTACATGACCTATATCTACCTGGGATCTCTCCAGAATTTGGGAGTGTGTCTGAAACCTGAAACCCATGTATTTGGTAAGTCACAAGTATTGGGAATGCAAGGATAACATAGGATTTTTTTCTCATATGATGATGAATATTTTTAACATCCTGCACTGTATATAATATAACATGGATAACCAGTTACCATTTTCTCCGTATTTGTTTCTCTTGAAGATTTTTAGAGGAAGTGGTACTTGGACAGATAAAAGTTGTTTAGGCTGTGGAAAGAAATATCTTTTTTTACACGTTGTCGATTGTGTTGTGGTATCTGTATTAGTCTCATTTACCCTAATTAGTGTGAATCCATGAATCCATATCTTGAAGTCCAGATAAATGCTGATTGGAAAGCAATATACACAGTAGTAAAGACAGATCTGATTTTGAATCCCACTTTCCCTAGATCCTATTGGTATTGCATTAAACAGCTTACTCAATATGATAGCAACACTTTATTTATAATTTGCTTTCTTTGCAAATTAAACATAGTGTTTGACTCTTACCTTAATAATTAAGTATTGAGTAAAATCAAGTATTTATCCTGGAAAAGGGGAACTCACATACTACTACCATTTATTGGGCCATCTCTGCGAAGCAAACTGATCTTCCTTGATAAAAGTCTATTTTAACTCTCCATAATGTTAACAATTCATAAAGATGCATTAAAGTACTTTATATGGAAATTGGTTTAAGTAGTGAAAGGGAAATATATGTATTTACAACAGTTCTATCATAAAATTTCCAAATATAGCTCACATTTTAGATGGGTATATAAAATATGAATTTATTTAAAAATAACATATTAGGAGCCTAAGCATGTATTTCTTTATGAATATATGTTGACAACACATTCAACTGGAATTTGTCAAAATTTCAGCATATTTTTTTCCAATGCAGAGTTGAAATGTTGAATCTAATAATTTCATTTTTGTGCTCAAACAACCTATTAAAAAGGTCAAAACAGAAGCTATCTGTTGGAGTTTCCCTGCTTTGCAAATTTACAATGAGTTTTCAGTGTATCTATTTCTTAATATGAAGTGACAGCATGGCAAAGGAAGTAATTTCAACACATTTTCTTGGTATCAGTTGCACATACTATTATTTGAGTTCCTTCCAATGGTTTAAGAGCTACTTTATGCCAATGATTTCTTCAATATTTGACTGAATTTCTCTCTTGACATTTCATGAACATTTTTTTTAATGATACAATCATCATTTTTTTTTTTTAACTCATAATATCTTAAGGATTCTATGCACTGTTAGAGACCTAAGTAAATTCCCTAAAGTCATTCCTTTTTCTTTGGAATTTTTTTCTGTATCTCCTCATGTATTAACTGGTTCAAACAGTAAAATTTGGGGACTGTAATGGATCCTTGGTTATGAAGTCAATATATGTGTCCTATCAGCACTGAAAGAGCTTATATATGACGTAATTCAAATATAAGGCATTCTATAAAAAGGCAAAACTATGAGAATAGGAAAAGGAACAGTGGTTGCCAGAGATTTGGAAGGAGAGATCGATGAAAAAGTGGAGCACAAGTGAATTTTAGGGCAGTGAAACCATTCTGTAGGAAACTATAGTGATGGATACATGTTATTATACATGTATCAAAACCCATAGACTGCATATCACTGAGAGTGAAGCCTAAAGGAAACTATGGACTGTGGTGATAACGATGTGTCAATGTCAGTTCATTGCCAGTTAACAAATGTATCACTCTGGGTGTGTTAGGGGTGGACTACATGAGAATTGTATACATTCCACGGGATTTTTGTATGAACCAAAAACCATCCTCCCTATAAAGTCTATTAAAAAAGAAGAAGAAGAAGAAGGAGAAGAAGAGGAAGAATGCAGAAAATGCAGAAACAGAAAGCTCTGGTAATAATATTATGAAGTCTTACCACTCTGGCTAAAAAATTAAAAACCAGACTTAGGTGTTCATAACTGAATGTAGTAAATGTTTTACACATTTGGTAGCTTTCAGTGTAAACTTAAAGAGCAATTGAAGCAGAGATATTCTTGATTGATGGCACTCATTTCAACTCCTAAATAGGTCCTTTATTGGTAGGCCTCACCGGGACAGAAGAAATACTTATATTCTGATTTCCAATATAGTAAAACCAGTGGATACGCCATGGAATGCTGGAAATATCTTTAGATCTATCCTTTCTACACAGTCAACATTTATCTCCTGAAGGACAGTCACATTCTTTACTTGTGTATTTTTAAAATAAAACCATCCTCAGAATCAGCATTAATAGTTATAGTTCCTTTTATACCATTTCAGGGATTTCTAATTATAATTATTAGAACATATTAACTTAATTAAATCTCATATAAATACACACTCTAATACATCAGTATTATATCTATCACAATATATAACATGTACTATAATATATTAAAATTAACTTACATATTTATATTTGATAAAGTAAACAAGAGAAGTCATGTTATTTGTATTAAAATTTGTAAAAACTTTATCTTTTTCCTTCTACAGAGGTACTATTATCATTTTCAAATATTAAACGATTTTATTACAACCTGCAAGGTGATAGGCGTTCATCCAGTCTAGGGGTCCAGGAGCACCAAGGGATAGCTGAAGGGCTCCACCTCCTGGCACAAGACCAGAACCTCGGATTGAAACTTCATGTGTTAAAATTGCATCAGGAATACAAGCTTAAATATTTTTGCGTCCTAAAACATTGACATTTCTCCTTACTTCTTTTCTCCCACATATGCAAGCACACAATACATATTTTTTAGAGATTAATTATTGAAACCTAGGTGGTAATTGCAATCAAAGCAATATGTTTTCACATTTAAATTATCTTAGGTTGCTAAGCCCTTTTGACTCCAAACCCCAATGATTTAGTCACTAATGAGGATTGTTTTCTCTCTGAGGACTGTAAGCTTAAGTATGTCTTTATGTTGCTGATTTTCCCCCCTCTCTCTTAAAGCTCATTAATTAGAAGCTGACTTTCTCCAGTTGTAGCTTTTTAATGTGCTGCTTCAGAAGAGCTTTCTCTGCTTAGCATTAAAATGTCACTGGATCCAAACAGCTTTTACTTTCTCTTAAACAAAGCGTTTTCATAGCAAGTCCAATAACAAAGTAAGCAGAGAACTAAAAGAATAAATACATTCTCTGTTTCTGAATTCCATATTCAGCTTTCATTTTTAAAGTTTCTTTTTAAAAAGCAAAGAAAATAATCTTGCAATTAAACATTTTTCTTATTTGAACCAAGGTGGCATGCTCTGGCATGACCAGCAGCTACAGAATTTTGACATATCGTTTCCGTAACTGTTCATTTAAGTGAGCCAACAATCCCTGCAGAATGCTTCCCATCTCCATAGATCATCATCTCCTTGTATTTTATTATTTATTTATTTTGTAAATATTTTATTTATTTATTTGAGAGAGAAAGAGAATGAGAGACAGAGCATGAGCAGGGGGAGGAGAAAGAGGGAGAGGGAGAAGCAGGCTCCCCACTGAACAAGGAGCTTGATATGGGACTCAATCCCATGAGATCATGATCTGAGCGAAAGGCAGACGCTTAACTGACTGAGCCACCCAGGAGCCCCATTCTTGTAGTTTATAAAGTGTACCTTAAGCATACTTATTTGGGGGACCTTAGGAACAAATAGTCCTATGCTTATGTTCATAGCCAGATACCACTAACATCGTGGGTTCCTGCCACCCTTTATTTCACTCCCATTTCTTACTTCCAGTCTCTCCTCCTGTTTTAGGCAACCAGATAAAATGTTTGGCACATAACCCTGTATACTTACATATTTTTGTAAAGTATGCAGTGTTGTTTTATGCGCACATTTTAAATATTTCTAAGTACAGTTTTTTTTTTTTTTACAATATATTCGTGTTGCACATGTATATTTATCTCATCATTCTCTGCATAAGCGTCCTTCACATTTGACTTACATGTTCTTCAGTTTGGGATAGAGTTATTGTCTACAATTCTCAGCAATTGATACATACACACACTCTCTCTCTCTCTCTCAACCCCTCTGCGATAACTGTTCATAAACATGTTCCCTTATTGGATGGCTATGAAAATTTTTCTGTGGTCTATATTCAAGAGTGGTTCATTCATTCCCACGGTTTGAGCCTTGTCAGTTTGAATAAGTTTTGCTCTCCAGAATGACAGCAGTAAAAACTATATTCACATGAGTAGTGCATTGGGTCTGTAGCTAAAAATGCTTATTACTATCCAGACTTTAATTAGCTAAATTCCTGGTTGTCTTAAAATATGTTTATTATTGAGGATCTCTTTATATTGATGCACTAATTTGGGGTTCTTTCCCTAAAGTCACCTGCTTGTATCTTTGGCTTATTTAATTTTAAGGTATTTATTTATGTATTTATTTATGTATTTATTTATTTAATTTATTTGACAGAGAGACACAGAGAGAGAGCACAAGCAGGCAGAAAGTGCGCAGAAGGGCAGGCAGAAGGAGAGGGAGAAGCAGGCATCTGGCTTAGCAGAGAGCCCAACGTGGGGCTCAATCCTCGGACCCTGAGATCATGACCTGATCAGAAGGCAGACACTTAACCAACTGCGCCACCCAGGTGTCCCTTTGGTTTACTTTTTCTATGAGCTGTTAGGTCGAGGGAATTCCTTGTGTTTTCTTAGTTTCAGTTCTTTGGTATCATTAGACCTTTTAAATATGTTTTTCCCAATTGGTCATCTTTTTTATCCTTGCTCCAGGTTTGCTCTTTTAATAGAATTCCTTTCTTAATGAAATATATCAATTTTTCATGATACAGTGAAATTTTTCTTTATGAATATTTTCTTCTGCATCATACTTCTGTTATCTTTACAGTATTCATTTCTAATTCAGGTTTTGAGTTAATCTGAAATTCACCTTAATAAGCTGCTCTGTGTGGACCCAGAATTCTGGATGGACAACATTACACAAAGAGTAAATTTCTCAAAGCACCAGTTAGAAGTAGGACTCTATTGCTATTGCTATAGAGGGTCTGGGACAGGAACAGACAAACAGAATTATTTATTTATTTATTCATTTATTTATTTAAAGATTTTATTTATTTATTTGACAGAGAGACATCACAAGTAGGCAGAGAGACAGGCTGGGGCGGGGCGGGGGGGGGGCGGGGAGCAATGCAGGCTCCCTGCTGAGCAGAGAGCCCGATGTGGGGCTTGATCTCAGGATCCCAGGATCATGACCTGAGCCGAAGGCAGAGACTTAACCCAGTGAGACACCCAGGTGCCCCCAGAAGTAATTATTTATATTCTAAAAGATATCATTACTCTATCAAAAAATCTTACCTTGGCTTCAGTAGCATTTTGAGAAAAGTTGAGGTAACTATTGTTTTTGGAACCAGAAACTGAGACAAGTTTAAGATAATAATAATACTGATAGTAATAGTAATAATAACAGAAACACAACATAAATATAGTACCCAAAAATTATGTTCGAGTTTTTTGTAATTAGAAAGCTAAATGCCCTTGCTGGTTGCTCACATAGTGCACTTTCCTAAGTTATAAATGTCTTAGCCATTAGTGTTAAAATTACAGGCAATATCGGGGCACCTGGGTGGCTCAGTGGGTTAAAGCCTCTGCTTTCAGCTCAGGTCATGATCCCAGGGTCCTGGGTTCGAGCCCCGCATCATGCTAACTGCTCAGCAGGGAGCCTGCTTCCCCTCCTCTCTCTCTGCCTTTCTGCCTACTTGTGATCTCTGTCTGTCAAATAAATAAATAAAATCTTTAAAAAATAAAAAAAATTTACAGGCAATATCAACGCAAGACATTATGCTATTCGTGTAGTTCCCTCCTAACTACATCTATGCTGCAATAAGTGGTTATTTGTGGTATACATGTTTAAGATGGCAATTCTCATCTTTACCTGCTTAATATGGATTTGGGATAGAAGCATTTGATAAATATGAAGCGGAGAGCATATTTGAAAAGTATGTATTTGAAAATGTATTTGAAAAATCCAAAAGGAGATTATAGATGGTATAAGAGGATGTAATATTGTTGATATACGGGGCATAAGTAACACATTTGCTAGATTGGTTTAGACATTGCCACTTTAAACTTTTGTACAGCTCAAGGCTATTGGGAAAGCTAATGGCATTGACTCCATTAGAGATGGAGATCCAAGGAGATCTATATGAGAGCTAGACTGTTAGCCTATAAGAAAACATTTACATGAGACCACTTAAAACAGCATGGCAAAATAATTTTATTTAGTTATTCATGTATTTATTCATCCAGTCAATATTGTTTTAAATTCAAAGCTATAAGATGCGAGACATTTTCTTGGTATTAGTGATACAGAATTTTATAAACATGTATAATTGTTTTTACAATGTATCTTCTAGTATGGAAGAAATGGACAGGGATGCCTGGGTGGCTCATGGGTTACACATCTGCCTTCAGCTCAGATCATGGTCCCAGAGTCCCAGGATCATGCCCCATGTCTTCATCTCCCTCCACCTTTGTTCCTCCTCTGCTCCTTCTCTCCCTCTGTCTCTCTCAAATAAATACAATATTTTAAAGATTTTATTAATTCATTTGAGAGAGGCAGAGAGAGTACAAGCAAGGGGACAGACAGAGAGAGAGGGAGAAGCAGACTCCCCACTGAGCAGGGAGCCTGACATGGGGCTCGATCCCAGGCCCCTGAGACCATGACCTGAGCTGAAGGCAGGCACCCAACCATCTGAGCCACCCAGGTGCCCCAATAAATAAAATCTTTAAAAAAGGAAGAAAAAAGAAAGAAATGGACAAAGATATACATGAATAGTCATATATCATATGTTGATAAATACAATGCATTAAACATAGCGTTGAAATATTGGGTTGAGGAATGGAACTGACTCCATTGGAAGCTGATTTAAAAGCAGAGAACTGAGGACTGTGAAGATATTTGGGGAAAGAACATTGAAGAAAAGGCACATGAAAATACTCTGAAGTGGAACATGCTTAGTGCCTTTGAGCCCATAAGATGCCAATACGGGTAGAATGGAGACTGCAAAAGAAAAAACACAAGGAGATGAAGACAAAGAACTCCAACACCCAGATCTGGTATTCTACTTCATTTATCTCAGTCTGAGGCAGACCACAGTAGCTGCTACTCCGTAGCAGAAAAGGATTCAGAGGACTTTATATAAATCTGTGTTTCCTTCTTTTCTCTTTGTGATAGGTTTGCAAACATCCACTACAAACTTTGTTGGCATTTGAAGAGATGTCATGGGGGGGGGGGGAGCTTAAAAAAAATTGACTACCAGCCTTGAGCATTTTAACTGAATCTTCAGCCCTTAAATAATTGGTTTACATTATTGGTTCTTACTGATTTAACAAAATTAGGTATTTCTCACTATCCAGCAGATGAAGAGGTGAGAAACAACAGACCACTTTTCCTTTCTTTCCCTTCTTTTTCTTCTTCCTGGCTTTTTAAATAAAGCTACTCATATCACATCAATAAAACAAAAGTGATTGTGGGCGTATCTGTATGACCCTTGAAAATGTTCACTGATAAAGCCTTCAAAGTTAGTTGAAACCACAATCCTAGTTGCTAAAATTTGCAAATATTAAAAGATCTACCTGTGAAGTATTGATCGTCCGTACATGGTGGAATCAACCCTATTTTTTGCCTTAGATTCAGTTCAAAACTTAATAAGAATAAAGGATGGGTGTCGGAGTAAAACTGTCCAATAACTCGAAATTGGCAGATAAGATTTGGTCTTTACTGATACCACAGATTTTGTTAGTAATGCAGCAGCCATATTTGCAATACGGAATTCTCAACTGGTCCACCTGATAGTTGATCCACAAACGCCGGTCTCCTAGGCAAACATTTTCTCAGCCTTCAGAAAAAAGGCTGGTAAATTGAGAATTAATATCTAGTTTTAATCTCTTTACCCTTCCCTAACTGAATAGTAGATTTTATTACTGCCACTCAGGGAAAGATCAAGCTAAAATACAACCCTCTAGGTTGGAGGAAGAAGATGCCTATTGCTGAACTAGATAGTAGTCAGAAGGGTAGCCTGGAATGAGTTTGTGTAGGTACGAGGCTATATGGGAGCAAAAATGCAAAGAGAAAAAGATGTTTGCAATAGTCTAAGGGGATAAGATTTCTTCCATCCCAACCATAAAGAAGTAAAGGCATGAAGGCAGGGAAGAGTGGACCCTCATTGGTTGAGTACTGTCATAAAGTGTGTGCTACTTGGAAGAAATTATAGACTGGCAAATCTCAATAAGGTAGGAGGGTACCATACCTACCAGTGAATCTGGCCAGCAGGTGTTAGGGCTGAAAACTCCCTTCCCTTGTGGAATTTAAGTAGAAGATAATTGAATATTTGGGAACCTGTATAAAATATCAAAAGAAAAGGTATTTTCCCACATGTGAATTCAAATATGAATTTACATTTAAGTTAATGGATTATTAATCCCAAAGTATTTGCATTTTCATTCTCATTCCTATTTACTCGATGAGATTGTTTTCCATGTTAAATGAATATAAGACATTATTAAGTATGAATTTACTGAGTTATAAAGTGGGAGTCTGATAAAACACATTTGTTTTCATTTTATGACCACAGTAAATTGTGTCATTGATCATATGCCCCTCTTTGCCAACACTGCTAAACTTAAAAAAGACAGATTTGTGGCTTAACTAAAGTGAGAACAAGGCAAAGCAAAGCAAAATTACAGCATATTTTTTCTGTACTAATCTCATCCAAAATTTGTTTTACTTTTCCTTCTTTTCCTGATTTTATAATATCTTTGTCCCGATTTGCAAAGCAGTATTTAATAAAAACCTCCAATTATATCTAGACTGCTGGGAAGATTAGTAGGTAAAGAGATAGAGGTCTTTCAAGTCATATTGAATCAGCAGCAACTCATGTTTAAGGTCAGGCTCAAGAAGGATCTTAAAAAAATTTTTTTTTATAAGATCTTTTTCCCAAGGTAAAGATGCCTAAGGAGTGGTTTATTGAATATGTTCACAAATTCTTTGCCAGAGTAACTGATTTAATTCAAGTCCCATTTTAAAACTGATTGATGGCCCAAATGTATTCTCCTTTATCTGATTAATTAGCACAGTACTTAGTTTATACACTAATTAAAATAGTTTATATTTAGAACAAGAAAAAGATGAATTCAGGTGAAAATATTTTTCCCTCAGACTATGAGGAGCTTTTAATATTAATGATAATATGCAAAAGTTAGTGATTTCTTCAATATTACATTTATAGCTAAGCAAATGTTTCCATTGTTTACTCTGTAATGTTACCACTGACAACCTTGTAAGATAGGCTGATTTATCATATTTTTGTATCTTAATCCTCCCAATGTAATTTTGGAAATGTCAGTATTTGAGTTAATTTTCAAGAGGGTGCATAATGCCAATTTCAGCCTTTCCTCTAGGACAAAACTTTTTCTAATATATGAGGCAATTCAGTTATTTCTAATTCAAAACTTGAGTTTTTTTCTGTCTTCTTAAAGCTGTGAAAATACAGTTTTTAAAAAAAGTATCTTGAGGGGCACCTGGATGGCTCAGTGGGTTAAGCCTCTGCCTTCGGCTCAGGTCATGGTCCCAGGGTTGTGGGATCGAGCCTCACATCGGGCTCTCTGCTCAGTGGGGAGCCTGTTTCCCCCACCCCTCTCTCTCTCTGCCTGCCTCTCTGCCTACTTGTGATCTCTCTCTCTCAAATAAATAAACAAAATTTAAAAAAAAAAAAGTATCTTGACACTGGTCATTATCATGGAACAAAATGTAGATTTCCTCACCATGAAAAGTGAATATATTATAGTTGGTAAATTAATGAACAAATAATTTAGGCTGACTTATAAGATCACTACTATCTGGCTCTGTAGCGTATTTTATAAATAAAGGCCTGAATGACTATTTTTTAAAGGTTTCTTCTGTATGTCTGATATTGTGTAAAAATGCCTGTAAGCGAAGAGGTTTGGATGGTTCATATGAAGGGGCTATGTCTTTCTTGTGGTCAGTACTTCCTAAGGCTACATAATTCTCTTTTATTCTGCTGTCAATATATACTATATCACAGCAGAATCTACCCTTTCCTTTCTGTTTTAAGAAGATTGCTCTCTCTCTTTAAATAAGTCTTTATTCTCACATACCTAGCTTCTTGCTCTTAATGCATGGGCAGTTCAAACTGGAAGCCTGCAACAATACCCAAGATTTATTGGGTGTGTACAATGTTCTAAGCATTGCTATGATATAATCCTCACAACTTTATGAGAGTAGTACGATTATTATCCACCTTTTTCAAATGAGGAAATGGAAGCACAGAGATTGGATAACTTTCAAAAGATCCCAGAAGTCTGGATCGAGTCTAAGGCAAAATACCCTTTTATTTTATCACATATCTCTGATTTCTGAGATGTATCTATATGTATATGTATATATGGATATGTATATATCTATCTGATTATATATATTATATACATATATAACTTTGCTACATATGCCATTATTTCATCCTTATCTACTTATATAAATCCATTTATCTACTTATATCAATCTATATATATAAATAAGGATGAAATAATGGCATATGCAGTGAAGTTATTGGTTTCAAATCAGGAGGAGATATATACAAGAGATAGAAAATGAATAAGACTCTACATAAGGAAGTAAAAGAGTAAAAATAAATTGTTTAAAATTACTAAAACATTCATGGTATAATAAGAACATTTCATCTCCTGGGGGTGCCTGGGTGGCTCAGTCGGTTAAGCTGCTGCCTTCGGCTCAGGTCATGATCCCAGGGTCCTGGGATCGAGTCCTACATTGGGCTCCTTGCTCAGCAGGGAGCCTGCTTCTTTCTCTGACTCTGCCTGCCACAATGCCTGTTTGTTCTCTCTCTCTCTTTCTCTAATATCTCTCTAATATCAATCAATCAATAAATCAATCTTTAACAAAGAGAGAACATTTCATCTCCTGGTCATATGCATCCCACCCACATTTATTCTCTTTCTGTGCTTTATCCATCACATCACAACCTCTCTGTTTCTGCTTATACTCAGGTCTTTTCATCAAAGTGAACTGGCCTAACTGAAATCATTGGTATAAAGATTTTTCATTGATTGTGATTAAAGTAGTGATAGAAACTAGGCAACTGTCTCTCTGATTGAACTTGAGATAATTCAAAATGTCTCCAAATGTAACAGTGTTAGAAGCCCAAAAACCTGTATGTAATTCTAGCAATGATTATTCTCTCAAAACCACTAGCTGTGGCTTTGGCTGAATTTAAATGTGGTGATATCTTACGTACCACTCAGAATATTGCCAACCATTTAATAAATATTATATGAATAGATTAATTTAATTGCCTTACATTTATCTAGCTATTTTCTGGTGATAATAACTTACCTAATTTAAGCCCCAAAGTTATATTGCTAATGATGAGTCACATTAGGAAAAGTGGGATGACTGATGACACCATGTAGTGTTTACAGATCTTGGCTCACACACTTGGGTGGGTACAGAACACATTAAAAAAAGAAAAATCTGTAATTTAATGCCTTGCCCAGCATTTTATAGAAAACAGCCACTGAGGCACCTGGTATCTCAGTCAGTTAAGTGCCAACTCTTGATTTCAGCTCAGGTCATCATCTCAGGGTCCTGGGATCAAGCCTTGAGTTGATCTCTGTGCTCAGTGTGGAGTCTGCTTGAGATACGCTCTCTTCCTCTGCCCCTCCCCTGCTCATGCACACAATAAAAAAAAAATAAAAACAAACAAACAAACAAAAAACCCAAGGGCTATTATTTTTTTGAGGAATATAATCACAAGGAAGTAGAAGTGGGGTGATGGGGGAAGGAAGTGTGGTCAGAAAGGATACAGACCAAACAGAATATAGGCATTAGGGAATTTGCTGTTCTTCATAAGAAACACAACTCATGGTGGGCCTTCAATGATGCCTTCATAGAGGCTTTATGAATTTCTTTATTTCTTTTTTTTTTTTTAAAGATTTTATTTATTTATTTGTCAGAGAGAGAGCGAACGAGAGCGAGCACAGGCAGAGTCAGAGGGAGAAGCAGGCTCCCTGCGGAGCAAGGAGCCCTATGCGGGACTCGATCCCATGACGCTGGGATGATGACCAGAGCTGAAGGCAGCTGCTTAACCAACTGAGCCACCCAGGCATCCCGCTTTATGAATTTCTGCTTTGTAGAATAGTACTTGGATGGGAGTAAGAAAAACAAATTTACTTTCTTGGTCCCCATTGCAGTGTTTTCCTTCTATTAGAGTTTACTCTAATGAGAGTCAAGCCATGCCTTTCAAGTTGTGTCATTAAGCCAATTTCTTTGACCAAAAGTCTAGATTTTTCTCCAGGTCTGGAAAGGTTGGGAAGAGCTAATAATACAGGGGTCTAGTTTATTAGCCTGGTGCTTGGCTCCCAGTCTTACACTTTTGTGCAGAGGAGCTCACAGAAGGCTCATACAAATAAATGGTCACTTGTTAGTGGCTACCTTAGTCCATGAAATAGTGGCTATATGGTTCACGACTCAGGGGTTCTCATTGCAACAGCTGAAAACAGCAGACTTGGGGGTGGGAAGGGAAGTGAAACAGGCAGAGAAGATGGCAGTGCTGAGTCTAAAAGAGACACATACAATGTGTCCTAATACATGCATCTAAATTTTAGTTTGAGTCATTGTATTTGTTACCTATTACTGAGCAACAACTTAGGAAGCTGAGGGGCTTGGAAGCCGTCAGGGAAATGCAGAGACAGCTCCAGTGGCCCATCCCTCCACAGAAACATTGAAAATTCGAGCTAAAACTATCAGAATTAGCTGTGTCAGAACTCTGGAAAACAAAGGTTTCCAGCAACCAAGGGAATGCTTCATCTAGGGAAAGGAAATTTAAAAATGGCAAGTAAGCTATGTGGCATTTTTATCTGGCCTGCCCTTCCTTCCTTCACAGCTTGATGGGGGTCTGGAAGCTGTGAGCCTGGTCCCAGGGCAACAGAGCAACTCTTATAGACAAAGAATTTGTGTTTGTATCTTCTAAACTGTCTGGGGGCTACCAAGGACTGAAGCAAACCATTTATCTCTATTATACCTAACGTGGCAGTCACTTGGGGTGGAAAAACAGTAATCATTCCTGGAAAATCTTGTAAGGCACACAACCCTCAACTGCCTAAGGTAAAATATTATGCTTGAGGTATACAACCTAGCTCCTAAAGCCTTGAAGGGAAAACTGGGGAGAGAGTTTCTTTGGGAAACTGGGATATTAGTAAAGTCCTTTGTATTCTAGGGAGTTTAGAGAGCCGAGACTTTGCCTAGGGCAAGATGTGTACTCAGAGAAGATCTAAGAAGATCCTGAATCTTAACTCTGGCTGATCTCTAGGCTTAGGGAAGCACACTGGGAAGGATAAGGCAGGGGTGTAAATGGCCTGGCTAAAGTTATGAAGGAGTGCCCCAGTTCCATATACAAAAACTAGGATATCCATCTTTTCTTTTTCTTTCTTTCTTTCTTTCTTTCTTTCTTTCTTTCTTTCTTTCTTTCTTTCTTCTTTATTTTTCTCTTTCTTTCTGTTTGTTTCATTATTCTCTGTTTCTCTCCTGGCATTCGAGGAAATTTTTGTCAAAATATTAACTAAATGTAAGTTAAGGAACAGAGACTTCAGAGGCCACACAAAGAATACAAACATTCCAAAAATAGTTTAGAAAAGTCACTGAACAAACAAATAGTCATAGCCCAAAACAAACAAGGGAGAAAAGCTGAAGAAAAGAATGTGATTTTTATAAGTCAGTCGGGGAAAGACAACTATCATATGATCTCCCGGATATGAGGAGGTGGAGATGCAATGTGGGGGGTTTGGAGGGTAGGAAAAAAAAAAATGACACAAGATAGGATTGGGAGGGAGACAAACCATAAGAGACTCTTTTTTTTTTTTTTAAGATTTTATTTATTTATTTGACAGACAGAGATCACAAATAGGCAGAGAAGCAGGCAGAGAGAGAGGGGGGAGCAAGCTCCCTGCTGAGCAGAGAGCCCGATGAGGGGCTCGATCCCAAGACCCTGGGATCATGACCTGAGCTGAAGGCAGAGGCTTTAACCCACTGAGCCACCAAGGCGCCCCACCATAAGAGACTCTTAATCTCACAAAACAAACTGAAGGTTTCCAGGGGGAGAGGGTAGGGACAGGGTGGTGGGGTTATGACATTGGGGAGGGTATGTGCTATGGTGAGTGCTGTGAAGTGTGTAAACCTGGCAATTCACAGACCTGTACCCTTGGGGCTAATAATACATTAAATGTTTATAAAAAAATAAAAATTTTTAAAAAAGATTGTGATTTTTAGAATTACATTAAACTATCTGGTATTCCCAGTTATGAGCAAAATATGATGGAATATACAAAGCAATAACAAAATCTGGCCCTTCCAAAGGAAAAAAAAAAATCTACAACACTGTCCCTGAGGAAGGACAGACATTGTTAATAGAGAGAGACATTAAATCACCTATTTTAAATATGCTCAAAGAACTGAAGGAAACCATGGACAAAGCGCTACAGGGAAACAGAAGAATAATATATGAAGAAATAGAGAATATCAAGGAAGAGAGAAATTATATAATCAAAACAGAAAAACTAGAGCATACTAGCACAATAACTGAAATGAAAAATTCCCTAAAGCAGTAAAGAGCAGATTTAAGCATGGAGAAAAGAATCAGCAAACTTGCAGAGAGGACATTAGAATTATCCAGTTTGAAGAGCAGAAAGGAAAAAGAACAAAGAAAACTTAAGATAGCCTGAGACCTGTGGAATACCATCAAATAAACATCCCACCACATGGATAAGTAGGACCTTTCATGCAACATTCTCCAGAACAGATTATATTTAAAAGATTTTATTTATTTACTTGAGAGAGAGCACGAGGAGGGGGAGGAGGAGAGGGAGAATAAGACTCCTTGTTGAGCAGGGAGCCTGACCCGGGGTTCAATCCCATGACCTGGAGATCATGACTAGAGCGGAAGGCAGACATTTAATCGACCAAGCCACCCAGGAGCCACCAGAATAGATCTTAGATAAGGCAGCAAAATAAGTGTTAACAAATTGTACAACACTGAAATTTAAAACAAAAAAAAGTCTTTTATGAACACAATAGAGTGAAGCTAGAAATCAGTAACAAAATTTAAATTACTATGTTGAAAATTCATAAATATGTGGAAGTTAAATAACAAACTCTTAAATAGTGTGTCAAGAAGGAATCACAAGGGAAAATAGAAAATATTTAGAGAGAAATGAAAACAAAACCACAACATAAAAAATAAACAAAAGAGAAACCAAAGCAATTGGAGGCAGCAAAGACTATTTAAACAAAATTTATAGCAGTAAATGCCTATGTCAAAAAAGTAGGAATATCTAAAATCAATAACCTAAACTTGTTCCTTATAGAACAAGAAAAAGAAAAAGAGAAAATTAAATCTAAATCTAGAAGAAGGAATTAAATAATAAAGATTATAGTGGTAAAAAATGAAGTAGATAATGGGAAAATAATTGAGAGAATGAACAAAACCAAAATGTGTTCTTTAAAAAGTTTAACAGAATTGATAAACGTTTAGGTAAACTGTCAAATTAAAAAAGGATAATATGTAGATGATTAAAGAAAGAAATGAGCACATTATTACCAAACTTATAGAAATAAAAAAGATTATAAGAGATTACCATTAAAGATCAAAAGGAAGCAAACTAACCTAGATAAAATATAAAAATTCTGAGAATCATACAACTTACCAAAAGTAATTAAAAAAGACATAGAAATCTGCAAAAAAAAAAAAAAAAGAAGTAGAATCAGTAATAATAATTCCCAATAAAAAGCAGTCCAGGAACAGATGGCTTCAAACGTTAAAGTAGAATTAATAAAAATCTTCTCAAATTCTTCCCAAAAAACAGAAGAGGAAGGAGCACTGTCCAACTCATTCTATGAGGCCAATGGTATGACTCAGATACCAAAACAAGGCAAGTAAGTACAGTACAAGAAAGAAAAGTACAGATTAGTATCCATTATGAATATAGATAGAAAAGTTCTTAACAAAATAATAGCAAACTGAGTCTAACAGCACATTCAATGATGTAACAGGATTTATCTCAGTAATGCAAGGTGGTTTAACATAAAATCATAAAATCAATCAATGTAATAAGAGAATGAAGGGAAAAAATAAAATAAGCATCATCATTTGAGTTGGCACAGAAAAATTATTTGACGAAATCCAATACCCTTCATGATAAAAATTAATAAACAAACAAACAAAAAAACACAACCACTCACAAAACAGAACAGAAATTGAATTTCCTGAACATGATACAGGGCATTTATGAAAAAATCACTGCTAGCAAAACACTCGATAGAGAAAGACTAAAATCTTGTCCTTAAGATTAGGAAAGATACAAGGATGCCCGCCTGCTTTCACGGCTGCAGGCAACACAATATTGGAGGTTCTAAGAGCAATTAGGCAGCAAAAAGAAATAAAAGGCATCAGAATAAGAAAGGAAGAAATTTATATATGACTCAGCAATTGCACTCTGAGGTGAATACCTAAATAATTGCAAACAGGTGTTCAAATACAATTTTTCCTCCCTAACATGAAGGGTGACACCTGCAGGTCAGGGCCACGCTTGGCCCGACAGTGGTGCACGTGGGATCTCCCATCAAGGCAAACGCTGCACAGTTGGAGCCCAGACGGTGCATCAAGTGACTTCCCCACTATGTGTGGGAGGAGCAAGTGAGGGTCCTGAAAAAGCGGCAAAAGAGGCAGGTCCGGGAGGTGCTACACCCCGGGGCTGCTGAGAGAGTGGTTAAACCAGGCCCAGGCACTGCAGTGCACCAGTGCATTGTAGAGCCCGCCCGATCTCGCGAGGTTTCCGGAGTACAACGGGAGGTCAGCGAACCCTGGGCTGAGAAATACTTGGGTATTTCTGGTGCCTCTCCTCCCAGGCTTTTCCGTCAGTTTTCTGGCTTACACCGCCCATCGTGCAAACCGCAGTGCTCTTGTGTGCCTGGCCCCGCCTCAGAGTCCTCGTGTGGTGGAGAGGTCTGGCCAGTAGTGGAGCACAGCTTTGGCGTGGACACTGGGCTGGAAAGGGAACTCCGCTGCTGGCCCAGTGCCCCTTTTCACAAACTGGGCATATGCCAAGTTGCACGACCAAGCTACCTAAACACACCAATTTATTTTCCTCGGTCCAGCTGTTCCTCCTGGCAGATTCTAGGTGTCTAAAATTCACCGCTAGAGAGTTGTTTGTTGGGCTTTCACGTGGATAGCAGCGTCAGGACGTTATTCTCTTTCTGACCCAGTGCACCTTAGCCCTGTTCCCAATGGGCAAAAGGTGGAATCAACCCAAATGGCCCATCACTAGTTGAAAGGATAAACCAGTTGTGGTATATGCAAATAATTAGAATATTTGATGCTCTACCTGGATCCAACATTCTAGCTGTATTCTCTCATTAATCGTCATCTTTCCTGGCCTCAAGACACGAATCTCCTCTGGACGAAAATCTATTAGTTGCCCTTTTCCCAAGTCTTGGTCTGCGAAGAAATAAGGATCCTCTCTCTGGGAGACAGCTGAATCTACTTATTCATCCTTTTCCTGGTAAGTTTTCTTTTCCTTCAAGTTAAAGTATGAAATATTACTTTATTTGGTAGGTGGAAAGCTTTTTCTAATTCACCTTTCTCCTCCAATTTTTTTTTTTTCTCCAAAATATTTTGACATGAAGCTTTGTCCAGTCCTTGGTGACCAGATATTTTTTAAACTTAGATGTCAAAATGAGACTTGTATTTTTCATAACTGCTTTTTGACTTTACATTATTTTTGTGATTTGTTCAACATGTTAAGACCTAGTTGTTGCTTAAAAAAAATTATTAGTTGTACATTATTGTGTAACAAATCACCGCAAAACTTAGTTGGCTAAGATAACCCACATGTATTATTTCAAAATAACTGTGGATCAAGAATCCAGGTCCTATTTTGATGGTGTTTTTTTTTTTTTTTTTCTTACATGTCTCTTGTGAGAGTACAATTAAGGAGTTGGCTCTAATTAGGGTCTCAGTGAACATGTGGGAAATCATCTCCTTCAAGGTCACTCAGTGGATGGTTCTTGATAGCATTTAGTCCAATAAGAATGGTTTGAACCAAGGCCTTAGTTTTTTTCTCGCTTTTGCCACGTTTCCCTGCCCCATGTGGCTTTTTAAGTTGGTAAGACGAAAGTCACAGTTTGTGTAGCCTAATTATATGGTGACTCTTCATCACTTTTGGCATATTCTGTTTGTTACAATCAATTCACTACTCTAGTCCTCATTCAAAGGGAGGGAATTTTACAAGGTTGGGACAGCAGGTTGTGGATGTCGTTGGGTCCGTCTTGGAGTTTGCCTGCCATAGCACTGAAGAGGCTTCATTTAAAAAATTAGCTAATATCTATTAAAACAACAACAACAACACAAAAGTTTTACTAAAATACGTAACTTAAAGGTGGGAGGATATGGTAGGTTGAATAATGGCTCCCCCCAAATTTCCACATCTTAATTCCTGGAACCTGTGAATACATCACATGGTAAGGGAGAATTGAGATTGCAGATGGAATTAAAATGGCTCATCAACGGAAATTAAGATCGGGAAATTACCTGGATGAGTCCAATGTAACCCCAAGAGTCCTTAAAATACAGAAGAGGGAAGCAGAGGAGTCAGTGTCAGAATGATGCAGTGTGAAAAAGACTCACTCAGCCACTGCTGAGTTTGAAGATGGCTTGGGGCCCCAAGCTTAGGAATGTGGGCAACCTCTGGATGCTGCAGAAGGCACGGAAAGGTTTTTTTCCTCTCAAAACCTTCAGAAGGAATGCAGTCCTTAACAACAACAACAAAAAACCCTATAACTTTAGTCCATGAGATCCATTCGAGAATTCTGACTTGGAGAACTTTTAAGATAAATTTTTGTGATCTTATGGCACCAATGTATGGCAGTTTGTTAAGGCAGAAATGATAAATTAATAGAAGATATTTTGAGATATTTTGACATTTTACCAAAAAAGGGAAAACAAACAATAATTAAAGCAATATAGACAAGTATAGAGATTTTATGGTTAGTTTAGTTTGTATATATGAATGTGTATGTGTGTGACTGATAGAAGTGATTATTGAATAAGGTTAGATTGGACAGAAAATATTATGGTCCAAGTAAAGTTTGTGTAGATGTAACAATTTTGAAAAAAATCTTAAAGCTCACCATATACCAAGTATAAACCATAGAGCCTAATATTAAAATCATTAAGATTAATGTTTAATATTTGATTTTAGTTTTCTGAGAAAGCAGACTTTGAAATAATGGAAATTACGTTTGTTACGTGATGCAAAATAACACCTTTGACAACATAAGAAAGATTAGGTTTCCTAACTTCATCTCAGTGGGTACATAGGTTTTAAATCACTGCTTCGGTCACTCCGACTCTTCTCACCTAAATGCAGTTACTGCATTTATGACTTCCAGTACTAACTCAGAAGTAAACCTACTTTTAGTACATTTCCAATTTTCTGTACTTTTCTGGATTTTTAAAGTTCTATTTACTGTTACTATCTGCATTCACCTGCAGAGACTTGCAATTGTTACATTAAATGCGATAAAATGTCTTAGACTTGTTGGAGAGGAATGTCACCTGTTATTAATAGCAAGTAGTAGCTGACAGCATATATTATGCATTGGGGATTAGATTTGATTTACAAAGCTCCAGAATTGCAAAGAAAATGTGTGGATTTATAGCATTTGGGTGTTGGGCTAGGTTTCTAATTTTATATGATACTCCAAGGGCACTTTTTCCTTATATAAAACGCCCATGAAATTTTTAAGAAAAGTTGTAGCACTCTCAGATTATAAATACTCCCTCCAGGTACTGTAAAAGTAAATCATGAGCACCACAATTAAGAACAAAATGCAACAATTTTATTGAAAGAAATTTATTGGAGAACATTTATCTCTGATACTGTACTGAAAGACAGAAGTTCTATCTTTTTTATATAATGATCTTTTAATGTTATGAGTTCCAAAATTTTTAACTCATGATGAATATACAGTTTTCTAAAACCCTAACTGTGTTTTTTTGCCAGGACTCATGTTTTCCTTCTGCTGAATTCCCTAATATAAAGAGGATTCCAAAATGTCACTTTGACAGCATCTTAATGATCATTCAGACCAATATATTCCTTTTCCAATCATGAACCAAGTCTTAGATACTATGAAAGGTACAGAAATTTAAATAGTTACCAGTAGAGCTGAATATTTAACACAGCTCTTAACTCCCTTTTCCATTTTCTATACCATGTTTTCAAAGCACTGCCTTTCTCAGGCCATTGATGAGGATCTAGGCTCACTTATTTAGAATATTATCTTTACAGAATTTTTTACGAAGCAACTTTATTTTATTTTATTTTAGATTTTATTTATTTATTTTACAGAGATCACAAGTAGTCAGAGAGGCAGGCAGAGAGAGAGAGGTGGAAGTAGGCTCCCTGAGGAGCAGAGAGCCCGAGGCGGGGTTCGATCCCAGGACCCTGAGATGATGACCTGAGCCAAAGGCAGAGGCTTAACCACTGAGCCACCCAGGTGCCCAAAGCAACTTTATTTTTAATGCAAGCCCAGTACGGGGTGGCGGGGTGGGGGGAGGGGACAAACTCACATAGTAAATATTTAATGAAACCTACAGAAAAGTCAGGTTTTACCTAGGTTTTCTTGGGATGCTCCTAATTTGTTCCTATAATCTTAGCCTCAATATTAGGATCTCTTACTTTCTCAGTGAAATAAGGTTCAAAGCCATCAGCTATGTGTTGGGTAGAATTATGATGAAGATAAAGAAAGAAGTATAAAATGTGTTTATATATAATAAGAAAGTGAGCTTGCTAAGGGCACAGAGTAAGATCAAAAGGCAGTATAAGTTGTTTGAGATATGTTATCATTTATTTAAAATTAAACCAGTGAGACTGATTTTATTTTATTTTTTTTTTGAGGGTAGTTGACTTCACCTGTGATTGGGGTACACTAATTAAGTGTGATGATAAAGAGAAGGACTAGTTTTCTGAGAATGTTTGTAATAATCTGAGTATCATAAGCCATGGAATCAAATCTGGAAAGAAGAGAAAATGTAGAGGTCAGTGCAATGGGTATTTGGATGATACAGATAATGGCAGATAAGTTTCTAAGTAGTGAGTGGGAAGGATGGGAGGTGATGGTCCAAGAGAGCCATAAATAGTGAAGTTACCTGGGATTACAAAGGTGTGACTAAAGGAATTGTGGACATGAATCATGAGTTTAAGTGAGAAGCACAAGATGTGACTGAAGGAGTGGCTTAAGAGGAGTTTATTTTACAGCCCAGCAGAGAGGAGGCTTAGAAGCATTACTGAGCAATGGGGAAAACATCTGGTCCATACCACCAACCTCCTCTTTCTGGTCCTGAGATTTAATAACAGCCAAATAGCTTCCTCTTGCTAGTGCTACAGCCAGGTGGTCTCAGAAGCAGCTGTTAATATAGGCCAGAAAGTAGAGAGAAAATTCAGAGCAGAGTTTGCTGCTGACAGATGTGGTTCCCGATGGCAGAAAGAAATGGTAGGAGTTGATTAGAGTTGTGTATTCTAAAAATCATGAATATGATAAGAATAATTCTGCATCTATACAAAACTTGGCAAAAGAGGGTATTCCTCGCATAGAACACTGTCTTTAGGCATGCAAAAGTTAAAATGTCAAGCACTAAACATCATAAAATTTATTCAGAGGAAAGACCCCTTGGCTCTGAAAAGTATCCAATGTGCTTTTAGTTTGTTTTCCAGCTAAAAGGCACATTAAAATTAGTAAATTGATTGGGGGGGGGGAGAAGGAATATAAACATGGGTTAAAACAGCAATAAAATGAAATAGCTAGCAAATTGGAGGTCAGAAAAAAATAAGACTGTGTGAGAGAGGGAAGGAAGGAAGACAGGACGCAGGAAAAGAACAAAGTACTAAAAATAATATGCATGTCTATTGCAAATTGGTATGCAGGTTAGAAGCCTTCTTTATGCCTGTTCACATATCTAGAGGTAATCTTGTTCTTTTGTAGATTTATATTACATCACTTTAATTCTTCATAGCAGCCTTAGGACCTTCAAGGTTTTTTTTTACACAAAGTTTTTAGTAGCTATCCAGTCACCAGGATCCATCTTACACAGAGGCAAGAAAAATCTCCATTGAGTGATGGAAATGTTGTATATCTTAACTAGATTCCTGCTTGTAGGCATTAAAAAAATATACTTTAATCTCTGAATATTTTTGCATGTGATTTATAAATCAATTCAGTTGATGAAAAATACTTATGTTTGGTTGCTAGACCCAGAGTTTTCTGACTAAATTGGTTCGGGGTGCTACCTGGGTATTAGGTAGCTCTAGATCTTCTAACTTGAATATGATTGTCTCCTTGGCTTAGCAGACAGCTACGTGCTTTGCCATGTTTGCCTGAGGCCTTTTCTCTCTGTGTGTATATACCTGGTGTCTCTTCCTGTTACAAGGACACGACTCCTATTGGACTACAGCCTTAACTTTAATTACCTCTTTAAGGACCCTGTCTGCAGATACAGTCACATTGGGGTTTAGAGTTTTACCCATGTGAATTCAGTTCACAGCATATTCTCCCTATATTGGTAAAATAGAATCACCTATGAACCATTCTTATTAATAGATTGGATCTAAACATGAGCAGGAATTTATGATTAATTTCAGTTCCACAGAAAATACAGCTGCCTTAGCTCAGGCTGCTGTAACAATACCAATGACTGGATGGCTTAAACAACAGAAACTCATTTCTCACAATTGTGGAGGCTGTCAGTTAGACGTTAGGGTGCCAGCAAAATCAGATTATGGTAAGAACCTTCCTCTTGGCTTGCAAGTAAGAGGTCCCCACATGGAAGACAGCACGCTGCTCAGCTTCTTTTTGTAAGGACATGGACCCAATCACATGAGTTCTACCCTCAATGACTCAACTAAACCTAATTACCTCCCAAAGGCCCCACCTCCAAATACCATCACATTAGGGGTTAGAGCTTTGATATATGGATTCTGAGGTGCCATAAATGTTTAGTCCTTACCAAGAGGGACTAGGTATAAACTATATGTGAGGAATAAGACAAATGATTCTGAGGAGAAAGTGCAGGCTTACTTAATTTGAAAGAAAAATTGCACCATACAAGTTAAACAGGGAAGGGAGATTTTATTCAAGACTATTGCAGTAGGAGGAGAGAGATCGAACTCAGCTCTGCTGAAATAAAAGTAGAGTTTTCAGCATTAAGGGGAGCTAGTGAGAAGTACTGGAGAATGTTATTGGGGAAGTTGGTTAGTGTCATTAGGCCATAAGTGTTTGCTAATTGGTGCTTAATTGACTCTTGCCCTCCCACTGAGACAGGGCGATAGGGACATTATCTTCCCAGATAATTACATTTCAAAGGAATGGCTCCCAGGTTTCTAGAAAGACGTTATTGGATTGCAAAACTGGCAAGAGACTGAGATTTATATCTCAAAGAAGCAGAGAGAAAATGTACAATAGCAGGTTGTCTAAAGTAAATTCTCTAAGGAAAGGGCTGTCAGAGGTCTATACTCAGGAAGAAACCTGTCTAAAATTTTGTCAAGCTTTGGGGAAGGTTAAGACCTTTGTCAAGCACAACTAACTCTTAATTCTTTAGGAGACAATAAATTAAAAAAAAAAAAAAAAGGAGGAGGACTTAGGAGACTTAAGAAATATAATACTGAGTAAAAAACATATACATTTTAATAGAGACTGACCTGAATATATCAGTTTCGAAAAGACATTTTTGAGTCAATCCATGGCATTTTATAATGTACTGGGTATTATATAAAACCTGTGTGTGTGTGTGTGTGTGTGTGTGTGTGTGTGTAAATTTCATGCCTTCTAGAGATATATCCTTCAATATGTAGAGAGATGAAATCACATGACATCAATATGCTTTAATATATATCCAAATAAAAGAAGAGCCTTTCTTTTCTCTTTACATTCCGTCTTTCCCTCCTATCCTTCTTCGTCTGAGCCTACCTAGGGACTACAGTTAGCATACCTAGAGCTCAGACCATGGTTTCTAAGTACCTTGGGAAATTATTGTTTCCAAGGCCAAAGCAAAGAAAGAATACTTTAGACCTGAGGTAACTTGTTTTTTGAGAAAAGTGAAGAATTACTCATAAAATGGTGGAGACACTTTAAAAGAACATAAAAAACCAGTTTCAAGGAGCTTCCACCCATCAAACTGAGGTCAATTTGAGTATGAAAATACTACTGTGAACAGTTTTTCACTTGTTGAATAAAATAGAAATATGTGGGTCACCACATATTTGATATGATATCAATAAACAGAAGAATAAATAGAAGGGAGTAAAATCTCTTGCTATGTAATACCAACTAGTCAAGGTGAAATAACAGATTAAATTAGAAAATCACATTTGGCAACCATCATATTAGTGATTAAATCATAGAAGAGATATCCATGGGTACTAAAATTATTGGGTGAAAATAGGATGAAAAATGAGACTTTACATAGTTTTAAAATATCCTGCAACAAGGCACTTATTAATTACAGTGGGAATGGGTTGAGGAAACAATTTATTTTACAACTGGAGAAATACAGCAGATACCGTCTTAAGTAAACCAAGTTAATGTCACTGGAATAGGTGTCACATGATGATTTTGTGATAATTTGGCCAACAGTACATAACATGAATCTAATCAATGGTGGTACTCCTTAAATACATGTAAATATTTTACCAAATTATTGTTTTGTTTTAAAAATTTTGTGGCCAAGAAAGCCAAAAAAAGCTGAGAAAATATTTCAGATTGTGTGAAACTAGAAAGATGTACTAAGTGAGTGTACATTATGATTCTAGCTTGGATTCTTTTGCTGTAGAATAAAGCAGTATTGGGACAATTGGAGGGTCTTTGGGTTGTGGGTTTATGGAAGTTAGTTGTATTATTCTTGGAACTGTTTGTCGAGCATGTTTGTGGATATGAATATATTTAAACAGTCTAATATATAAATGTAAAGAATTTCTTTGACTTTGAAAATTGTCATCTGGAATGCTATATTTTAAGTTTGAAACCTTGATCATTTATGACATATAGAAAATCAGTGTATTTGTTCTTAAAAAATATGTGATAAAAATTTCAAATACATACAAAAGTAGAATTTGAAATTAACTCCCGCATTTTTTTCTTCTCCTGTTTCTTTGAATTGCCGACAAAAGATTAAACATGGCAAATTTGTTCCGTTTTTTTCAAAGATACTAGTTCATTTGTTTAAATTCTGAAATACTTCTGGACTTACAGAAAAGTCTAAGAATCAAAGAGAAAAAAAGGAAAAAGGGCACACGGTTTATACTTAGAAAACAGCAGACTCTTGAGAACTAAGTTTCTCCGTGGTGGTATATTACAGCTGGCCCTTCTCCCTTCTATTACTAGGTAGCTGTGTGTTCTGTATTGTGCTAAATGGAATTCTACCAACCTGCAATAGTTTCTGCATGACTTTATGTTGAGAATAACTTTGGTATATTGCACCATAATTTACATGAGATTCTTCAACTGTAAAATCTGATACCTAACCTTTTAAGAGTAACTCCCACACATGGCCTATTATAAGTTCATTCAACATGCCCTTGTAAATGGAGTGGTAATTTTATATTACATTTTATGATGGTGTCCCATTTCCACTATTACCTCAAAAAGTCAGACTTGAATTGTTTAGAAAATTAAGAGTTGAAAGCACATCTTCTTTTATTACAGTGGTAATTATTACATAGCACATATTAAGGATCTGGTGAGTACTGAATAATTTGATGTTGAACTGGTATTCTTTCTTCTTGTGTTTCATAAAGTGCTTTGGATACTGCATTATTTTGTTTTAAATAAACCACCTTTGTACATGTATAGCTAATCAGGTAAACTTTTAGAGCCAAATATTTTTCCTGAATAAAGATATAAAGTAGTTAGTGACTGTAACAAATGCAATTATACAGTCTACTGGTTTTTATTGTGTTTTTCCATTAAATGCAAACCTATTGTTTGTTTTACTACACTATTTTTATAGTTAGTCTAATTTAGTTACTACCTAGTGCAAGCCAGAAACCAACAAGGCTTTGGCGACTCTTACGCCTTCTGTATCTGATCAGTTAGATACTGAAGCCTGCCAATACTATTATTTCAGTATCTCTATAATATGATTACATTGTTACACTCCATAAAATAGTCAATGTCTTTCCATAACTTAGAAAATAAACACTAAATGGTGGTACAAGAGCCTTCATGGTCTGCACTCACCACTTACTCCCACTTGGTACCAACACTTGCTGATTTTTAGATGCCCTAGGTCTTTCATGCTGCCTGCCCTGCATTATCTTTTTCTGATACCAGAATCAGCACTGCTTTCAACTGCCTCCCTTCCATGTTTGCCCTTTATCCTGTGAGGCGCCTTTTCATCACTCAAGATACAGCTTAGACATCTCTTCCTTTTCTAGCCTTACTTGACCCACCCATGAAAGATGGCTGTGTTTCCTTTGTAAACCGTTCTCTTTAACAGTTGTCTTGCAATATTGGAATTATGTGTTTATATGCTCTTCCCCCAGTTATATATCTAAGCTCTCTGAAAACAAGTATTCCTTCCAGCTTATCTTTGTGCCTCCAGGAACAAAGAAAATGCTTTATGCACTCTGCACTAAAATAAATAAATAAATAGGTAGATTAATTAATTAATTTTAAAAATTGCATTAATTTAGAAAATGGTTATCAGAATAATGAAGTGGGAAAGAAAAAAAGTATTTGAAGCCCATTGAAATAGAACCTATAAAGGGGTACTGGGTGGCACAGGTGGCTAATTAGGTGTTGGACTTTTGGTTTTGGCATAGGTCATGATCTCAGGGTTGTGAGATTGAGTCCTGTGTGGGGGTCTCTACTCAACAAAGAGTTTGCTTAAGTTTCTTTCTCCCTCTGGCCCTCTCCCTGTGCTCTCATTCTCTCTCTAAAATAAAAATGAAACTACTACTACTAATAATAATAGAATGTAGAAAAAAAGGCCAGTAGAAAAAACTCATTTCCATAGATACCTCTTTTTTTTTTTTTAAAGATTTTATTTATTTTTTTGACAGACAGAAATCACAAGTAGGCAGAGAGGCAGGCAGAGAGAGAGGGGGAAGCAGGCTCCCCGCTGAGCAGAGAGCCCGATGCGGGGCTCGATCCCAGGACCCTGGAATCATGACCTGAGCCGAAGGCAGAGGCTTTAACCAACTGAGCCACCCAGGCGCCCCCCATAGATACCTCTTAAGTGTAATTTTATTTAATTTTTAACTGAAGTAAAATTGGCATGACATTATTAGTTTCAGGTATGCAACATAATTTGATATTTGCATACAAAACAAAGTGATCACCAATAAAGTTTTGTTACCGTCTGTCACCATACAACTGACCTCATTCTTTTCACTTACCCCCTTCCCATCTGATAACCACCAATCTGTTCTTTGTAATTTTTATTTGTTTTTTTTTTTAGGTTTTGCATATATATGAAATTATTTTTTTAATTTTATTTATTTATTTGACACACAGAGAGAGGAATCACAAGTAGGCAGAGAGGCAGGCAGAGAGAGAGGGGGAAGCAGGCTCCCTGCTGAGCAGAGAGCCTGATGCGGGACTCGATCCCAGGATGCTGAGATCATGACCTGAGCTGAAGGCAGAGGCTTAACCCACTGAGCCACTCAGGTGCCCATATATATGAAATTAAATGGTAGCTGTTTTTCCCCATTTAACTTATTTAGTGTAATACCTTCAAGGTCCATCCAGGTGGTTACAAATGACAAGATTTCCTTCTTTTTTATGACTGAGTACTATTCCCGTGTGTGTGTGTGTGTGTGTGTGTGTGTGTGTGTGTGTGTTGTATCACATCTTTATCCATTTCTCCATTGAAGGATACAGGTTATTTTCGTATCTTGACCATTATAGATAATGCTGAAATGAACAGAGAGGTGCATATACCTTTTTTAGTTTATGTTTTCATTTTCTTTAAGTAACTGCCCAAAAGTAGAATCGCTGGATCATATGGTAGTTTTATTTTTAATTTCTTTTGAGGAACCTCCATACTGTTTTCAATAGTGGCTGAGCCAATTTACATTCCCACCAACTGTATATAGTGTATGAGCATTCCCTTTTCTCTACATCTTTGTCAACACATGTTATTTCTTGACTTTTTGATAATAGCCATACTGACAGGTGTGAGATCATATCTCATTGTTTTGATTTGTATTTCTCTGATGACTAGTGATGTTGAGCATCTTTTCATCTGTCTGTTGGGCATCTGTATGTCTTCTCTGGGAAAAAAAAAAAAATGTCTGTTAACATCCTGTGTCTGTTTTTTTTCAAAGATTTAATTTGAGAGAGAGAGAGCGAGCTTGAGCTGGGGGAAGGGCAGAGGGAGCAGGAGCAGTAAACTCCCTGCTGAGCAGGGAGCCCAAGGTGGTGCTGGAGTCTAGGACCCTGGGATCATGAGCTGAGCGAAGGCAGCTGCTTAACTGACTGAGCCTCCCAGGTGCCCCCTGTGCTTATTTTTAAATTGGATTATCTTTTGTTATCTTGAGTTGTAGTTCATTACATTGTTTGGATATTAGCCCCTTATTGGATATATTATATGCAAACATCTTCTCCCCCTCAGAAGGTTGTCTTTTTATTTTGTTCATGGTTTCCTTAGCTACGCAGAAGCTTTTTAGTTGATGTAGGCCAATTCGTTTGTTTTTGCTTTTATTATCATTGCCTTTAGAGTCAGATCCAAAATATTGCCAAGACTGATGTCAAGGAGCTGACAGCTTATGTTTTTTCTAGGAGTTCTATGGTATCTGGTCTTGCATTCCAGTCTTTAATCCATTTTGACTTCATTTTTGTGTGTGGTATAAATTAGTGGTTCAGTTTCACTCTGTTGTTTGGGACTTTCCACTTTTCCCAGCTCTATTTATTGAGAGATTGTACTTACCCCATTGTATATAGTTGTCTTCTGTAGTAAATTAATTGGCCATATATATGTGGGCTTATTTCTGGACTCTCTGTTCTGTTCCATTGATCTGTACATCTGTTTTTATGCCAGTACCATATTTTTTTGATTACTATGGCTTTGTAATACAATTTGAAATCAGGGATCATGATAACTCCAACTTGTTCTCTTTCTCAAGATTGCTTTGGCTATTCAGCATCTTTGTGGTTCCATACAAACTTCAGAATTTTAGAATTGTTTGTTCTCATTCTGAAAAATGCCTTTGGGATTCTGATAGGTATTACGTTAAATTTGGTAGTAGATTACTTTCAGCAGTATGGATATTTTAAAAATATTCTTTCAGTTCATGAGCATGGGATATCTTTCCGTTTATTTGTGTCTTCTTCATTTATTTCATCAATGTCTAATAGTTTTCAGTGTACAGGTCTTTCACCTTCTTGGTTAAATTTATTTTTAGATATTTTATTCTTTTGATGAAGTTGTAAATGGGATTATTTTCTTAATTCTCTTTATGGTAGTTTGTTTTTAGTGTATAGAAACACTACCAATTTCTGTATATTGATTTTTGTATCCTCCAACTTCACTGAATTCATTTGTTGCTTTTAAGAGTTTTTTGATGGTGTTCAGAGTTTTATACATATTGGGTCATGTCCTCAGCAAATAGTGACAGTTACAGTTTTACTTCTTTGCTTCCTATTCGGATTATTATTATTATTATTATTATTATTATTTTATCTAATTACTGTGGCTAGGATTTCAATACTATGCTGAGTAAAAGTGCCAAGAGTGGGCATCCTTGTCTTGTTCCTGATCTTAGAAGAAAAGCAGTTAGTGTTTCACTACTGAGCATGGTGTTTGATGTGGTTTTGTCATATATGGCCTTTATTATGTTGAGGTATGTTTCTTTCACGCCCACTTTGTTGAGAAATTTTCTTGTAAATTAGATGTTGGATTTTGCCAAATTTTTTTTCTGTACCTATTGAGATGGGTGTATGATTTTTATTTTTAATTTTGTTAACGTGCTAAATTATTTATGGATGTCAAACCATTCTTGCATCCCTGCAATAAATCCCACCTGATCATGGTGTATGATTCTTTTAATGTATGTTGAATTTGATTTGCTAATATATTTTGAGGAATTTTGCCTTTATGTTCATTGGGGACTTTGACCTGTAATTTTTTTCTTGAGGTTTCCTTGTCAGGTTTTGCTATCAGGGTTATGAGGGCTTCATAAAACGAGTTTGGAAGTGATCCCTCTTCTTTAATTTTTTGGATGTGTTTGAGAAGGATAAGTAGTACATTTTCTTTGAAAATTTAATTTTGTTTGGTAGAATTTACCAATGAAGCCATCTTCATGGAGAGGTTTTTGATTTGGTTTTGTTTATTTATGTATTTATTTATTTTAAAGATTTTATTTATTTATTTGTCATAGAGTGAGAGAGTGAGAGAGTGTGCACAAACAGGGTAAGCAGCAGGCAGAGGGAGAAGCAGGCTTCCTGCCAAGCAAGGAGCTGATGTAGGGCTGGGATCATGACCTGAGCTGAAGGCAGATGCTTAACAGACTGAGCCACCCAGGTGCCCCAATTTGGTGTAATTTTAATTCCAGTGTCCAGATCTTTTTTTTTTTAAGATTTTATTTATTTATTTGAGACAGATTTATTGACAGAGATCACAAGCAGGTAGAGAGGCAGGCAGAGAGAGAGGAGGAAGCAGGCTCCCCGCCAAGCAGAGAGCCCGATGTGGGGCTTGATCCCAGGACTCCGAGTTCACGACCTGAGCCGAAGGCAGCGGCTTAACCCGCTGAGCCACCCAGGCGCCCCTAGTGTCCAGATCTTAATTTTTATTCTCTTTCTTAAAAATTTTTATTTTTATTTTTATTTTTATTTATTTGACAGCCAGAGATCACAAGTAGGCAGACAGGCAGGCAGAGAGAGGGGAGGGGGAGAAGCAGGCCCCCTGCTGAGCAGAGAGCCCGATGCAGGGGTGGATCCCGGAACCCTGAGATCATGACCTGAGCCGAAGGCAGAGGCTTTAACCCACTGAGCCACCCAGGCGCCCCAAGAATTAAAAAATTTAACACCATTGAGGGATGTCTGGGTGGCTCAGTTGGTTAAGCAGCTGCCTTCGGCTCAGGTCATGATCCTGGCGTCTCCCTTTGACTCTACCTGCCACTCTGCCTGTGCTCGCTCTTGCTCTCTCTCTCTCTGACCAAAAAAAAAAAAAAAAAAAATTAACACCATTGAAATTTGAATATTGAAAAATTTTGGTCATAAGGTGTTGCAGCTGACCATCAGTTCTATGGGAATGTTATAAAACCTGTTTTCTTGGGCGCCTGAGTGGCTCAGTGGGTTAAGCTGCTGCCTTCGGCTCGGGTCATGATCTCAGGGTCCTGGGATTGAGTCCCACGTCGGGCTCTCTGCTCAGCAGGGAGCCTGCTTCTCTCTCTCTCTCTGCCTGCCTCTCCGTCTACTTGTGATTTCTCTCTGTCAAATAAATAAATAAAATCTTAAAAAAAAAAAAACCTGTTTTCTCTAGAAGGGCATTATAGTCTGATATAAAAGGATAGATTTGAGCAATTAAATATCCATTCAGACTTATCTTGTTTTGAGTCACCTCTCACTATAATCTTTTCCCAGTTCAAAAAGTACCATTATCAATAATTAACAAATATTGAGCAATCATTCTGTCCTAGGGCTTATTATTGTCTCAGTTAATTTAGTCCACAAATGAGCCATATGGAACAGGTATTGTCTTTATCCTGGTTTGCAGATGAGGAAATCATAAAATAGGGTATGAAGTATACTTCCCCAGGTCACACAGCTGATTGTGCCATTTTAACCAGGAAGTCTAGCTCCAGAGCTCTTTTCTTCAAGCACTAAGACTCTAAAATATTGCCTAGATATGCCCGTGTCTTAAGGATACTATATATAAATCAATTCATACCTATATTATTTACTGACAAATATAGCTCACTTATGACAATTTAATATTTTTTTCATTTTTAAAATTATTTTATTTATTTGAGGGAGAGAGAGTGAGAGCGCATGAGTTGGGGAAAGGGCAGAGGGAAAAGCAGACTCCCCAGTGAGCAGGGAGCTTGGGGTTGAACCCTGGACTCCTGGATCATGATGTGATCCGAACACAGATGATTAATGATTGAGCAGCCCAATTGCCCCTTATTTTTCCTCCTCCTCCTCCTCCTTCTTCTTCTTTTTTAATGTTAAAACTAAATGTATTCATGGTTTTCTACATATTAATTTCTTCCCCTTCAAATTTTGGGGATAGAAATACATAGATCTTCCTTGTTTATTTATTCACTTAAAGGTTTTATTTGTTTGAGAGATGAAAGCAAGAGAGCACGAGTGGGGGAGATAGAGTAAGAGAGAGACAGACTCTTAAGCAGACTCTGTGCTGAGCATGGAGCCTGACAGGGGGCTCTATCTCATGACTCTGAGATCTGGACCTGACCTAAAACTGAGTTGGATGGGTGCTGAACTGATTGCACCATCCAGGTGCCCCACAGATCTTCCTTTTAAGTGTATGTGTGTGTGTGTGTGTAATTTTCACCACACAGATAAAGTAATAAAGCTCTATATAACCATATAGATTTTTTTAAGAAATATTTTCTCCATTGATGTATATAAAATAAATCAAACATATCATCTTGGCATTTAAGTGTCAACCAACATATAGCATATTTTTTTATCTTTTGTATTTATTGTCTCTGAGATTTTTATAGCTTATTTGATGCTTACATTTATAACTATAATAAAACCTCAGTCTGAGTGTAAAAGAAATGAATTACTAGATTTTCTGATTTATCCCTTATTGATAGAAAGGGTTCCAACATACTTGACTCAATGAAAAACCCATGGAAACAAGATTTATAATTTACCTGCTAATTATTAGATAGTGTCTAAAGTACATCAAGCTATTTTATGATTTTTCACAATTTAATAAGTTTTTCTCGATGATTTTTCACAATTTAACAAGTTTTTCTCCTTTAATAAATGGGTAAGCACATGAAAATTAAATGATAGGTGATGTCAGTTACAAAATATTTTGGTCAACTCAGACTTTTTTTGTGCATGTGATTGAGATTGTTTATAACATAGAACTTTTTAAGTCAGATCTTATCACTTCAGGAATATGAGAGTCTGTGAAAGTTCTTTACAATTTCCTCTCTCTAAGGTTTATTATTTCATGGATTTAATGTCTTTGCCTTTATATTTTTTACATAGATTCCAGGTTCAAAACAAACAGCTAAAGCAGTGAAAAATACAGAATTTTTACCTGAGAGCTGAAAAGTAGACTTCAGAGTACTGTATTGGTCAATATAGGCTGTAATAACTCCAAAATATCAATATTTTAGAAACACCAATGTTTATTTCTTTTCCATGCTCTCTAGATGTCTGTCATTGGAACTGCTTCCCTAATGTGTCTGCGTACAGGTACCACACATCACTGCCATTCATGTTTCATTCAGCAGAGAGGTCATTCGACCTTACCTTATCAGGGTAACAGTAAGGTTCCAGGATGCCCAGAAATAGACGGGAACTAGATATTCACAAACAGTGGTAATATCTATCAAAAGTGCCAAGATGGGGGCTCCTAGGTGGTTGAGCATCTGCCTTTGGTGCAGGTCAGGATCCCAGGATCCTGGGACTGAGCCCCACACCGGGCTTCTGGCTCAGTGGGGAGCCTGCTTCTCCCTCCCCTCCTCCCCTTCGCTCACTATCCTTCTCTTGCTCTCTCTCTCTCTCTTTTTCTCATGCTTACTCTCTCTCACTTGTGCTATCGTGTGTGCTCTCTCTTGTATGTGCTCTATCTCAAATAAATAAAATCTTAAAAAAAAAAAAAGTACCAAGATAGTAGGGAAAGACGTTTGTAAGTTGCTCCTGTTATGTCTATTTTACAATTTCTGCTGTTTCTATAGTTTTTTTTTCCTAACATATTTTTTCTTTTTAAAATAGGCATTATTGCTAATAATATGGTACTGCACTATACTGTTGTAGATCTGTTTTTTTCTCCCATTTTTGGACTGCTCAGTACTTTTGGGGGACCTGGGAGATGCTCAGGGGTGTCACATTAATTTAAAGAAGATAGATGATTTTATAGGACTTAAATATTTTTTAAAGATTTTATTTATTTATTTGGCACAGAGAGAGAGAGAGAGATATCACAAGTAGGCAGAGAGGCAGGCGGCGGGGGGGGGGGGGGAGGGTGGAAGCAGACTCCCCACTGAGCAGAGAGCCCAAAGTGGGGCTTGATTCCAGGACCCTGAGATCATGACTGAGCTGAAGACAGAGGCCCAACCCACTGAGCCAGTCAGGCGCCCCGGACTTAAATATTTTTAAAGGATTATTTGCTGTTCAATATGAATAAAAATTTATTTAATTAAAGTAATTAAATAGCATTTATTTGCTATTAATTATGGCTTAGAAGGACATGATATTAGAGACTAGAAAATCAGCTAAAAATGTCAAGCAATATAATAAGGGTGGTATCACTAAGACTATATAAGGCTTCTGATAGTGGGAAGAAGAAATATAAGATCAAAAGAAGATGAGAGCAAGAAAATAAGTTTCCTGCTAGATTCAAATCTTGAGGTTAAGAAGTTAGAAAAAATAATCAGGACATGTCAAACTGTGTACAAAACATTTGAGTAAGTGTGGGGATGTACCTTTAACTATTATCATCTTCCTCTTGCTACAGTCTCTTTGGAACTTGGCCTTGAGGCTTTTTGCTTTGTACTACTCTCATATAAGCAAAAATCTGTAGGAGTATCAAATAAAAGTTTTATATAAGATGCTTCACTGTTACATCAGATAGGAGAACTGAAAAAAAAAATTCTGTAAAGGAAGTTGCACATCGTAATTAAACCCCAGCATTGCTGTTTATAATGAGGCCTGTTATAATGCACTTTATGAAAAATATATAATTGACTTAACTTTGTATGAGATACTGGGGTTCTTGCCTACCTGGAGCTGAGTCTTTACAAAGTGCCGAATTGCCACAAACTAGAGGCAACAAAAAAAATAAAATAAACTTAAGTTCTAAGAAGATAGATATAAATGTCCCTATGAGGCTCTTAAACACACTCACCATTTCAAATGTTTCTTGCTTATTCCCTGTACAATATAAATATGATAATAATAGCTACAGGCTTGTAAATGTATTGTTCTGGGGCAAGCAAACAAACTTAAAAGAATGAAAAATACAGGAATTAAAGAAAATAATATGTTTAAATCCTTTGTCTATTACAATATTGCTTTGCTTAATTTCATTAAAACTCAAGCCATGTTCCTAGCTATAAGCTAAAGACAATATTATTTATTTAAATATTACAGTATGCCATTTAAATTAAATTGAAGAATGAATACATACTTTAACCTGTTTAGAAGAATATATATCTTTTGAGCTATAGTTGCAACAGGCTAGTAGGTACAAAAAAAGTACTTTGTATATTAAAATGCATTATGATGTTATAATATATTATTAATAAGGAAAGTGATTACATGTATATACATACTTAAGCTTTAATATAAAATTTTATTTTAGAATTCATGTCATGGATTTCAGTTATTAGTAAGATTTTCTGTAACACCTAGCACTGGATATTTTAGAACATTTGTCTCCCTAAACTGATCCCTTATACCTTTTTTTTATTGCAATCTCTGGAGTTTCAAAATAAGAATATAGTGAAAAAAAATTTTTATTAGAAAGTCAGTAATGGGAAAAATAAGAATATGGTGTATTTAGGTAATAAATTATTGCCATTAAAAGTAATTACTATTAAATACATGTAACAATTTCTTTTTTTTTTCTTTTATTTATTTATTTATTTTTTTTTCTTTTTTTTTCATGTAACAATTTCTATGTATTTTTTTCTCAAGATTTCTATTTTGGGCATGGGTATCTGTGTATCTTCAACTGCATCTGTTGTTTCTGACACATTCATATATATACATATATGAGCAAAATGTATGAACAGATTCCATACACACATATATGGACAGTTTCTCATAAAACAAATTCTTGAACAGTTCAAATAATTGTAAGTTGAAGTTCATGTCAGAAGATACAATATCATAGGGACTGCTTCATCAAATTTATTTCTGTTGTGCTTCAACCAGTATGGCTCAAGAATCTCTTGATATTTATCCAAGATAAATTGATAACATATAGCTTCTCTAACAATTTTCATGAGCATCTCAATTTATATGTAAGTTTTGCTAATAAAGAAAGGTATGACTTTTTTAAAGTTAATAACTGTAATATTAATTCTGGCTTAAATGAAAGACAAAGCAAGAACAAAACCCCAACAAATGCCTCCTACCAAGAGCTACATAATTTTGTATGTTGTAAAAGTTTAATCTTTGTTGTAGATCTCCATCTAGAGAGATCATTCAAGAGCAAATGGAATGGGTATGAAACCCAGTGATAAGTAATCTAAAGTGTTGGTGTGGAAGCACATGCATTCTGAAGGAAATACTATCTTTTCTACTAGGACAAATTATTCAAAGATATATAATCTAGGTAATTGAATCTAAAATACATCTTTTCTCAATAAAAGGACCATTTATTTGTAGTTCCTTCATGTTTATTTTCTCTCTTTTGAAATGGGATTTTCAAGCAAAGGGAACAAAGTCTAAGGTGGCTAGGAATTCAGGTCTTGGGATTCACTAAGGAGGGCTATAGAATTCCATAGTGTACTGCTCAGGAGAAAATGGCTGCCAATTAGGTGCAAAAAGATACTTCCTGTCAGGTAGCTAAATCTCCCAGAGAAAGATTTGGGCAGAAGCCATCCTGTTTGAAGAGGAAGTTATCCAGAAGACTTGTTGCTCTTTTTGGGAAAGGCCAGTTTCTTTTACATTTGGTTTAGTTGATTTTACAATGTTCTTCTTGAGGGTGTCTAGCTTGGAAATAATGCTATGAAAGGTTTTAGATGACACATTAAATTTGATTTACACTTTCCTTAAAATTACCGATTTATTCATGTAACTAATTCCTCTGATGATCTCCAACTTATTGGTACAAATAGAATTCCAAACTCAGTTACTAAGGCCAGAGGCCATGTTTTAAGTCCCATGCATTGTTACTACTGAGAACAGTGGATCACACATCTCTGGGTCTTAGGCATCATGTGTCAAACAGTGGTAACTGAGTCCATTCACTTTTTTCTTCTACCTAACCAGCTAGGGACTTTCTTTTTTCTTATATTCTGAGTTATTTTTGAAATCTCCAGGTGTTGCTAATGATTTTATCTTCTTGTGAAGTTTAGCTTCTTAAAAATAATCTTCACTCGCTGAATTAATATAGGAAGTATCTTCTGACAGTTCAGAAAGAAGGATGAAAATTAGGTCAGAATTTTCAAATTGGTGTTGATTTGATACATGGTAATAGTTGCTAGACATTCATTTGGTATTAGGTAATACTTGTCATTAAAAATCTATGGTGAAATAAGTTTGTGACCCACTGTATTATTATATACTTCTAAAAATTCAAAGTGTGCATCACTACAATAAGAGTTCTAAGATTTCCTATAGTGAAAACATCTATTGATTTTTACATGGCATTCCCAGTCCTTACTCAAGTATGAAAAATACTCATGAGTCCTTGTTTCATAGAGCAGTTCCTGGCAGATTTTGGCTTAGTAAGATGATGCATAACTCAACAATGGCTAGTATCAATAGGTAAGATGGAATACAAATTACACACAATTTTTACGTATAACCCAGGGAAAGGTGAAGATTCCCATTATAAATTTCTAGAGCTTACAGATATAACAAAAGTTCTCTCTCTCTAAAACTGAAGAAGAGTGAAAATCTATGTATATCTGGTAGAAGAAAAGAACATAAAGAAAAAAGTCAAGGCACATTTAATACAGATCTTTGCCCCTACTGGATGTTTAAAAATACACACATTTCCTCTGAATGCCCTTCTAGAGCTGTGTACAAGGTGTTGAAAAGGAGGTTAAAAAAACAAAAACAAAACAGTAAATTAACTACCTTAGCATTTATAGGGGATGATAAAGAGAATATGTAGAATTTTATCAGCTATTAATACTTTTGGGGGGCCACACTGAAGATGTATGAAAACTATAAACAACGATTATACACCAAGAAAGAATAGAAATTATTTGGCCTTGCCAAAAGACTAGGACAGAAAATTGAATTAGTATTTGAGGTATATACCTGGAGAATTAGTAAAGCACAGATCATTTAAAGTCTTACTTATAATCCAAAGGTATTTGTTCATCTTCAAGGCCATGGGAAGAAGCTCAAAAGATTAGTAGAAGGACATGCTTATACTGACTTGTAGAAGGACCACATTGAAAACATCAATGACAATGGTGCACAAAGGTAGCCACTGAGATAGCAATTGTGATTTGGAAGTCTCTTGAAATAGTGACCCTAAAGTATACTTAGAGTGAGCAGTTGTGGGGCCTGAGGGAGCAGGAGAAGTCCTAGATCTAGGTCGGTGATCAGATGGATAATAATACTGTTGATGAAGATAGAATTTGGATGTGGAACAGATTTAAGATGACGGGAAATACTGGTATCTAGTAAGGTCCGATTAAACTTTTAGTATCTTGTGAAAAATGTAAGTATGAGTTGCCATCAGATATAGGTAAATGTCTTGAGTGCAAGCTGAGAAATACAGGATAGAGACAACAGCGTTAAGAATCACTAATACATAGGCAGTGTATCAAGGTTTAGATGAAAAGACAGATGGTGCTATTGAAAGCCTATCAGAGTGAGAAACAGAGCAAAAAGACCTCTAGAAAAGTATTACAGAAGATGTGCTATGAAGCCATCACAACAATGGGATCAAGTATGATAAATTCAGAAAAAAATTAGTTGACTCTTTGCTGTGAAGTGTGTAAACCTGGCGATTCACAGACCTGTACCCCTAGGGATAAAAATACATTATAAGTTTATAAAAAAAATTTAAAAAAAATTAGTTGATCCTGGCAATTAGTAGCTCATTGTTACTTTGCATAAAAAGTTCTCGTTTTGAAGTAAGGAAAATTTAAGCCTCAATAAATTTAGATATTAACTTTTCAGATTAAGGAATTTTTTTTTTAAAGATTTTATTTATTTATTTGACAGAGAGAAATCACAAGTAGACGGAGAGGCAGGCAGAGAGTGAGGGAAGCAGGCTCCCTGCCGAGCAGAGAGCCCGATGTGGAGCTCGATCCCAGGACCCTAAGATCATGACCTGAGCCGAAGGCAGCGGCTTAACCCACTGAGCCACCCAGGTGCCCAGATTAAGGAATTTTTATAGAAAATGTTTTTTGATGTGCTTTCTGTAGCCTTAACTGACCAAATATTTAGAATTACAAACTCTTCTGACAAGAGAGAAATTCAAAAGATACATTTTTCTTTTTTTTTTTTTTTTGGTATTTTGGTAAATAAAACTGGAACTGTTATGCAAATTAGAAATGTGAATTTTAAAAGAAAATTACCATAGAAACTTCTTGTTCAAGCCATTATTTTAAAGAATAGGAAATAGATGGATGGTGATGTGGAGAAAATGGAAAACATACTGATCTTAAGTTGTCTTAATTTGTTGTCTTCTAATAATTTATTTGGGAAAGGTTATACTCACATATTGGCATGTGTATGAGATCCATATGTTTTTAATTTTGTTTACTGGCATGCAGAGATTTGCCTCAACTCTATTTAAAAAAATTGCATTTAGTCAGGAGACTTTGTTGACATTTACCAAGGTGTCATCAAACACATGATTGAACTTAATTTTTTTCATGCTTTAATTTATGATGACACAGCCTCAGTTGCATAATAAATAATGAAAAAATTAGACACTATAATTGTTTTCCTGAATTTTTGTTTCTTTCAACTAAAGAAAAACAAAAGAGGGAAAAATCACGATTACTGACTTGTAATAAATCTGGGCTTTATTTTTTATATTCCTTTCTACACAGAGTGATTTTTCTTTAGTGAAAACAAGAAAAAAAAAAAGATAGTCTTTCCCTGGAGTAGCCAAAGAGAGCAATTCACTAGTGACCACTGTAAATTGCTTTAGAACAATAAAGGATGTTGATTCATAGGCCTGCAAAGACTGAGGACTTAAAGCAGTAAAATGCCTGAAGAGTAAAGTGATAGGATATAAGGGGAATACGTTCAAGAATAAAATGGAATGAAGGAAGGTACTGATAGAACCTGATGTGTGAAACTTCAGACCTGATGCAATTTTTTAAAAGTAGCATGATTAAAGGAAATGCACTGTAGATACATAAAGCAGAACTGTAAGCCAAAAACAAAGGAAGAGAAAGGATACAGAATCAGCAAACCAAACATCGAAGAGGATTAGAGTTACAAGACTTGAGAATGAAGAAAGATGCTGAATGAGACTGACAGCAGAAGGATAATGAGAGGCAAAAAAGTTGAGACGCTGTGAAGAGGGAAAGCAACAAGCTCACAGGACAGTGCGGGAAAGCTCATTGCAAAGTAATGCAAGAGTAGTGGCTGTGTAATGACTCGAAGACAGTAAAATCACACAAAAAGGCAAGGGAGAAACCCACTGACAGGAGACACTGGCTGGTGAGGGGGAAATGTCGGGTTTAAGATCCATTTTCCTTCTAGCAGTAGAGGGAAAAGCAGTATCACATATTTCTGGAGGGTTGGCTGCATTTCTACAACAAACTTGATATCAGTTCAAGTAAAATGCACATTTAGGAAATGTACTTATGAGCATACCTACCTGACTTTTTTTTTTTTTTTTTTTTTGGTATATATGGAAGATTTTGATGTGTTTATTACTAAGCTCTTTTAAGGAAGTCATGAGTTTCAAGGTAGTATAACAGGGAATTTAAAATTTGTAAGGATGTAAAGATGATTAGGTATAGTAGAGAATGCACACTTTAATCATGTGCATTTCCCCAAAGTAAAATAGTTTTCACAGAGCTACGAAATTAAATCTCAACCCAAGAGGTCAATTCAATTAGATTAGTCAGCCTCTGATTCACACTGTGGGTGAGAGGTCATAGAGGACATTTTCAGACCTTCCTTCATGATTCCAATTCAGTGGACGGAGTTGACTCATTTCTCCTTGTGAAAATTATCTTTTTATGGCTTGCATGACACTTTTTAAAAATTCCTTTTATTCCTTCCCATTCCTTTACATTTTTACCTCCTTCTCCCCCTATCCCCCACCGTGTGTGTGTCTCCAAAGCAGCAATCCACTCTCTTTATATTCTCTGCCCTTCAAGCTCATCTACTTTCAGGAATATGGTACTTAATCTAGGAAGATTACTCCAAAATCTTTATCAGTAGCTGTTGAAATTCTCTAGATTTTTCCCACTGACTGGTAAAACATTTCATTTTCGGCTTTACTGCTTTGTTTGCCTCAGTATAGCTAATTCTGAACTTATTTCCCTTAATTTTTTTTCCTATTTTCTATTTTTATGCTCTTTTTTCTGTTAATGACACCAGGGCCATCTCAAATACCAGACTTGAAAATTTGGAACTTTTCCCTTCATGTTACCTCTCACAAGTCATGATTTTAAAGCATTCCTATACACCCTGGTACTGTTCCATATGATTGAATGATGCCTTCAACATCCAGTCTACCATTTTGCGGGTACTGTTAGAGCAGCAGGGATTTGGAGGTGAATGTACCATCCTTATTCCTTACCTCATGGGTATTCTAGGGATAAAGAATAAAATGTAGCAGTTTAGCATGTGTTTCTTTTGGGTAAAATTTGAAAGGAAACAAATTTCTTTCCTCTGGCTCAATAAAAAGCCACTCATTTAAGAACTTTATGTACAGAAAATTCTAGTTAAAAACAAGTTTAACCTGGAGTTGCAATTCATTAAGATTCTTGAAAGTATTGAAAGGCACCATTTAAAAACATTCTGTCAATCAAAGCAAATACGACTGAGCACTTGGGAATGAAGATTTTGTGAGACGCCCCGTTTGGCAGGCCTGGTGGTGATAGAAGTTTGGAAGTCTATTTTACTCTCTAAAAATCCAACTGAGGGTTTTAGAAGGGAGAGGAGTAGGGGAATGGGTGAGCCTGGTTGTGGGTTTTAAGGAGGGCACATATTGCATGGAGCACTGGGTGTAGTGCATTAACAATGAATCTTAGAACACTGAAAAAATAAAAGTAAAAATTAAATAAAAATTCCTATAATTAGATTTTTATAGTATCCTTTTTAAATCATTTTGTGACACTGCACTTAGAGTCAAATATACTTTCCAAATATCACTTGCTGTATTTTTTTCCTCTTTCTCCTTGGTAAAATAGAAAAAAAACTGACAGAAAAGTAAAACAACACTTGAAACCCTAACACTTAGGAAAACATTTTGAGTTTTGAGTGAGTCCTGTAAATTCCATATTTATTTACAGTAGTCTGTAGTATAAGAACATACTGTTGGGAATATTTTATGTGATAATAGAAAATATTGAGGGAGTTATGGAGATTCAGTACCTGAGACCAGCACAGCATTATCTAAAAGGTTTGAAGCCCGAAGTCCTTAGCGGAGTCCTGCTTGTTATTTCTTCTAGCAGTGCCCATCACTCTGTATTGTCTTAATCATGCTGCTTTCCAGTAGAAGTGAACTCCCTGAATTCCAAAGTCATTTCCATTTGAGACCCCTTAAAAAAATAAACTATATTCCAAAGCTTTTCCAAAGCTGTTCCTTCTACCTGTGTTCAGAGTATTAATTTTTCTCATTTTGTATTGAAAAGAGTCCACTTTCTTTCATCATTCCCCGTGGCCTAAAAGTTTACTCAAGCCTCACCTATTTAAAATGGACATTCCTTTAACTGAGGGTAAGATGAACTAAATGTAAGAGGAAAGTCAGTGAAGTCAGCTAATATTCATGATTTGGATCAAAGTCATCAGAATGTTTAATGGATATTCAATATGCAGTATTTAAGAAAGCACAAACTATTTTTATTTGAAATAGTAAAAGAAATGAATTCTTAGCAATTTATAATACAGTTAAAATATATTTAGGTCTAAAACTTCACTTCTCCTAAAAACATAAAATTTTAGCGACTGGAAAGGACATTTCTTCATTTCTTTCAGTAGCAAAGAAGCTGAGGTCCATAATAGAAAAATGAATTGCTTAATTCCAGGATCTAGGGGATAGCAGAACTAGTTATATAAGCCATGTCTTCTTCCTTTCAATGGTTAGTAAGTTTTTATTGAATACTTATGTTTCAGGCAATAGACAGCACAGGAAATTGCTCACAACAAAACCAGCCTCGTGACTCCTTCCCTCCATTGAAACAGGTACCCTGCCTTAAATACTGAAACAAGCTTTGGTTCAGTACTCACTTTCTATTTCCTACTGTTCTCAGTCTCATTTTTCAAGTTGAAACTGCCTTATTACTGACCTTCCTCTCTAATATTTTTCAATGACCCAAAAAAACCCCATTTTAAATATGAATAAACTTAGATTAATGCAACAGTACCATGCATTTGCCTCATAAAAGTCAGAATTTTAAAAAGTATGTTCTTATTAAAAAAAAAAAGATTCATTCAGGCACACTATGCCTTATTATTTTGTGAAAACTACATTTTGGTATGAATGTTTAATAAGTAATATTCATAATTTTAATAGCTTAAGTGTGTAAGGAGTGTGCTGAATTGAATTACAACTCATGTAAGCCTTTTATTATAAATTTCCGTAGGTTTGGATTTTTTTAAGTATAGAAAGAGCATCCTTTTTCACATGTAGTGTTTTCCCATTTTTATATGCATTTAATGCTAAATACTAAGTGGAGAGTCTAGCTTATACTCTTATTCAAGATTGCTAAAAGCTTGTAACCAATAAACTTTTATTTATGTTCTATTTCTCAATAAATCTATATATTTCCAGTAAGATAAACTGATATTGTGATGGTATCCTTGAAAAGACTGAGAACAGTTTATCACTAAACCATTCATTTACAGGATAAAATCTTGGTGTTCTCCCCTGTAGCATTAGTCTTCTCTGGTTAATTTAGTTGGCTGTGGTAAATGACTTGAAGGCCTACCTAATCTCTAAATATTACTCTGTGAAATGTTCTGTATTTTGTGTCTCCTACTTGCTTTTGTGGAGTCAATATTTCTCTACTCAACTGAAAACCTAGTTTTGTAGTCCCTTAGCTTCCTTAGCAGAGCAAGCACTATATTATTATTATTATTATTTTTGCTCATAATAGTTAACTGCTGCCCTGCAGCCCCTAACCGCCTCAATTCCCTTGGTTTTTCTAAACCAAAAGATTGGAAATGTGCACATAACTGAAACTTTCACAAATTCATTGAACCCGAAAAGCTAAGAAAACCTTGTTAAATGCTGGAGCAGCACACAAGGAAAAGTCTGAAGCAGTTCAGGATTAGAAGACAGAATTAGAGATCTCACTGCATGAAGAAAATGAATTGGAATGGAATGAAAGGATACCTAAAATAGAGTGGAAAGTAGAAAGCAGGGTATTTTGCATTTATAAATTAAAACATAGTTCTGACCTCTGCCTTTAAAATACGTGCACACACATACATAAGTGAGAATGCTTACTTAAAAAAAAGTTTTCTCGGGGCGCCTGGGTGGCTCAGTGGGTTAAGCCTCTGCTTTTGGCTCAGGTCATGATCTCAGGGTCCTGGGATCAAGCCCCTAGTCGGGCTCTCTGCTCAGCAGGGAGCCTGCGTACCCGTCTCTCTGCCTGCTTGTGACCTTTCTCTCTGTGTCAAATAAATAAAAATTAAAAAAAAATTTTTTTTTCTTAACTACTGAATGTGTTAGAAGAAGTTTTAGTTTTCCATAATTTTTATTACCATGATTTTGGATGTGATTACTTATTTCCAAATAATTTGTTTACTTTATTTTACTTTTTGAAAATGTCATCAATAAATGGGATTTCAGAAACTGACAGAGAAAGGAAGACAGCTTAGTAATTTTTTTCCAGAGAATATTTAAACTTAGAGTGCTAGAAGATGAATTGTGAGGTGAATCCTGAATGAAGGAAAACATAGGTGGCAAACCAAGGAAATACTTGATTTAGAGCTCCCTTTATAATGTATGCAAGTCTTTTGCTACATGTGTCACATTTTATGTTATATACTATTACTTTGTGTCCCACCTCCAAAACCTGTACTCTTTGAGAGGAGGATTAATACACAGTTTCTTTCTTGTTCTGTGGCATGTAGCCTGGCAGTTTATTGATAGTGAATAGAATGAGAAAAGAAAGGGAGGTGGGAAAAGAGAGGGAAGGAGGAAAATCACGTTTTGATAATATTATAAAAGAGCTGTGAAAGAAGAGGTAAGAAATGATACATAAATCAGGACAGGAGCAATAGAAATGTTTGAGAAGGCCATGGAAAAATTCAAGCAAATATCATATTTCTGTGATGACATATTTCCAGTGATTTCAGATTATGTTACTTCACAAACCTAATTTTCACATAAGAATTTGGTTAACTGTACATTAAACCTTTCCGAAGACTTACCAAACTGAGCCAGAAGCAAATCTAGGCAGCAGGATACACACGTTAGTCATATATTTCATGGCCAGTATATTCAAATTGTGAGTAATAATTGAATTAAATTGTTGGGTTTTCCTTCAGTCTCATTCTGGAGCACAATTAGTGTCTAAAGCTATGCTATACTTTTATAATGCAGACTCAACCTGGAAATAAAAAACACAACACCGTTTTTAATGATAAATAAACCAAGGTCACTTTTGTACTGTAAAAACTACTCGCTACATGAAGAGAAGTAGTTTAAAGTGCGTTCTTCTCACTTTGCAAATTAAGTGGATACAAGCACATACCAGCAAGGGAGGGATATTTATATAGAACCCTACAATGTGATGTATATAATGTGTATAATATTGTGTATAGTGTCCTTTCCACCATTGCACACAATAACAGGTATTTGTTATGGGGAAGAAGTGTAATTTTCAAAATGGTTAATTATAGATTAACATGACACAGCATAACTGCAGTTGCTTCATGAAAGTCAGGACTTTAAAAAGACTTATGCCATATAAGTAATATCCATTATTTTAATGATTGAAGTATGTGAGAGTGTGTGTCGAGTTGGGTTATAACTCATTTGAGCCTTTTACTGTTTATTTCCATATGTCAGTGATGACGTAGCACTAGGAAGGTATTCTCTAAAGGATGACAAAGAGAAAAGCAGTGCATCACTAAATCATCCATCTACATCTTCACATGTTAAGTGCACCGCAAAAAGATGGCTATGAAATCAAACAGTTCTCACATGCCATAGAGTACTGGTGAAAGATTACATTATAGAACGTTAAAAATATTTTTATTTTATTAGTAGACTTTATATTTTAGAGCAGTATTTGATGTATAGAAAAATTGTGCAGAAAGTGCGTAGGATTGTCATATTCATTCCTCTCACCCTACTACAGAGTCCCGCCTACAGGCAAGTTTTGAATTAGTGTGGTACATTTATTACAAGTGATGAGCCAACATGGACGCATTATTAAATACATCCATAGTTTATATTAGGGTTCACTCTTTGCATTGTACTGTGTTACAGGTTTGGACAAATGTGTAATGTCATGAATGCACCATGGCAGAGCGACAAAATAGTTTCACTGCCTTAAATATCCTCTGTTTACCATACATTCATCTTTTTCTTTTTCCCTACCACCTCTTTCCCCACAACGTCTGGAAGCCACTCATCTTTTCACCATCTCTATGGTATCACCTTTTCCAGAATATCATACAGCTGGAATCGTACAGTAGATAGGCTTTTTAGATTGGCTTCTTTCAGCTGGTGATATGCATTTAAATTCCCTCATGTTGCTTTGTGACTTGACAGCTCATTTCTTTTTATTGCTGGATAATATGCTGTGGTATTGATGGATCATAGTTTGCCCATTCATCTATTCAAGGACATCGAGTTTGCTTCCCAGCTTTGGCAATTATGAGTGAAGCTGATAACAAACATTCATGTGCAAGCTTTTGTGTGGACACAGTTTTTACCGAGAAAAAAAAATGTAGAAGTGATGTTGCTAGAATACATAGTAAATAAGCCCATGGGTTTGACATTTCACATTCCCATCCACACTCTGTGAGGGTTCCTGTTGCTCCACATCCTCACCAGTGTTTGGTGTTGACAGTGTTCTGGAATTTGGCCGTTTGAATGATGTAATGATACCTCATGTTTGTTTTAGTTCGAAATAGAAAAATGATATGGTGTTGAGGATCTTTTCATATACTAAGTTACCATTTGAATATATTATTTAAGGTAATGTCTATTCCTATTTTGCCCATTATTTACTTGAGTTAGTTGTTTTCTTTTTATTGGATTTTAAGTTTCCTTTGCATGTTTCAGGTACTAGTCCCTTTATCACTGTAGTGTTTTGCAAACATTTTCTTCAAGTCATTTTCTTACCTCTTCATTTTCTGACCTCTTCATTTTCTGAACTCTGTCTTTCCCACTATTAACTAAGTCCAGTTTATGATTTTTTTTCTTTGATGGATCATGCTTTTGGTATTATATCTAAATAGTCATTGGTAAACCCAAGGTAAGCTACGTTGTCTCTTACTTTATTTTCTAGAAATTTCATAGTTCGGTGTTTTACGTTTAAGCCTATATCTATTTTGAATTAAGTTTTGTGAAAGAATATCTCAGTCTAGAGTCATCTTTTTTGCATGAATGTCCAGTGTACCATGACATTTGTTGAAAAGACTGTGTTTTCTCTTTTACCTTTGTTCCTTTCTCAAAGAACACGTGGCTATATTTGTATGGGTCTGTTTCTGAGTTCTGTGTTCTGTTCCATTGATCTGTTTTTCTGTTCTTTCACTAATACAGTACTGTATTTATTACTGGAATTTTATTATAAATCTTGGTGCTGAGTAGCTCAGAAAGCATATTAATTAGTAAAACTTTTAAATCATGAACATTGTTATGTCTCTTTCTTTTTACAATATGGAAAAAAATATAAAAGAAAAAGTCTGTCTCTTGTAACTTAGATTGCATGTTAGCTAAATTCAGAGGCTGAAGGATTATTATTGCACTTTTATAATCTGTGACTTGACTTTTTACTTTCGGGCAATTCACTTGCCCATTAATTCTCCTAGTGACTTTGTGCTGTGGTTGTTTTAGTAGCTTTTAGTTGGTCTCATTTTTAAAGTCTTATTTGTATGAAAAACAATGGCCAGATAGAACAAAACCAGCTTTTAACTCTATATATTTATGTATAATTTTGAAGTTCCTCCTAGGAGAGACCAATGTGTGTTGAAGTTAAGGCATGGTGGTAAAGTGGGTGTGCAAATTTATACACATACCCTCACACACGCACCCATGCATTTCCCCAGGTCAAACAAAGTGGAAATAGGAAAGAGTAAAGACTGAAAGGATGAGAGGAATCGACTGTCACTATTTCAGAGTAATCTCAAAGATCTGGTAGAAATGTGATGAAGGGAAGGGATTCATAGATCATGAACCATCTTCTTGAATAAAGTAGCAGAGTACATAATAAGACAAAATGAATTTAATGGATCATTTGGGGTCCTAATTGTAGTGACTGTGTTTTAAGTAGAGGAGTGGTTTATGTGGAGGATTATGTGTGAAAGGAAGTACAATCGAAAAGAGATAAACCTAAAGACAAATAAAAACCCTCCATGGACGTATCTTCAACAGTGGAAAAAGCACAGGCTTTAACCTAATGGGCAGATCACTAATCAGGCTATCCCCATGCTCTCTCATGCATTCCTACTTCCTACTTTCCACGTTGCATGGTTTGATAATAAACTAATTAAAAAATCACACAACAAATTTGCTGGTCTCGTCATTAGAACACACATGATAAAATTGGAAAATCTGATTTGTCAAAGAAGTAGTTTATTGCAATTTCATGACCAGTTTTTCTGCTATAATAATCTGTTGATACCAGATCAAATATCAGATAAAATACACATACCCTTCATGAAGGCCTTCTTATTGTCCACAGATTATATGTCAAAAGTTCCTATGTTTGGAAAAAATAGGCAATTATCACTAAAAGCAATCTGTTAACAGCCCACAGGACTTCATTCTCATTATAGAAATTTCAAAATAACTGTGTCTTCATGAAAAACTGTGTAACAATTTTAGGTATTGTATATATTTCCTAAGGAAAAAACATGTGCATAGAAGTGCCAGTCTATGATGTGAACATAAAGTAAAAAGAGTTTTATAATCATTCATAACTCCTCCAATACATAACAAGTTAAAGATATGAATAAAGTTAGAGCATGCATTAAGTCCTAGGATATGGTGTAGGAAGGAGAAATGTGTCTATCTCCTCACTACCCTAGAGAGTAGTATGTGAGCTTGAGAAAATCATTTAACTCTCACAACCTTAATTCCTTTCTCTGCAAAATAACAAGTATAGCATAGGTAATTTCAAAGTGCATTAGAGTCTTAAAATCTGCTCACTATCCTTAAGTACATATTTACGGCAAGAACATGTATTTGTAGATTAGTTTCGTCCTGAAACAAAATAAGATAGCATATTAAAGAATTATTTATTTTCCAGGGACTGTTTTGTGAAACCATCATTTTATAGATGAAGTCAGTATTAATTCCACTCCAAAAATTATTTTAGTATTATCAGCCCATTACTGCATGGTGATCTGCAATGCCCTGTGTTAATAATGGTATAAATTTTGTGGCATCCATTTATGTGCAGTGACTTTCACTGAGAGAAACAATATAACAATTATAAAGTTATGAAAAAAAGAGAGTGTCTTTTTTTCCTTTTCTTTTTTTTTTAAACTACAGAGGATTTTATGGGACTTGACTTCACAAAAGCTAATCAGTCCCCCAGGGAATTAGAAGCATTCACTTGCCTATTAATTCTCCTAATATCTTTGTGCTCTGATTGTTTTAGTAGCTTTTATTTGGTCTCATTTTTAAATGTCTTATTTGTGTAGCCCTATTTTATGAGAAAGAAAAGCAATAGCCAGATTAAAAAAAAATCTGTAATTAGTTTGATCTGTGATAGTTAAAAGCTGCTAAATAACCCGAGAAAATTCAAATCTTTTTATAAATTAATCTACCATGAGCATCACAGTTTTTATAATTTATACTATTTTTCTTTTGTAATTTTTAAGATTAATTTTTGGAGATTCAAAAAGTATAACAAAATGATGTAATTCATTATATTTTGGCTCACCTTGTTCTTGCTCCAGATAATATGTAAATAAATAATAATAGCTGTTATTACTATTACATTAAATGAATTTGCTCTCAAAATTATATTTTGTGATATTTTAGCAAGATTTTATAGTCTGTTTAAGCAAATACCCTTTTGGCAAGTACTTTTTCTTCTCTGTAAGCCTTTTATGCTTGCTTTTTCAAAATCCATGGGATTTTATTGGACTCTATGAATATTACTTTTGTTCTATATAAACAGATTGAAACCTCACTGAAAAACAACAGTGTTATGTATAAATACTGCAAGTTTGCAGTAAATGGTAGGCTCTTCTGAGTAGTTCAGATGCTTCAGGTTTTAACTAAAGGCAACATTGCAGATTGTCTTTATATTTTTAGAACTCATGGGTACTAACCCTTGCCCATGGATTCCAAAAGGAATTAAATTATGCCTTGTGACTACCCTGGCCGCTCAGGGAATTTTATTTATCATTTGCAAAGGATACTTATGGTTTTGTTGATGTATTCAAACTCTATATATTTTAAGGGGACTTGCTTAAAAATATGTAACTATAGTTTTTAATTGAGGAAATGATAGTACAGAGGCTAAAGGCCCAGAACTATGTAGGACATATATATTTTGGAAAGAGTGATTTTTTTTTTTATTTTAGCATTTTTTTTTTTTTTTACCAAGAACAAAATGAGAACTGCTTTCTCATCATCTGTTACATGAATCAGAAATAAAAGATGTCAAAATACAACAACCTAATAATTAGCTGGGCCTAGAAAAAGTCTGTTGTAAATAAGTCTGTTTTCTATTGAAATGTGTAATAATTCAGTTTCTAGGTTATGCCAGAAATTAATCACTGAGTGATACATCTTTATATTTCCTATTGAAGTACAGCTGACACACAACATTACCTTAGTTTTGGTGTATACAATAGTCATTTGACAACTTTCCATGTTATGCTATTCTTACCATCAGTGTAGCCACCGCGCGTGATATGTATTGACAAGCAAAACCGGAATGTTTTCTTCAGTTCTTTCTGTTTTTCTAGTAGCGTTTTACATGTTTTTCATGGAGAATTGTGGATGATGTGTGAGCCCAGCTCAGATTCTTTGCCTTGTCTTCCTGGAATCTTCTTTCCCGGGTATCTGAATGGCTCTCTCTCTCTCCCTTCACTCATCTGGGCTATGGTCAGATCACACCAACCACATTTCTTGATATACTTTCTAAAACAACATTCTCTGGCATATTACAATCTGTCATCATCCTGATTTATCTTTTTTTTATTTTAAATAAATTGTATCTTGTACTAATTTCAGACCTGCAGAAAAGTTGAAGAGGTAGTGAGCTCCTGTATGACCTCACCCAGTTTTGGTTTCCCTCATGTTATTACATTGCGTTATAGTGGTACATTTGTCCGAACCTGAAACTAATGTTGGCGTGTTACTGCCCTTTTTTGTGCTTTAGGAGGCGTCCAGAGTACCATGTTGCCTTTAGTTGTCAGGTTTCCTTTGTTTCTCTGGTCTGTGAAATGATCTTTGTCTATCCTCATTTTAATGAACTTACCAGTTTTGAGGAGTACTAGTCGGTTGTTCTATCCTTCAGTTTGGGTTTGTTTGAAGTTTCTCTCATGATTAGACTGGAGTTACTATAATTATTAAAAAAAAAAAAAACCTTGTAAACATTTCTGAAAACTCTATCATAGTATATAATTTGTATGTATCTGTGTATCTTATCTTCTAAAAGAAGAACTTTTTTCCTAAAAATCTCTTGCTCTGTTTATTTCTTTCTCTCATTCTGTCTCTTTCTACCCCCCTTTCCCCTTTATTCCTGTATACTTCTTGCTTTCTTCATCTGTTTTTCCTTCATTAATTTCTATATATTTTATTGTTTATACAAACACAATTTGCCTTTTCAGTTCATGTAATTAATCCAGCATATTTTTGAAGATCTTATTTGTAAGGCTCTCTGTATCCTGCTGTCGATACATCAGTGAAAAGAATAATATCTTGGACTATAAGAGAGTTAAATTTATGAAAGAGAACATAAATATTTATCAAATAATCAGGTAAATAGAACATGACCGATGGTGGTAAGAGTTATAGAGAAAACATAAAAACAAGATAAAAGGATATAGAATGTTGGGGTGAGTGGAATGCTAATTTAAACAGGTGGTCAGTGACGAATTTATAAAAATGATTTTTGGAGGGAGAGGACAGAATGAATTGAGGGAATGATGCATGGAAATGCATGAGGAAGTCCAGGTAAAGGGAGAATATTTTTTGTTGCCCTTGAATGGAGAACTGCTTTGTGTATTTAAAAGGCCATGGAAGGGGCGCCTGGGTGGCTCAGTGGGTTAAAGCCTCTACCTTCGGCTCAGGTCATGGTCTTAAGGTCCTGGGATTGAGCCCCACAAGGGGCTCTCAGCAGGGAGCCTGCTTTTCTCTCTCTCTCTCTCTCTCTCTCTCTCTCGGCTTGCCCTCTGCCTACTTGTGATTTCTCTCTGTCAAATAAATAAATAAAATCTTTAAAAAATAAATAAATAAAGGCCATGGAAGATGATAGTGTGGCTAGACCAGAACAATGGGATGAGTGCTCAGAGTGAGATCAGAGAAGTAACTTAAGTGAAAAGCATGTGAATTCTTGTAGGCTAGTTTATGGACTTTGACTGTGAGTGATATGGGATTCTATTAGAAAGCTTAGATTTATTATGTGGCTTAATTTTTTTTTATTACCACTTAGGAAATAGACTTGAATGAGTAGATAGCAGAAAGGGAGAAATCAGAGAGAGAACTAGGAAGTATTACAACAACCCAGCTGAGGAAATGAATACAAGTAAATTAGTAATAGAAATGATAAGTGGTCAGATTCTGGGTAAATTGTGGAGTTAGATCCCACAAGATATACCGATGTTAGGAGAAGAAACAAAGATGCCCTCAAAGTTTTGGCTCTGAACTAATGAAACAATTACCATTTATTGAGCAGGGGAAGGTTTCAGGGAAAAAAGAGAGAGAGAGAGAGAGAGAGAGAGAGAGAGAGACTTTAGGGAACATATACATCAAGATTTTGATTTGGTACATTTTCAATTTGTGATAATTAGTACACCCAAAGTGAAAAAGTCATTTAGGCAGTTGGTTTAGAGTTCAGATAAGAGGTTCTTCTTGGAAGTATAAATTTATAAATTTGGGATTCATCAGAATATAAATAAAATTTAAAGCATGCATTCTCAGTAGGGATGTCATCTCCCTCCAGGAGGTGAAAATTGGTTCTTGGAGGTGGGAAAATCTTTGCTATTGCAATAGTCTATGGGCCTCTACAGCTCAAACCTATCTGATGAATTTTTATTTTTGATATTTAATTTCTTTCATTAGGAAGACCATAAATCTAATTTTTCTCTTTAGGGAGATGTTAATGGAAAAAATGTTTTAGAAACCTTGGCTTACATTTATAAGATTATATTTGATTATCTAAATATGAGAACAGATATAGAATAGAAAACTCTGAAGAATGATCCTTGGGCCATTATAAATCACAAAATTTGGAGAAATAGTAAATAGCCAGTAAATTAAATGGAGAAAGATGGGCCAGGGAGGTAGCAAAAGAACAGTTGTACATATCAGGTGAAAATGTTTTTCAAGAAAGAAGGGATAATATTTTCTGTCAAGTGCTATAGAAAATAAGTTGAGTAAAACATTGCCAATAATTCTTTTGAGGATTTCCTTAGAAAGGAAAAGGGAAAGGCACATTAAGTGAAGAATTTTGTTTTGTAAATAATGAGGTATTACTATATGTCTGAATGTTGTCGTAATTCAGTAGAGAGGGTAAACCCGTATGAACAGAGAAGGAATCAATATCTGGATCAACACGTTGGAGAAGGTAAGACATTCTTGATTCTAATGAATGCAAAGGATTGACATTAGCTTTAAACACGTGATCATATCTTTTAAATAGAGGTATGATGATAGTACAGCCATAGAGGGAGATTGGTGGTATGCGGGTATATGGCAGTGAGAGCCCTAGGAACACTCTTCTCATTGCTTTTGTCTTCTCTCCAAAATAAAAACAAAGCCACTAAGCAGGAGTGGAGAGGGCAGAGAAAGAAGAGGGTTGAGAAGGCATGAAATAAATTTCAGGGAGTATAGTAAAGTGAACTAGGAAAACATGGTATGATTCTAGGGAGTTTTGGTGGCCTTTTTGAGACTAAAAATCAGTACTATCAAGTGACATGGATTAGTATAGCTTTATATTTTCCTCTAGCAACATTTAGCTGTGTAAGCACAGGCTGAGTATATGCGGAATTTTGTATTTTTTGTTTTTATTTTCGAAGAAATGAATCGGGGCTTTTACAAGAAAGTGATTGTATTGATGCACACTGGAATCTAGGTTGAATAAAGGAGGAATAAAGGAAGAGACCTGAGAAAAATTGGGAAGGTCAGTGGATGGTATGTGCTAGAGGAGCTAAGAAATTATTGGAAGTCGATTGTGGTGCTGATATGGAAAAATGGAATGTGATAGGAATTAGAATAATTGAAATTGATATCTGATATTTGGATTATGAAAAGGTATTAGCTATTAGTAATGTCAAGTTCTAGAATGTTATGTACATCAAGGGCTGTGGTAAGGTGGAAAACACATTCATAGTAGGAGTCATTCAAGGTTCTAAGAATAGTCAATATTGAAAGATTATGTACTTGGTTATTAAAACACCAAAAGCCATGACAGAATAGTGCTGTTACTAGTAAAACCTTAGTAAGGTAAAAATCTATAGATGCTTGCAGAAAGGAGTAGTGGTGGGTAACATAGAATGATATGATAGCATGAACCTTAACACTGGGTACTTTAGGGAGAAGGTTTTATCATGGCCTACAGACAGTGGTTGGTTTCATTCTTTGCCGAATTTCTTGTGTCTAACATAGTTCCTGGAATTTAGTAAGATTTCTCAGATATTTGCTAAATGAATGAAATGTTGAGTGCATCTGTAAATTGAAGGGAATCAGTAGTATTTCTTAGAAATAATTCCCAGTTCTAAAATTTCAGATTTACAAATATGAATATTATTCAATGTGTGCTATACTTATGGATGGTTATAATGAAAATGATGCTTAACAATTTGTACCACATCTAGTTTTACCTCTCCATAGTCCAATTATTACTTTAATTAAATCCTATGTCATTATCTCCACTTCAGTAGGTACTGGTCTCAGCAGTAAGTCATTTTTAATGCTCTTTCTGTTTCTGAATTGCTCTAAAGCTACAGTGGATAGATTTTTAAGTCTTCGAGCTTGGAGGTAGGGTTCCTAACATCTCTCACTGATCTTAGATGCTTTATTATTCTAATTTTCACCAAATTAGAATCCTACCGATAGCCTACCACATCTCTCCCCAGTGGGCACTCAGAATCTTAAGAGTTTGCTTCAAAATAGTCTCAACATATGTTCCTGTATTCTACTCAATTTTAGTTTGAACTAATATAGACCTAAATATGTTGGATTCTTTGTATTTTTGTAATCTTATCTCTGCTTGCCAGTCTCCATATAAAAAAGCTTAGCTTGCATTTCTAATCCCATATGAAACCCTGATTTTATCCTCCTTCCAATCTGCCTCACTTATTCCTGTGTCCTGTGGCAAGAGCTTAGACCCTGATTGTGATAAATGTCAAGATCTCTTTAGGGAATTCATTTTTTGTGGGGCACAGAAGATGTGTGATGTGTATCAGCAAACACCTGAATAAATTTGTGATCCTTTAACACAGTGGTATATGGTAGCGTGTATAATTTGTGATCCTTTAATACCAGTGGTATATGGTAGCGTGTATAAATGGCACAGGGAAGTCAATCTTGGCTTCAGAATTGATGAAAGTATTCCATGAAGAAAAACACATACTAACTCTGTTCTTCACTGTATGGGTAGCAGAGGAGAATCTCTATGGCACAGATATTCAAGCTGTGAAAGAAAAAAATATCTAGTTTAGTCATTTGCCTTGCTTGCCAAGAAATTGAAGCTCAAGGTAGCATGTATGAAAGGGAGGAGACTTAGTTCCCTTATTAATGATTTCTTCATGTGGGAGGGCTGTTCATTAGCACTGAATTCCTGTTCCCTTTTCACACTCTCACTACTTTCTCTCCTGGGTGAGTTCAACATCATCTGGGCGTGATCTTTTCAAACCCTTCTTCTCTTCTCACTCTCGGAGTCTGACTCCTGAAGCATTATTTTCTGCTCTGTTTGTGTAGAACTTTTATAGTGTCTTTAGTTGTGAAAGCCAAAAGTCTCATTGAGTACATTTTTAAATGGCTTTATGGAATGTTGTAATTTTTGGCTAGCTGCTTTCTCATTTCTGATTTCACCTTTTCTTTCATCTTTAGCATTATTTACTTACATAAATTTGGGTCTTGGGGTCCCCTGTCTTCCCTTCAATGTTCCCTAAAAAGTTATATTGTAGTGTTTATGAATATAGTCTTTGCATTTATGAATAGTGAGAAATTGAGTCAGTTACTTAATTTTGTTGTTGCATTTGCACATCTGTAAAATGAACCTAATAAATGCAAAAGTGCTACAGTGCAACTTATTGATCATCATTCTATCTCAAAGAGTTCATGGTATCCTTCATAGCCTCTAGAATACTGGCAAATGGATAATCTCAGCATCTTTCCAAAATTTTTATATCTTATGCCAAGGATATAGATATGTTATTTATACTGTCTTAGGGAATTAAACCAAATGAATAATCATATTTTTGCAGTGGAGCATGTTTTCTACAAAATGTTCTAATGGTATGACCAAAGGAGAAAATTAACCTTCTTAGAAAATACCCTGTTAATATTAAAAAAAAAATTCAGGAATGCTTTTAGTATTAATGGTTATAAAAATTATAATTTAAAATATAATTGCTTTGTTCATTTCTATGAGAAATTTGTGTAGGTCACATTGGTAATTTTTTTTCAAATTTTCCAATTATTTTGTCACATACATCTGAAGAAATATTAGTCTAAGACAGTAAGTCAGTTGCATTTACTAGCATACTAAACTCTAGGAAATTATGTGAATTCATAAAACTAGAAAGAAGAAACAGAGCTTTGACATGATCATCATATGTCTTTGTGTAGCACACATTCATTCACCATTCTGTGTAGAAATAGTAATGGTTAAGCACTGATTTTTCTTAAGGAATATATCTTTCTGGGACCAACAGGAAATTAAAAGATAAACCTTTGATTAATGTTGATGTGAGAGAATTCCATGAGCATATGGAAAACAGGTATTTTACATAAAAAGGACAGAATTATTTTTTGTTTGTTTTTAATTATACTCCTTTTGGTCCTTTTTGTTCATTAACTAAAGTTATGAGTTTCTTATTTTGAACACAGTTGAGTAAATTTCATTGTACGTTTATAATACAATTAAATGACAGTTTTGACAGGAATATTTATCTCGTAGGGATAATTTCTAGAAATAATACTTCTTTATATATAAAACATGAATTTTCAGCTCTTAGTTTAAATACTTGCTAATTGTGTTGGTATGACAATGTTAGTGGTTTAAAACACAATTTCAAGATTAAATTCTTTCTAGCATTTGCTTTCCGAAAATAAAATTCTCAATATCTACCCAAAATAATTAGAGCCATCTAATAATGAGGTCAAGCCATGTGCTGTAATCGATCAGCAGCCTGGCAGTAATGGAGTCTGCAAGAAATACATCAAACTAATGAGCAGCTAAGAGACACGAGAATAACTCTTGGTGCTTCAGATCTAGACTTTCAATGGCTTCTGAAATACTTCAAAGACTAGGAGGATTAATTTTTTGAATAAGTCCTTGAAATAAATGTCTTGACTGTTTTTTTCTTTGCAGTTGAAAATCAAATCAAAGCATTTTTAATTGAAATATTTATTGTAAAAACAAATCATTGTGAATACATGGAAACGATTGCTGTTGTCCTCCTTTCTGTCAGAGCCTTGCTAGATGAGTATACTGTGAGTGGAATAGAGGCTTGAAAATTTCCCTACCCTGTCGTCTTGGCACAGTTTATATATAAATAAGATGAACAGTACACAGCACTTATAATTTGTAATTTTTCAAATTTCTGTGTACAAGCACTTGTGTAATATGCATCAGATCCCATAAATCTTGTTGCTAAAATTTGCTCTTATTTTCTGCTTTTCCCTTTAGGAATAATGTTCTATTTGGGGATTGAATTGGTATCTATCAAACTATTGATAGTTTGTACCAGAGAAACCCTTGGCTTAATAATGGGAATTTTTGTCGTAACATTTATTTCACATATATGATAAGTATAGAAGTATAAAAAATTATTATAACTAACAACTTTTTAGGAATTACTGTATTACAAGAAGTATTTTATGTGCATTGAACTTGAACAACCCAGGCAGCTTCTACTAGTGTCTGCATTTTTCATTGAGAAAAACGAGATACAGTATATAAAGGAATTTGCAAAAACGCATTCAGTCAGCAGATAGTGAAAGACTGGTTTGTTCCTAAGTAGCCTAGGTCCACCTGACACTTCATGTAACTATGCTGTGCTGCCTCTTACTAGAAGTTCCTTAGCGGAAAGTTTTTTAGAGTTATCATTTGAGAAACCCAGAAGAAAGTATCTCTTGCCACTCTGTTTTATTCAGTGCAGATTATGCTCAGAGACTGAAATTGTCTTCATCAATAATTTATTTAACACAGGTTGACTGTGAGAATTATAATTTATAGTGGTAATATTTCACAAGCCAGTAGTATGCAGGATGGTATCTGGTCATAAGTCTTCCAAGAGCTAGTGTACTCCAAACCAGGGATGGATTAATTACACTGTTGTTCCAGGCAAGGGGAGATAAAAGGAATCAAGTCCAGTGTCTTCAGAAAGCTATTTAGATCAACGAAGGGTAGCCCTGCTCAGACCCAACACTTGAGTTAATCTTCACGAATTCTTGGTATTTAAAGTTTATATGTCCATTACATCTTTGCTGCTCTTCCATGTGTTTTTATTAGTAAGTTCCCAGGTAGGTCCCCAGCGGTGCCCTTCATTGTCCAACAGCTGAGCTACAAAGTGCTTGTGGACAACAGTAGATGTTGATGACAACGTCCTGGCACAGCTTTCTTGAGGTAAAGAAATTCACCCTTAGATTGAAACAACTTCACTCAAGTCATAAACAGGTAGATTTGAAATCATTGCAAACCAGTTCACAACATATTCTTAGAACCTACTTCTGCTATTTCCATTTAAAATATCATGGGGTATAGATCTGCATTATTTCACAGAAATTTTTTTTTTTTTTTTCACAGAAATTTTTTGCAGTGATTCAAATCTGCCCTCTCAAATTGGTTGGTATTGAACACTTAAAATGTAATTAGTATGGGGCGCCTGGGTGGCTCAGTGGGTTAAAGCCTCTGCTTTCGGCTCAGTTCGTGATCCCAGGGTCCTGGGATCGAGCCCCACATGGGGCTCTCTGCTCAGCGGGGAGCCTGCTTCCCCCTCTCTCCCTGCCTGCCTCTCTGCCTACTTGTGATCTCTGTCTGTCAAATAAATAATAAACAAAATCTTTAAAAAAAAATTTTAAAAATGTAATTAGTACATAAGAAATTAAACTTAAGCTAATTTTTAAAATTTAATTTTAATTCAAACTTAACAGCCACATTTTGCCAGTGGCTACTGATTTGGAGAGTAGTAGTTTATAAACTTTATGGTTATCCATGAGGTGACTTATAGCATACAGATTAATCCAAGAAGCTACTCATAACATAAACCATGTCTGAGCTAATTTGCCTTAAAATTCATGCTCCTAATCCTATTGACAGATTCGGGGCTTGTTTCAGAGGTCCCTTCCTGTTTGCCGCTCTGGTCTTTCCTTAATTCCCTTCTCTCCAGTCCTGAGGATGATGGCACTAATATATTGAAGAAGGTGACATTCAGGGATAGGAGCTGTGGACTAAAGACAGAGATGGGTCAAGGAAAGGGGCACTTTAGATGAACTCTCCCAAAGTGAGGATTAGGGAATGTAAGTGCCAGATTCTTCTAGCAGTGTAATTGTGCAGATGGATCTTTTCTTCCATCTTTTCACTGATGCTTTTTCATCCACTTTCCTTTTCAGTGCTTGTGGATAGTGCTTCAGACTAGGTTTTCTATAGAACAGACTCAGTCTAATTAACTTGAGCCTATTTTCCTTTAACTGGAGTTAACACATCTTTTTGAAATGTCTTCATGCAGTTGCTATTAGGGAAAAGGAAAGTAATTGAAAAAAGTGCTTCCTTTTATACCACTTTTTTTTTTTTTTTAATTTTCCAGATAAAAAGAACCAACTTTGGTCATATATCCTAATTATTACTTTTGGGATATATACAACCTGAAGAAATTTTTTCTTTATATTTCATGGGAAAACCAGCTTTGAGATTTAGCAGAGGTTAAGGCAGAGGGCATTTGAGGATGATTGGAAAAATACATATAACACACTTGGAAATGATGCCAGTGATAACAGCAGTGGATAAGAAGGAAGAAAAGAGGTAAGATAAGTACTGTCTTGACCTTAACAACCTGCTTTCTCATGGTTTAATGTCAGAAGTAGGCATTTGTTTGGCGGAGAAGGGGCTGGATTTTAAGGCCACAGACATTATGAGGAAAGAAGCAACCAGGATTATGATACAATGAATTAGAGGCGTTTCAGTGATCATCTGCCATCTTGACATGGTTCTAATGTGGGTTTTTAAATTTTAGTATACTTGGAGGTTCCTCAAGAAGTTAAAAATATGACTACCCTACAACCCAGCAATTGCACTACTGGGTATTTACCCCAAAGATACAGATGTCATGAAAAGAAGGGGCACATGCACCTCGGTGTTCATAGCAGGGGTGTCCACAGTAGCCAAGCTGTGGTAGGAGCTGAGAGGTTCATTGACAGATGAATGGATAAAGAAGATGTAGTTCATATATACGATGGAATATTACTCAGCCATCAGAAAGGATAAACTGGAACTGGAACTGGAGAGTATTTTGCTAAGTGAAATAAGTCAACCAGTGAAAGACAATTACATGGTTTCACTCATATGTGGAATAGAAGGAATAGTGCAGAGGATCATAAGGAAAGGGAGGGAATACTGAATGAGAAGAAATCGGAGAGGAAGACAAACCACAAGAGACTCTTGATTCCAGGGAAGCAAACTGAGGGTTGCGGAAAGGGAGGTGGGTGGGGGGATGGGGTAACTGGATGATGGGCCTCAAGGAGGGCGCATAATGTGATGAGCACTGGGTGTTACATGCAACTGACGAATCATTGAACTCTGCCTTTGAAACTAATACTACATTATATGTTAATTAATTGCATTTAAACTAAAAATGTAGTATAATTAACATACAGTGTCATATTAGTTTCAGGTATGCAATCTAGTGATTCAGCACTTCCACACATCACCCCGTGCTCCTCATGACAAGGGCACTCCTTAATCCCCATCACTTGTTTCGCCCATCCTCTCCCCAGCCTGCCCTCTGGTAACCATCAGTTTGTTCTCTATGATAAAGAGTCTATTTCTTGGTTTTTCTATTTCTCTCTTTTTTCCTTTGATCATTTGTTTTTTTCTTAAATTCCACATATGACTGAAATCACATGGTATTTGTCTTTCTGTGACTGACTTATTTCACTTAGCATAATACCCTCTAGTTCCATTCCTAACTCAGAGATCTTTAAACATATTGTAAATACCAAAATATGTATACAGAGGTAGGTAGAATATTAAAACTTTGATAGAACAATAGACAACATGATCAAATCTGTCAAGGATCCAGAATTAGAAATGTGGAAATCTACCCAGTTTAAAAGAAAAAAGAACAAGGATTGGCCTGGAAGTCTGTGTTTGTGATATTTCTCTTTCTCTACATGCCTTCAACTGCTTAAACTTAGAAATTTATTTTGATGTCATTACTATACCAGATGCAACACTCTCACAGGAGAAAGTATTCGGTACGTTCTTGTTCATAAAGATCCTCCTACTAATAAGACTTGGATGCTATAGGTGAAAATTAACAGAATTGGGCTTGAATTTTGTCTGAATACAAGGACATTTTCAGCTGGTTAAGTTGCACTGTTTTTGTGTAAACAAAGCACCTTTGAAATTGCAAAGTGTTCTGCATACTATTCCAGTGCTGTCTGAGGAGAGATTTAATATGCTCTGTTCTCATTTATGTTGCTTTCCTAAATTTAGTTTCAGAAACTTCTGAAACTTAAGAAATACAGAATTAAAGAAATGAGAATTAAAAGCAGGAATTTAATGTACAGTAATATAAAAATTGTATATCAGGAAAAGCACCAGAATTTTGGGAGCCTAAAATTCCTCATTTCTGTATTTTTAATGTTCTCCTTTTTTTTCTTGGTTTGTCAGGCTTTTTTTTTATCTCAGTATGATTTTCTATTTTAGAAGTAAAAATCACATACTGAACAAAATCTCTGTGCGAGTTATTGAAATTATCAATTTTAATATTGCTACTAATCAGTATTAGTTGTTTCAGTTGTTGAAACAATTGGATTGTTTAATGATCAAGGTTTACACACTTGTGCAGATTATGCATTTGCTGGCTTTTTATTGTATTTTTAAAATGGAATGGAAACATATTCTTGGAAGCTTGGTATGTGTAACTTTCTTAGCATTCCTGTACTCTAGCCCTATTCAAAGGAATAATGAAGTGGAATAATGACTTAATCAATTGGGAAAACAAATCTACTTTACATAAGAATAGAATAGGATAAGTGGCCCAGTATAGCGGAATATCGTTAAGAGTGGGTTGTTGGCTATATTGAAAACTTTAACTTGTTGGAAATGACCTCAATAGGGAAAAGGTCTGATTATTGATAAAGGGAAAATGCAATTAAAAAAAATAAACCTAAGAGGGAAAAATCTTGAACTCTCTTAAAAATAAATACATAATGAACCAAATTTCATATAATTTGTTAGAACTCATGAACTGTTATTTATTTTTGTTATTGGATATTTATGTGATGGTGGTTTATGGTATCCTTTCAGTCTGATTTGCATCTCCAGCTATTTGATTTCAGTCTTAGTGTATCTTAAAATATGTTCACGTTTTTATCAACCTCTCTTGCATGCTAATTCTGCAATTTTCTTATTTCTGGACTTGTTTATATTAATGCATTTTTTTTCTTGGTTATGGATCTTTTTGTCTTTTTTAAATTGCTTTGTTGCTTGCCTAATAATTTTTTACTCTTCACCAAATATTGACACTTTGTATTGCTGATTGGCAAATTTCACTTAATTCCTGTAAATATGGTTGAAAATTTCTCTGGGATGCCAGTAAGTTATTTGGACTTAGATCTTTTTGAGTCTTGCTTTTAAAATCTTTAGGGTATTTCAGAGCAACTTCAAATCTAGGGAAAATTTGTTCCCACCATTGAGACAAAACCCTTCTGAGGAAACTGTTAGTAAGACTTTATGTGCTGGCTAGTCAGAGCACAAGTGATTCTTGGCCATATTTATCTCAGAGGTTTTCTCCTAACTTGTTTTTAGATGTTCTTTCCTGGTCATGTAGTTCTACCATAATCGTGCCCAAGTTAGTATTCAATAAAATACGAAAGGGACCTTTTGAATATCTTTTGTGCCTTTTCAGTCTCTCTCTCTCTCTCATTGTAGCTCTCCCCTCTAAAGTGTCTGATGTGCAAATTCTAGCTGCTTGGGCCACCCCAACCCTGAAATCTGCCCCTTCTACTCAGCGAGGTTCTTCACTGAAGCCTGGTTACTTTTTGCAGGCAGGAAACTGGTAGGGTCATAAAATAACCTTCCTTAATTTTATTTAGCAATAGCTAACTCACAGTGCTCTATATCCCCTTTTCTGAAAACTATTGTTTCATCTTTTTTTTTTTTTAGCTTTTTTTGGCAAAGATTTAATATAGTACCTATTCCTGCATCATATCCAAATGTGAAAGTCTTAGATTAATAACTTTACAAGTTTAATCTAAGTAATGGCTCAATATAGGCAAACTGACCTCTGCAGATACCAATTACACATCTATTTTTTGTGACAAAAAAATGAAAGCAATGTGAAGGTTAATTTTTAGAGTGTAAGATATCAAATTACAGAACTTTACATATCATAAGCCCTTATGTATTTGTGTATTCCTTGTACATATCCAAATATAGAAAGTTTCACTATATTTAGATAATATCTTTAATGTCTCTTCTAACCGACAATCCTCATGTTTATGATTGTATTCTTGTCTCCTGGTATAGCTCTTGCACAATGATATGCAAAAAGTAAATAAATAAATACATTATAAATAGTAAAGGCAAAAAACACACCCATAACAAAGTCAAAAAATGACAAATGGTGAAAATATATCTCCAGTATACCTCACACAGGTCAATGTATCTAATTTATAAGGAGTTTCTTAAAATTTAGAATATATAGACCAAAAAGATATAGTAAATGAATAAAATATGAACATATAGTCACAGAAAAATAAATACCAAAGGTCCTTTAAAATGTAAGACTTAATTTTACGTATAGCAGGAGAAAGTAAAAAATGAAAGTATGATTTCTCATTTGTCAGGGTGGCAAAATATCTTGTTAGACAATATATTTAAATGCGTCACTGATGAAAATGGCAAAATGCCATAACTCCTGTGGAGAGGAACTTGGTGACATTTAGAAAAATTACATATGCAACTATATTTTAGTACAGCAATCCCCCTTCTAAACATTTATTTAAAGATACATTTGTAAAATGGCTTATGAACAGAGTTGTTTGCTCCAGTGTTACCCATAATAGCAATGTTGGAAACAATCAAAATGTCCATCCCTAAAGGCCTGGGTGAAAATAAATGAGAAAAAAATTATACAGTCACAAAATTGAGTAATAGGGTATTATAAAACCATATGTGCAAGATCTTTATGCTACCATATAGAGTGAAAAAAAGCAAGACACATAAAGGATATGTTACGTTGTATTTTTTTTTTAAGATTTTGTTTATTTATTTGACACAGAGAAAGAGTTCACAAGTAGGCAGATAGTCAAGCAGAGAGAGAGGGGAAAGCAGGCTCCCTGCTGAGCAGAGAGACCGATGTGGGGCTCGATCCTAGGACCCTGAGACCATAACCTGAGCCGAAGGCAGGGGCTTAACCCCCTGTGCCACCCAGGTGCCCTGTTACATTATATTTTTAAAAAGAAAGTAGAAAAAGTGAACACACACACACACACACACCATGGTTATTTTCACAAAAACACTAATGAATATCAAGTAGAAAGTACTAAAAATAGTTATTATTTATGGGGGGGCAGAGTGGAAGGAACAGAGGTGAAAAGAATTCCTGTGAATATATGTATAATATATTTTTTATATTTGAATCATACAAATATTTTATATAATCAAAAAGCAAAAATCATAAAGGAAAATATTTTAACTATAATGAATTGGAACAAATATAGCTAATTGTATATAATTTTGGTGATACAACCTCACAGAGGAAAAGAATCAGTCTAATTATTTATACATTCTAAAAACATATCCAAACAATAAATCATAGAACACTACATCAGAAACTAATGATGTACTGTATGGTGATATAACATAATAAAATAAAAAAATAAAAGCATATCCAAGGACAAAAATAAATGCAAAATCTTAAACTTCATTCTTTTATGTTACTGTTACCTTGTACATACTTGATGTATAATTGTGGGTAGTATACGTTAAAGAAAATAGATGTTAATTTTGTATAGGAAATGCCTTTTCAGCGTAAAGGATAAAACGGTATAAATCTTATATTTGAATTGACTAAACAATGCAAGTTGTTTTTATATTTTTATTTTGAGTGCATGCTCTAACAGTGTCCACTGAAAAGGCAATAGGAACCAGTAGCAATAAATATTTCTCATAGCCAGATTTTGTTCATTAAATGCCTTTCAACAATAGAAATAATGAGGATCCTCAGAGGAAAAACCCCTTTTAGGTGCTGGGCAGGAAATGCATGGATAAGTTTAGGAAATATTGAATATAAAGAATAAAAGCTGCAAAAGGATTATGGAGTCCATTCAAAAGGCTCCCGAGCCAGTGGAAATCATTTGTGATTTGAAAAGAATGGTTACTAACATATATTGAAAACACCAAGTATATAAAAATCCCAGAGTTTACAGGTAGATAGAAATAGAAATATATAATCAGAGAGGAAATAAAGCAGTGCTTATTAGAGAACGCTGGAATAGTGAGTCCATTAATTATGATGAAAATTGATAGTCATATGTGAAAAATTAAGAATTCTTTTCTCTGTACTTCCTATATGGACTAAATTTCAGGGTTATTAAAACCCCACTAGATGGGAGGGAGTTTTAAAATACGGCATAATTTCAAACAATAAATGCGGAATGATTAAAAGAATTAGAAATCACGATTTTGCCGTTCCTAATAAGATAACTGATTTAGGCTGTGTTGTGATTTATAAGTACTTATTGTTGCAAATGACGAACCACTAAGGTCAAGAACCTTATGCACATTTACAAACAAGTCGCTAGCAGTAATTTACAATGAGGTAATCTCATTACACAGGAGTAAAGAAAGGAAGCAGGAAGAGTTAATTGTACTCCATCCCAGATGGCTTTAATATTTTTGAATCTAAAATTAAATTCCTTTTGCTTGTGAAAAGTTCTTTGCTCAGCTAGGAGGCTGCTATGAAACATTAAACACTGTCAATTCTTACTGTGATACTGCATTAATACTGCATAACATCAATATTTTATATTAAGAATGTTAATTATCCCTGAGATTCTGGAATGCCTAACTGTGCTAAAGTACTAGTACACTAATTTTATTTTTAATTCATTTTTTCTTTTCTATTGGCTGTTGTCCCTGGATCTGATTCTTCTTCCTGCAGTGAGAAATGAGTTAAATCAGCTCTCACTGTCAACCGGAACAGCCTTGGAGCTGAGTTAATTCATCACCTACTGACAAAAGGTTAAAAATATTGAATATCAATATCCAGAATGTTTTCCAACTCACAGCAATTGTTTGGCAGGGCTGATGTCTGAGCCCTGGGGATAGAGTGCAAGGTTTTGGCATTTTCTGTGTCCAAGAAGTTACTTTCCTACTGTGTTGTATATTTGAGTACAGTGTAAGTTTTCACTGTGACTTTTCTTTTAACATAGTTGACTTAAACATACAAATTTTGAAGCCAAAACTAATACAGGAATATATACATCTACTTTCACAATAAAGCCAAACTTTCACAACTGACTTGGAGAATTATCAGCTGGATTTATAATGTATAGGCTCCTGCTTATTCACGCTTATCGGATTGCACATTCAGACTCTAGTCACCTGCATAAACTGAACAATGGTATCATTATTTTTTAAATTAATTTAACTCATTTAACATGTGCAAAGAACTCTATTAGGTTCTAACTAATGCATAGAATTCTAAACTCGGGATAAATATAGAGAAACAGTGTACAGACACAGCTACACAGACACACATATACTACGCAAATACATTAGAGAGAAAATATATAAAAAATATGCTAACTTAGAAAATATGGTAATTTATTTTTGAGCAGTGGCTATGTCCCTTGGAAGTGACTTCATTGAGATTTGAAAATTTAGATAAAGTAATAAACTGGGTTTAAAAATAGGTAAAACTGTGGTTAGTGGAGATGTTGGCCATCTTGTGCATTTACTGCATCCTTATCCAGCAAATACAGTGTGAAAAAATGTGTATGAGAAAATGGATAAAAATAATATAGTTCAATTTGACTTTTTAAAATATAGTCAGGGGCGCCTGGGTGGCTCAGTGGGTTAAGCCGCTGCCTTCAGCTCAGGTCATGATCTCAGGGTCCTGGGATCGAGTCCCTCATCGGGCTCTCTGCTCAGCAGGGAGCCTGCTTCCCTCTCTCTCTCTCTCTGCCTGCCTCTCCATCTACTTGTGATTTCTCTCTGTCAAATGAATAAATAAAAAATCTTTAAAAGAAATTAAAAAAAATATATAGTCAGCATGAATGGGGAGGCAACAAGTTCCTTGATCACAAAACTGTTGATGATAACAACAGCAACAATGGTCATTAATTTTGCAGAAAGTGAGAAACATAGTTACTTGGGGACGGTTTAAACCAGGGACCCAGTTCCAGGGACCCTTAAGAATAGGAATCTTCCACTCAGTGATGTCTAGACTGTATATAAGTAAGGCAATTTTATAAGTAAGTAGTGATTATAGTATTCTGGTGAGGAATAATGAGGTTCAGATCTAGGGTTGCGTCATGGTAAATTGACAACAGAAAACAGATATAATACTGCCATGGAGACAAAATCCATCTGATGGATCTTGGGCTGTAGAACAAATGGAATGAGATACAATTCTGAAGTTTCAGGCTTAATGACTGCTACCCTATAAATGATGCGGTGGTGGTACCTGAAATGTGTGAGATGGAAAAATATATGAGAATATATGGATATTTATCTGTGAGCGTTTTTAAAGACATAAATATATACACACACACACACAGAGAAAGAGAGAACACAAGTGGGAGGAGGGGCAGAGAGGGAGAGAGAATCTTAGGCAGACTCCACTCAGAGCCTGATGTGGGGCTCCATCTCACAAGCCAAGACAATGACTGGAGGCAAAACCAAGTTGAATGGCCAACTGATTGAGCCACTCAGATGTGTTTATATAGATGTGAGCGCTCGCACTCACACACAACTGGAGTTATCAACATAGAAGAACCAATAAAAGGATTACAGATTATATGTACTTGTTGAAAATTGATAATCTTAATCAAAATAGAAGTGAATTATAATATATATTATATGTTCTTTTCCTCGAGAGTTTGTAAAAATTTGGATAGAAAATATTTTACTTACTTACATTATTTTCTCTGGTATACAAACATCAACCATATTTGCTTTATTACATGGTTGGAAAAGCTCCTGTTGATTCTGTGTCTGGAAGATTTCTAATACCAGAGGGTTTTATAACAGGAGAACTTCTAGTGAGCTCCAGTTATCAGTTCCTTAAGACAAAACAAAACTGAGTTTGGTATTTTGAATTTATCTAGTATCCTGCAAATTGTCTTTGGCATTTTATAGGATACAAAATGATATATCTGTAGGGCTTTAAAGCTGTTTAGGGCTTTAATCTGTGTAAAGCCAAAGTAAACACAGGTATACAAGTGAGGTCAAAGATTGAGGTTCTTTCAAAAATTTTGCTGTTGCAATATGCTTTGTGGTATCATGCTTCCTTGTACACACATCAGTGTTTCTGTCATATTCTGTGAGTATAATTCATAGGTCATGCATTATCAACTTTATTTAAAATGCTAAATGACTCCTAAAGTTGTCAGATGGGGATATGACAAATAACTGCTACTTACTGTTCGCTGTTTTTCCCACCTACTCTTCTATTGCTGTTCAGAGAATGCACAGCAGTAGTGACTCCTAGACGTCTGTGTAGGATATCAGATTTAGTTTCAAAAACACAGCTGTTCAACAGTGCAAAAAATTAAAATGCCATACTTCTGTTTGTTCATTTATTTCTTTTTCTCGAATCTGTGAGTTTATCTCAGCGGTCTCTGACAATTCTTCTAATGAAGAAAGAGAAATTGTGACAAATGAAGAAAAGTAATGCAGAAAATGAAACCTCTGCTAGCAGTGTTACACCGTGGCAAAACAAATGTCAGACCTGTCAATATTTGAGAATTCGATAATATTCTGCCCACCAGGGTAAGGGAATGAAGAAAAAGTTGCTTCTGAGAATGACACTACAAATACAACATCTAATTGATCATAACAGAGACACAAAAGGATCTCGTTCAGACTTCTAAGCTAGTGACCTTTGATAGTATTTTTAGTAAATGTATATATAATACATCTAAAGAAATAACTTACCAGTAATTACCATTATTATTACCACTGAAGCATAGGAGGTCTAGATTCTTTTGTGTTGTATAGAAGCCCTGTCAAGGAAAGAAAAGTCTTCGAACTTTGTTGTCCAAAACAGTAGCAACTAACCACACATGGCAATAACAGTTAATTAAAATTAAATTTTAAAAAATTCAGTTATATTGGTCACGTTCCAATACCTCAGCAGCCCAAAGCAACTAGTGGTTATAGTACTGGACAGTATGGAGAACATTTTTCTTGTTACAGAGAATTCTCTTGGATAATGCTTATTTAGAATATAGATTTCAAGTATTTAGTTATCATTATGGAAATGGTGTACTAATTTGTAGGTCACTAACTTGCTGTATTCTAATCACATTTCTAGAATTATTCTCACTGTGGGGTAAAAAAGATCTCCTAGTATGCTGCCATTTCGTTCTTCAGCCTCTTGACTGCTCTTGCTTTAAACCGCCACTAAACTGTTCTCTCACATGGTTATTTACCTCCCCCTTAAGTTTTGTCTGTTACGATAAAGTCAGCTGTCCAGATGCACTCAATTATGCTAAGCCTTATTAAAATATTTTGTGTTGAAAATAGATAGATTGGGGCGCCTGGGTGGCTCAGTGGGTTAAGCCACTGCCTTCGGCTCAGGTCATGATCTCAGGGTCCTGGGATCGAGTCCCACGTCGGGCTCTCTGCTCAGCAGGGAGCCTGCTTCCTCCTCTCTCTCTCTCTCTCTCTGCCTGCCTCTCTGCCTACTTGTGATCTCTCTCTGTCAAATAAATAAATAAAATCTTAAAAAAAAAAAAGAAAATAGATAGATTGAATATCTGATTTGGTGTTGCAAGTAACTTTACAGAGAAATATGTTGATCATCCCAATATGTGTCTTTCCCCTCAGGCGTCAGCTCTGTTGTGTCTTGCATGTTAATACATTTCCTCCCTGGCTTTACTCATCAATCTCGTGCTTTGTGACTGCTCAGTGCCCCCGAGTTACTGAGCCAACTTTTGCCATATGTAGTAAGCATTCAGGAGGGATTTTTTGGTTACAGCAGGTGATTGGGTGCCGGGTTATATATCAGTAGGCAGTTATAAAACATCAACCAGACATACAATATGCAGAAACACAGATCCAGGACTCCTGAGAGAGGCTCGGATCTTAACTCCAACCTTTTTTGTTTTCACAAATAACCAACCACATTTTCAAAACTAGGAATACTAGCAGAATTAGTTATTTGAATTCCTGAACTACAGAGACCTCAGTGCAGCACAATGGTAAAAACAAAAATCCCCATAAACTTTAGTGTCCGAGAAACAATTATACTCTTCCATTTATCCCTGGATGTCTCAAAACAACTTACCAAACCTCTCTGTACTTCTGCTTCATTATTTGTACAGTGAAAATTACAGTTTTCTACCTTATAGAACTGGCCTCAGAATTTTTTGAAGTAATATTATTAAAGTACTTCCAGGGGCGCCTGGGTGGCTCAGTCGTTAAGCATCTGCCTTCAGCCCAGGTCATGATCCCAGCATCCTGGGATCGAGCCCCACATCGGGCTCCATGCTTGGTGGGAAGCTTGCTTCTCCCTCTCTAACTTCCCCTGCTTGTGTTCCCTCTCTTGCTGTGTCACTCTCTGTCAAATAAATAAATAAAATCTTTAAAAATAAATAAATAAAGTACTTCCAGTATTACCAGGATCACAGTAAACATTCAATAAATAATGGTAGTTATTATTAGAGTATATTAAAACATTCATCATAAGCCATCATTATTAAAATGTACTTTATTTTAGAAGACCAAACAGGTGAATGTTGAAGTTCAGCAAAAAAAACAAAAAAACAAAACAAACTTTGAATAAATTAACAGTAAAATAATATGAGGAATTCACTACAGTTCTGGATTGATAATCAGAAAAAAATAACGCTCAATGCCTGTCTGGTTATGAAGTAGATGGAATACTTGAATGATAAAGATATTTTTTAAATCCCTAGTAAATGCAACAGCATTTATTTCATATCATGATGGAGTCATATGAATTAAAAAGAAACAACATTGTAAGATTTTTTTTCGCGGAAGATGGGTGAAGATGGGTGAAGACTTCATTCATTAATTCTTGTAGCCATTCATTCATTTATTCATTTATTTTAGACTATATATCTTTTAAAAGGTACAGAAGTAGCCAAAAGCTCAAATGGAATGGTTGAAATATTCATGAAAGAGTCTTTAAGTTGTTCCATTTTAATTTGGTAATTTTGTTTGCCTCACTTCTGGAATTGCCTCATTTATCCGTAAGGCCCTAGCCAATTTAATGGAGCTGTGGCTGTTTAGTCATTACAACTCAGTTACTTGCATATGCTGCTTTCTTCATAAGGAACACATGTCACCCAAGTTACTCACCTGGTTCGCTCATATTCACCCTTCTAACATCGATTAAGCATATTCCCCTCAGGACCCAAACTTGACCACCTCCTTTTCCTCAATTTAGGTAAAGTTTCTCTCCTTTGCTTTCCGTATGCGCATTCCTTCACAACATTACTTTGGATTAGTTCAGTTTTGTTAGATTTAAAGCTTCCCTTGTGTACTTTATTATTAATTATTGTGGTATGGTCACCTCATTGAGGTCAGTAGTTATATCTCGAGAATTACCCCCTCTGACTTACACCTGGTAGGCACATAAATATTTCTGAAAGACATTAGTAAGATAGGAAAGAACTAGAATCTCTAAGGCAAAATGACAGTATTTCTAAATCAAGTGACTATGAAGTACCAAAAGTATTAGATAATATGAATTTTTTATTACTTTATTATTTTACATAATTGACATGCTTTCTTGTACTTTATTCTCTAAAGTTTCATTGGTTTAAATTGAGAAAATTTTTCTAGATATTGTTGAGCTTGATAACTATCATATTTTATTATTAAAATGTCTATTGTTGAAATGTCTATGCTGCCCAGAGCAATCTATACTTTCAGTGCCATCCTGATCAAAATACCAGTGGCATTTTTCAAAGTGCTGGAACAAACAATCCTAAAATTTTTATGGAACCAGAAAAGACCCGAAATTGCTTAGGAATGTTGAAAAAGCAAAGCAAAGCTGAGGCATCACATTGCCTAACTTCAAGCTTTTTTTTTTTTTTTTTTTTTTTTTCTAATTACAAAGCTGTGATCACCAAGACAACATGGTACTGGCACAAAAACAGACATGGAAACCAATAGAATAGAGTAGAGAGCCCAGATATGGACCCTCAACTCTATGGTCAAATAATCTTTGACAAAGCAGAAAAAAATATACAGTGGAAAGAAGACAGTCTCTTCAATAAATGGTGCTGGGAAAATTGGACAACTATGTATAGAAGAATAAAACTCGACCATTCTCTTATATCATACACAAAGATAAATTCAAAGTGGATGAAAGACCTCACATGAGACAAGAATCCATCAGAATCCTAGAGGAGAACATAGGCAGTAATCTCTTTGATATCAGCCACAGCAACTTTTTTCAAGATATGTCTCCAAAGACAAAGGAAACAAAAGTGAAAATAAACTTTGGGGACTTCATCCAGATCAAAAGCTTCTGCATAGCAAAGGAAAGAGTCAACAAAACAAAGTGGCAACCTGTGGAATGGGAGAAGATACTCGCAAATGACACTACAGACAAAGGGTTGAGATCCAAGGTCTAAGAAGAACTCCTCAAACTCAACCCATTTTGTGAAAAAATGCACATAAGACATGAACAGACACTTCTCCAAAGGAGGCATACAAATGGCTAACAGACACATGAAAAAATGTTCATCATCATTAGGAATCAGGGAGGTTCAAATCAAAACCACATTGAGATACCATCTTACACCAGTTAGAGTGACAAAGATTAACAAGGCAGGAAATAACTAATGTTGGAGAGACCATGGAGAAAGGGGATCCCTCTTACACTGTTGGTGGGACTGCAAGTTGTGCAGCAATTTGGAAAACAGTGTGGAAATTCCTCAAAAAATTAAAAATAGAGCTTCCCTATGACCCTGCAATTGCATTATTGAGTATTTACCCCAAAGATACAGATGTAGTAAAAAGAAGGGCCATATGTATGGCAACATTCATAGCAACAATGTCCACAATAGCCAAACTGTGGAAGGAGGGGAGATGCCCTTCAGCAGATGAATTTATAAAGAAGATGTGGTCCATATATACAATGGAATATTATTCAGCCATCAGAAGGGATGAATACCCAACTTTTACATCAACATGGATGGGACTGGAGGAGATTATGCTGAGTGAAATAAGTCAAGCAGTGAAAGTCAATTACATGGTTTCACTTACTTGTGGAGCATAAGGAATAACATGGAGTAAATTAGGAGAAGGGAAGGAAAAGTAAAGGGGTGAGGAATCAGAGGGGGAGACGAACCATGAGAGACTGTGGACTCTGAGAAACAAACTGAGGATTTTAGAGGGGTGGAGGTTGGGGATGAGTGAGCATGGTTGTGGGTATTAAGGAGGGCATGTATTGCATGGAGCAATGGGTATTGTACATGAGCAATGAATCTTGGAACACTACATCAAAAACTAATGATGTACTATATGGTGACTAACATAACACAGTAAGAAAAAAAAATCCACCTATGAACCACAATATCCTACTTTTGTGGATGATAAGAGATTGGACTGGAATGCAGATGACAGAAATAAATGTAATATTAAACTGTAAAAGTCTGTGGATTAGGTGTTCCTGACTGAGTACAAATGGAAAACTGGATAGAGATTCATATATGATACATTAGAAGTCTATAAGATTGAACCCAAACAGACTGGCACTTGATGCTCTTTGTTAATATTTATAAGCTTAATGGAATAAAAATGACCACTTTAATAACAAATGGTGTTTGATTAATAAAGAGAACCACAAATGTGTCAGTCATAGTTAAGGTTATGGCTAAGACTAGGATACATATAACAATGATGGAGGTATGGGTTGTCACAGAAAAAGTAAAGGCATTTGCTAAGGAGCAGATGCCCCCCCGCCAAAAAAAAAATTAAATTGAGAAAATTTCTCTAGGTACTGTTGAGCTTGATAACTATCATATTTTATTCTCAGTTTTGACCACATGAATTTTAACTTTTGCTTTTGTTAAACCACTGTGCAGTGATGTGCCTGCTTCTAATTAGGAAAAAGATGCTTTTTATATAAATTATAAATTTGTCCATTAGGAGATATTTTCCAAATCCTTATAACATTTCAACATCCAACAAACTTTTAAGAAGCCACATTAATCATAAATGAGGAGTTAAAACATTTACGACTCTTGAGGAAAATACTGTCCACTTCTCCATAAGACCAAAGCTGGATGACAGATGGCAGTCAAAAGGCAAGAGAAGCCACTGTATCCTGTCATATGATACTTGGTATGACAGAAAGCACTTTATAGTTCTCTACTGCTGGGACTAAATAGACTAATAAAACAGGATCATCATTTAGTTGTTGTTTGTTTTTAGTAAAACCCTGTGTGTGAGTTGAAAAAAAACTTTATTGAATAAATTACATGCAAAAATCTATAGATATTTGGTGTACACAACTTGATGCATTTGTAGATAAATATACATCTCTTAAATCATCACCACAATCAATTCTGTAAATATATCCATCACCTCCAAAAATTTCTCCCCACATCCATCCATCCATTTATCTATCTATCATAAAAACACTTAACAGAAGTTCTACGCTCTTAGAAAATTTTAAACTATACATTACAGTGTTGTTAATTATAGTCTCTATGTGGTGCAGTAGATCTCTAGAACTTATTTTGCGTAACTGAAACTTTATGCCCTTTCACCAACAGCTCTCTGTTTCCCCCTCCCTCCAGTACTTGGTGACCACTATTCTGCTCTCTACTCCTTTAAGTTTGACTGTTTTAGGTTTCCAGTGTAAGTGAGATAATGCACTTGTTCTTCTGTGTCTGACTTAAATAATGTCCTCCAGGTTCACCCATATGATCACAAATGTCAGGATTTCCTTCTTCTTCTTCTTTTTTTCTTTCTTTAAAGATTTTATTTATTTAAGGGGTGCCTAGGTGGCTCAGTTGGTTAAGTGTCTGCCTTCAGCTCAGGTTGTGACCCCTGGGATCTTTAAAAAAAAAAAAAAAAGTTTGTATTTATTTAAGGGGGCAGGGAGAGAGAGGGAGAGAGAAAGAGAGCAGGAGGAGTGGCCGAGGGAGGGACAAACAGACTCCCCACTGAGGAGGGAACCTGATATGGGACTCGATCCCAGGACCCTGAGATCATGACGTGAGCTGAAGGCAGATTCTTATCCTTCTGAGGGACCCAGGTGCCCCAGGATTTCCTCCTTTTTACAGTATGAATAATATTGCATTGTATATAAATTATGCAGCCACTGTGGAAAACAGTATGGAGGTTCCTCAAAGAATTAAAAGTAGAACTGCCATATGAATCAGCAATCTGACTTGTGGGCATATATTCAGAGTACTGAAATTAAGATCTCTAAGCAGTATCTGCACTCCCATGTTCAGTTAAAAATTATTCACAGTTATCATTTGGTTTAGCTGGCAAACTTTCTAAAGTGACATTAGAATAAAATTTTAAGCATGGATGTAAAGCATATTATCAGCCGTTATAGGAAAAAAATTTTTTTTCTATCTTTAAAACATTTTTCTAGGAAAAAAAAACTTGTTCTTTGATACATTTTCTAAGAAAAAAAAAACCTATTTTCTATCCTCTTTAGTACATTTCTAAGGAATATCATTTATTCTCTTTGTGTTAATTATAAAGCAAACCTAGAAAAGAAGTAGAAATCCTGAATGACTTTTAAAGATTCCAATTCACTCCTCTGACCCAATTTTTATTACTACAGTATCCCTTCCAATGTCATAGTTATTCTCATTCCTTGATTTGTTATTTTATAATATGACAAAATAGCAATGGGACTACAGTGAGTGACTACAGGAGGACTCATAGACAAAGAGTCTCTTGAAAAGAAAGTTCTGTGTGTGTGTATATGTCCATGTGACTGATCAGTTCTCGGGCTGTAGTATGGCAGATTTGGCACAGACTTAATCATTTTTTAATATCCCTCCCCCATATATGACAGAATTATTTTTAGTAATAATATGTAGGGAAATAATATGTGTAACCAGAGAAAATGTAGGTAGAGAAAGTTTTCTTGTACTGATTTCTATGTATATATGCTGAAGGCAGTAAAAACTAAAAATAAATAGGTAAAATTTAGTAGTACTTTAAAAATAAGAAAAAATGAAAATGTTTATAGTAATACATGTTAATTATCCCAGTGTATTTTTTTTTAAATAAAAGGACAAATCTTAGGCCTATAATGGTAATAAATAATAAGATTTTTGTTTTTGAGTATTAACTTCTCCAAATATACCAATGATTGATATTTTGAATTGATCTTAACATTCAAGTGACTGTCCAGATTTGTCAGTCTATATGCATTCAGGATTGATTGGAGAGTTATTTTTGTTCATTTTAAACACAAAACCTTTTGGAAATTAAAATTAATAAAAGCAAGGCAACAGGTAACAAATAGGAACAGTCAGTAATGAAAGAATAAATTTCTCAAAGCTTCATAAAAATGTCATTTCACAATACATTTCAAAAATGGAAAAGTTTTTTTTTCCTTTGATATCATTTTGAGTGGCTTTCATATATATTCATGTTTGTATTAGTTTTCTGTAACAACCACAAACTCAGTGACTTTGAATAACACAAATTTATTACATTACAGATCTAGAGATTATAGCCCCAAATGGATCACACTGGGCTAAAATCAAAGTTCTGGCAAGGCTGTTCTGTCTGGAGACTATGAGAGATTCAGTTCTTGGCTTCTAAAGGGTCCCTACATTCTTCTAGTAGTGGTCCCCTTCCTTTACCTCAGAGTCAGTAATGCTACTTCCTTCTGATAAATCACTTCTTCCTTTGATCTCAGCAAGGAAATGTTCTTTTTCTTTGAAGGATACATGTGATTCCACCCACTCAAATAATCTAGGCTAATCTTCCATCTTAACTTGTCTTAAGGTCTTTAACTTAATCATATCAATGAAGTCCTTTTGTCATGTAAAATAACCTTTTCACAGATTTCAAAATAGGGTGTGGACATCTGTAGGAACCATTACTCTGCTCACCAAAACGTTTTAAAAAGTAATAATAAATGGCTACATTGAATGGAAGTACTGAAGTAATTTAAGCTCTGTTTCTTGGTCTTTGAGTTTGTGTGCAATAATTATTTATTTCAAAGCAATACCAAAACATATGAGCAATACCAAAACATATCCTGGCCAAAAGATAGAACCGATTTCTACAGATCTAGGCAAACTCAAGCAAGATTTTACTCTACTTATAAGACATACACTGCATAGTTCTGTACAAGTCCCTCTACAAAGAGGTGGCAATATTAAGGAAGGCCAAAAACTCTTGTAAACTTTATGGGGAGCAAGTACATGGTTTAGCCAGAGGGCTTAAAGGTAAGTACAATTTTGAAGTGCAGTTTTTAATTTTGATTTTTTTTTATTCCTCTTTGAGGGGTGCTGTTCTTGCTGGGTTTTATTCCTTGTTTCTGTGTTTAGTCGTTTGCCCATGCTAGATTGTGAAATAGGTTTCTCCTGCAGCATCGGGAAGCTGATGTTTCTTTCTTTAGTTTTTTGTTTGTGTTTTGTTGATAATATTTTTAAGCCTGACCTCTTAGGGTTTATTCCTGTATTTTTATAGCTTTGTGGTCAGCCAGTGATTGGACAGTGTTGTTCTCAAACACTTGGAACTAGTAAGTCGTGCATTATCTCATGAGTCTTGGATTGCTAGGAAGGTGCATTCAGGGTTTTCATGGCTGCCCTAACGTGCACTTTTCATGGAACTCTTTCGGCCTCCTCGGTGAGCAGAAGCAGCCCTAGAGTTGGCCAGGAGTCTTGGGTTAATTTGAGGCCTCTCTGTTCTCCCCTATGCAGGTGTATAACCTCAGCCAGGTATGTATTTGTGCTACCCAAGACAGAAACCTCAAGTGGACATGGTGACCTTCCCCACTCATCCACCTCTCAGATGGTCACTTCCAGGGGTAATAAGGCTGTGTCATCCAGTGTTGGAAAGTGAATGAGCTTTCCTAGACCCTGGCAGAGGAAACTAATCCTCAAGGATGGACTGCCCCCCCCCACCTCCCTGCACTCCAGTGTAGGTCCTTTCAATGGTTAATGCCTACTAATGGGGCATGGAGGGCGGGAGGGATTGATGAGAGCGAACATACAGGAAAAAGACTACAGATTCCCTATGTTCTTACCCAAATTCGGCATTTTTCAATGCTTTTTGAATTTTTAAAAGTGCTTCTGTGATTATTACATGCCTGTGAGCCATTTCCAGAACACTAGAATGTTTTTGTCAGTTTTATACAGCTTTTTAATTGCTTTTTGCAGAAAAGATTTTATGATTGGCTGACTTGATTATAGTCACTATAACCTTCTTCCTGAAATATATTAAATACACTTTTGCCTGGGTCTTAGTAAGTACTCTTCCCTCTGCCTGGATGCTCACCTCATACAGACACTTGGCGTACTCCTTCAACTGATTCAAGTTTCATCTTCAGTTTCATTCCTACTTGGGAAGGGATCCCACCTATACAATTAGTTTCTGTTCTGTATCGCCCTCCTCGTATTTTGCTTTATCCCATCACCATTTCTTAAACTGCATACTTATGTATGTATGCATGTATGTATCACCCAACATGATAGCCAACTTTGTTTCATTCATTGCTAAATTTTCAAAGCATATAAATAATATCTGGGACAGAAGAGGTGGTCAGTAGGTATTGAATGAATGGATGAGTTAATGATTGAGTGAACAGAGTAAAAAAGTAAATGATAAAGCACAATTTGCCAGAGGAGTTTTTCTTTTTTGGGGGAATTAGTACTGAAGAATACTAAAAGGGAAAAATTGTGGTCTATAAGACTGAGTCACTATTGTGTTTTTCCATTCCTAGGAGTGTTTCAGGACTCTAGAACTAGTCCCTGAAGAATCTTTTCTCTTTTTTTTCTATGACTTAAAATGGATTGAGGGGATTTCTACAAGGAATTTCTATTTCTTAAATGTGGCTAAGGGTCCCAAAGTCAGAGTCACTTCATTGGACTAGCATTAAAAAAAAGAAAATCATTTTTTATACTCAAAGAACTATACAGTACACAGTTGCTCTGCTAGTTTAAAAGTACTACAGGATATATATATATACATATATGTAAGACAAAGTTGTTACCTGCTTCAGCTACTGAAAACCAAGTGATGGTGTTACATACTAATAATTGTCTGAGGTGTTATTGAATAGGGAAAAATCAAGGAAACAAGAGTAGTGGCCAGGCAGGAAACAGAAGGCCAAACAATTGAAAAATTGAATGAAACAAATAGTGCAGATGCTGTATCAAATATATCAGATATTAGGGATTGGAAGCAAAGAGGAGGCAAAACTAGTAAGGGTGTTCTAAGTCTTCAAAAAATTGGTGCAGATGAAATGTGTCTTCTCTTTCCTATGTGTTTACCATGGCTTGAAGTAAATTCTTGCCAGTACAATAAATTGAATACTGAGTAACAAAATGATGGGTAGTTAGTCAGTGAACAATTCAGGGGGCACAAGAGTAGGGATTGTAAGGGCCTATTTACCCAGAGCAGCTCTATCTCGGTTGAACAGCCATTTTGCTGTTTATGCAGTAAAACTTAAACTGACCCTGCCGCCCCCCGGCTCCCAGAGGACTTACTTAAAAGCAAGTCTGGGAAACTAGTAAAATGTGGTGGACCAGTCCAAGGTAACAAAGCCCAAAAACAAGGGTGGGACAGGCCAGGTGGAGATATCCAATTAGTGGACCATGCATACTGTCTCCCTAGTTACCAAGGAGTGTGGGCCCTGCCTTTTGGGCACCAATTCTGACCAAGGTGATAGATAAGTTCAAATATCTACCATAGGGTAAATTGTAATTCAGTTGGCCACGTGTGTGTGACCTAGCATGACTGTGCAACTTGCTCTGTGTGTACAATTTCATTGGCCACCTGTGTGTGGCTAGGCCCAACCACATGGCCTTTGCCCATTAAAAGTTAGTCTGTAAGGCAGGGTCACCCTGTCTGTAAGAGGCAGCCCTGACCCGTGGGTTTGATTTTCTGTGCTGGCACAAAATAAAAAGCTTTGCTTGACCTTTGCTTTGTATCAGTCTCACTCCTTTGATCACGGATCTATCAGGGATAAAATTGTTAATTTAAATTTTTCAATAATAATGAGTTGATACTAATAGTATTTCACATTGTCAAGACACATTTAGTTTTAAATTATTTCTCTGAATTAGAAAAAGATTTTGTTTGTGTAATCTGAAACAGGATGTTTCTATTGTTAGCAACTAAGTGGCCCTGTTAGGATTTTCCAGGCTACTTTGTGGACTTTTTTGTCCCTGCAAGGTGTTCCTGAATTTACTGAATCAGCTTGAAGCCATAGAACCTTTTTTTTTTTTTTTTTCCAGATGACAGAAAAAAGTATTTCAAACACAGGTAGCATATTTTAAAGAAGTTCCAATGCATCTAGTTTTGCAGTTTGTTGCTGCCTTGGAAAGCAGTAAGTTAGAGGAATATGTAACAATTCCATTCAGTTACCTCAGATATGATGTGGGCCATTTTAGGAAAAAAATTGCCCAAAATATACTCTTAAAAATGTATCCAAATGCGGGCGCCTGGGTGGCTCAGTTGGTTGAGCAGCTGCCTTTGGCTCAGGTCATGATTCTGGACTTCTAGGATCGAGTCCTGCATCGGGCTCCCAGCTCCTTGGGGAGTCTGCTTCTCCCTCTGACCTTCTCCTCTCTCATGTTCTCTCTCACTCATTCTCTCTCAAATAAATAAATAAAATCTTTAAAAAAAAAATGTATCCAAATGCAAAGAGAAAAATGTAATTGGTTATTTGATGTTATATTCTAATAATATGAGAAATCCAGTTATTTAGAAATATTAGTTTTATTGTACAATGTAGATAAAATCTCTACACATTTTCAACCTATAGGGGAATATTTTGCATGTTTAATTAAAATACTATGTCGGCATAGACACTTGTTTACCACACTAGTGGTTATTTACCTTTGAAAATTATATAGAGGGCCTACTTTCCTCCTGAGTGGAATATAAAGCAAGGATAGGAAGTATCCCTTGCTAAGAAATTTATGGATCTTTAGAAAGGTAAGTTATTTATAGAGCACTGTACCACGTACTGCAACCTTACATATTTCATAGCTTAGTCACTCAAGCCACAATCCAGGTAAAAGATATAATTCTATGACTCCCTGTGCACTATTTTTGTGCATTTCATCTTAGCAATTGCAGCACTCTAAACCTGCTAACCACAAAGCAAAACATTTGCTTGTATATTTTCTCTTTTGCTTTCACATGAAATAACACCATTTCAAGTTTATTGGGATCCAGGGATTAGGAACATTATGCTAATGTCTCATTTAACCAATATAACATTTCAGAATTCTGTCCTCAATTCCCCTAAACATTTATCATAAAACAATGCATTTTCAGATCCTGTTTTTCATATGAGAGCGCATTCTGCCTATAAATGAATTTGCATTTTACTGAAACATTCTAATTACTTCAACTGTGTGTGTGTCTGCACATGCACGCGTGTGTATCATGGGATTACTTTGATCTAGATTTTGAATTGGTTTAAAAATCAATTTTGTTGTCAAACAAAAATGTAAAACACAACAATTAATGTTACTCTTAATGTACTAGGTTGGTAGGGGCTTTGTGTTTCTTCCAATCAAGTTTCTCTTGATAATTTTTGCATTTATTAAATAAGGCTGAAACTAAGCAGATATTAATTGCTGTCATCAGCGGCTTGTCAGGTTTATGCAAATGAAGAATAAGAATCCTAACAAGCCTATTTAAAAAGGTTTTGTTTTTTTTTTTAATCCATCCTTCTCTTTGTAAGCAGGGAGATTTGGAGTTTCAAAAAATTCTCCTTCATTGTTTGTTTTCTTTACACGTAGAATCAGTCAGTCAAATGAGACAGTGTCAAGGAAATCATGGTAACCTGTGTTTTGTCGCTCCTAATATTTCCCAGAGGAAGAGCCCGTGATCCCATGAAAATAAGTAGGGGCCATTCCTATTTATGTAGCTGTTGCTGTGAAACTGTCAGATCAAACAAACGGACAGACTTCATCTGTTTCCGCAGTTACGTTTCTTCATATCCCTCACCATCTGGAACTTCATAATCTGCTTGGGTATTATTCACTCTAACAGGGGGGCTTTACTTCAAGTCATAACACTGTTTTGCCCAACAAATTGGATACTGGCAATTCATATGTGAGGAAAGGAGCTTCCTATAATCATATTTTAACATTCTCTTAATAGTCAAGATCCCCCTTCCTTACCTACCCTACTTGACAATGTAGGAACTTAAGAATTTTGGCTTGTCTCTAATTGACTACAATGTTGCTATATCCTGGGGCAGTAACTTCTCTACTATTTCAAAATGATTATGGAAGGGGCACCTGGCAAGCCTAGTTGGAAGAGCATCTGACTCGATCTCAGGGTTGTGAGTTTGAACCTCATATTGGGTATGGAGATTACTAAACAAAACAAAAACAAAAACAAAAAACAAAAAAAAAACTTAAAAAATGATTGAGGGAAACCTAGAGTCCTAGATATCTTGTTTCTGCAAGACATCCACTTGTATTTAGGCTATAGTATCGTGGAAGCCAATAACAAAATAACCTGTGCTTTAAATAAAATGCAAAAAAAAATAACATTAATGACTACCTTGGAGGTCATTGATTCCCATCAAGTTATGTATGATGAGTAAAATAATCTTATTCCATACATCTTCTTTTTTTTTTTTTTTAAGATTTTATTTATTTATTTGACAGAGACAGAGACAGTGAGAGAGAGAATACAAGCAGGGGATGGGGAGAGAGAAGCAGGCTTCCCACTGAGCAGGGAGCCTGATGCGGGGCTCCATGCAGGCCTTGATACCAGGACCCTGGGATCATGACCTGAACTGAAGGCAGATGCTTAACGACTGAACCACCCAGGCGCCCTGTTCCATACATCCTCTGATATGGTTCTGGATTGTACAATGTAAACATTTTAAGGTTTCATAGTTCTGCTCTTTATCAGATATTTTCAAACATTCTTCAGGTGTTTGTTTGTGAGCTTTATTCATCCGAATATGTTAGGGACAAATTTGGGGGGTTTGTGAGCCAGATAGAAAACAAATTTAGATTTAAAAAAAAAAGCCTTCTCAGCTTATAAAAATGCTCTGCATTCAGCTGGATACCTAAACATAGCAGGAAGAGAAAAAAACAAAAAACAAAAAACAGACTACTTGATAAAATATAAAACAGTTAAAAAATATGTGCCATTTTCCAGTCATTGAATGGACTTTTGATAATAGATTTTTTACTCTCATTAGACTTCAAGGGCATCCACTGTCTTCATCAGGGTAAACGACTTTTGAGTATTTATTCTGAGTAAGGCACAATATGTAGACCTTTGCATGCAACATTTCAATTAATCACCTAACAATCCAAATTAGGTACAGATGTTATCAACATTTTATAGTTTAGGAAATTGGGGCTTAGAAAAATTATATAAATTGTGCAAAGTTCCACATGATATTCAAACCAGCTTTCCTATGCTAACAATGAACAAATGAATTTGAAATTAAAACTAAATACCATTTGTATGAGCATCTCCCCCCAGTGAAATATGTAGGTGCAAATCTAACAAAATATGTACCAGATGTATGATAACCACAGAACTCTGATGAATGAAATAAAAGAATGGAAATAAAGGAGAAATACAGTATGTTCATAGGTAGAAACTCTCAGTATTATCTAGATGCCAGTTATTCCCAATTTGACCTATAGATTCAGTACGATCCCAACCAAAATTCCTACAACTTATTTTGTGGATGACAAACTGTTTCTAAAGTTTATATGGAGAGGCAAAAAACTCAGAAAAGCGAACACAATATAAATGAGAACAAAGTTGAAAGACTGACACTACCTGATTTGAAGACTTACTGTAAAGCTACCAGAATCAAGAGACTAGTATTGGTGAAAGAATAAACAACTGCAACAATGGAACAGAATAGACAAGCCCAGGAATAGAGACACACAGATATTGCTAACTAATATTTGACAAAGGAACAAAGGCAATACAAAGAAGCAAAGATAGCCTTTTCAACAAATTTTGCTAGAACGACTGGACATGCATATGCAAAAAAAAAAAAAAAAAAATTGAGACACTTAATCCTCCACAAAAAAATTAACTCAAAATGGATCACAGACCTAAATGTAAAATGCAAAACTGTGAAACTGAACAGAAAATGGTGTTGGTTATGTCTTGACTTTTTATATACAACACTAAAGATATAAGGAAATAATGGATAACCTGGGTTTCATTAATATTAAGAATTTTTCCTCTGCTATAGACAATGTCAGGAGAATTAGAAGACAAGCCACATACTGGAAGAAAATATTTGCTGACACATCTGATTGCAAAAAAGCCATAATCAAAAATATGCAAAGAACTCTTAAAACTCAACAATAAGAAAACAACTTGATTAAAATTTGATCAAAGACTTCAAAAGACCTCACCAAGGAAGATATGCATATGGTTGCTATGCATAGGAAAAGATGCTCCACATCACATCATCAGAGAAATGCGAATTCAAACAACAGTGAGATATTTCTATACACCCATTAGAATGGCCCAAATCTGGAACATTAACCACATCAAATGCTGGCAAGGACACGAAGCAACAAAGACTCTTCATCATTGCTGATGGGAATGCCAATGGTACAGCCACTCTGGAAGACAATAACATTTTCTTACAAAACTAAACATATATTTATCATACAGTCCAACAACTCTGCTCCTTGATATTGACCCAAAGGAGTAGAAAACTTACGTTGACACAAAAACCTGCCCACAATTTCTTTTCTCAAAGATTTTATTTATTTATTTGACAGAGAGAGAGAGAATCAAAAGTAAGCAGAGCTGCAGGCAGAGAGAGAGAGGAGGAAGCAGGCTCCCTGCTGAGCAGACAGCCTGATGCGGGGCTTGATCCCAGGGCCCCGAGATCATGACCCAAGCCAAAAGCAGAGGCTTAACCCACTGAGCCACCCAGGCGCCCCCCCTGCCCACAATTAATTATGGCAGCTCTATTCATAATGGCCTAAACTTGAAACCATCCAAGGTGTCCTTCAGCAGGTGAATGGGTAAATTCAAAACTATGGAATGTTATTCAGCATGGAAAAGAAGTGAGATATCAAGCCATGAAAAGATATGGGGAGGCCTTAAGTGCACGTCACTAAGTGAAAACCAGTGTGAAAAGGCTGCATGCTGTTTGATTCCACCTATATGACATTCTGGAAAAGGCAAAACTGTGGAGATAGTTTATGGCCCTTAGGGGCTGAGGTGCGGGTGGTGATGAATAATCGGAGCATAGAGGATTTTTAGGGCAGTGAAAATACTCTGTATGATACTGTAATGATGGATATATTTATCAGTATACATTTGTCCAAACCCATAGAATGTCTAACAGCAAAAGTGAACCACAGTGTAAATGATGGATTTTATGTTACGTTAGTGTAATTTCATTGATTATAACAAATATACCAGTCACACTGGCGGGGTAATGTTGATAATGGGAAAGGCTATGTGTGTATAGAGGGAGGGAATATATGGGAAATCTTTTGTACCTTCCTCTCAATTTTGCTGTGGACTGAAAACTGCTCTAAAAATCAGTCATATAATAATAATAAGAAAAGAAAAGAAAAATTAAAAAAATTAAAATGAAGGATTCCTTAAAATGAAGCATACCGGTTGCTAGTTATAAATAATAGAGCATTTAATGTTTGCAAAATATGTTCTTTTAACTTATTTTGTATCCCTAATTATAATCTTAATAAAAATGGTTTAACATAACGTAAGACATGATAGGAGATTAAAAAGTCATCTAATCATCAGTGAAAATAAGCAAGGGTCATAAGAACAGAGATCTATAAAAACTAGTAAAACCAGTTCTAATGAGCATCTGATAACAGGCTTGGGTCCTTCTAATCTGCCAGCTGCTGAAAGCAATAGAGGTATTTTGAAGTCCTTTTTCTTTGCTTCTCCTGTTTCTTTTTAGGATTGACAAAACAAAGAGAAGTGGTTAAGGCCCTGGGCTCTTAATCAGACATGTAGGAAGAATTTATGCTCTACTGTTTACAAACAACGTGTCTTGGGTGAGTTAGCCAGAGTTCAGTAATCTCTTATATGGTCAAGTACCCGCGCCACACCTTGCTTGGGGTAGCTGCCCTTATTAGGTTATGAAAATAAAACAGTTTAATGCATTACCTTACTTAGTAAGCACTCCACAAATGTTAGCTGTTATTTTTCTAATCATCTCTGCATTAAGGCAAATGCTGTATTTATTTTGTGTGTGTGTAAATATTATAAATACATGTCAGTAAATATTTATTGTGTACTTAGCTATGCCACTAGTAGGAGTAAGCTCTGTGTAGCAGGTATCTGTAATATTACTGACAGATATGATTGCATTTTATTTCTTTGCAACCTTGAGATGACTGAAATATCTGAGCAAGGGACAGATGGAGAAAATATAGTGCTTTGCTCTAATAAGGAAGGGGATACTGACAAATAGAGAGCTTTTTCTCCCCCCAAATATCCTTGTTTGCTAACAATTTTGTTAGAGTAGATTTTGATAGTTGGGTTTGAAATTAGAGAGAATCCAAAAAAATCCGATTGCTCCCAAAATTATATTTTATTAGGCTGGCCTAGTTTAAAATCGACTTCTACTTCCAGCAGAAATTTTAACTAATTCTTAGATTAAATGTATATTGAAAATTTTTGTTTTCAGTTAGGATTTTTGTTCCTTTTTATGTAAAACTAGAAAATGAAATCCTCTGCACTTGTCATGGAAGTCATTTTATCTTTTTGAAGGGCTTCCTAGTTCCTTCGAAAGGAAACTAAACTCATATTTTCTCCTTCAATTGAAGTAAGTAGAAATTTAAAACCGGATTTGTATTCCAAAATGTTCACTTACAATAGTACTTCCCACAGCTCGACATGTGACTTAGTGTAATATAAATTATTCATTAAGTGAAACATTCTGACCTAGCAAGCTTTATTGCTGTTATGAGAGCTGCAGTTGAAAACCTGCTTTGAATACAAATCATATTAACTATAAGTCAGTGTATCCTACTAAGGCCGAGGCTACGTCTACATGGTAAAATTCCCTGTAACTAAAAGCACAAATTTGAGAGACCATGGATTGCAGCCTTTAACATGAGTGTTGAACTGCAGTGTATTCATTCTGAATGCATGAATATAGTACTCCTCACAGCTCATTTATTTTCTTCTCACAGTTCACGATCTCCTTGCTGTCCTCCAAGATTTTCTGTCATTTTGTTCCTTCACTCTACCCTCTAAAACCTTGCTATTTTTTGTATTTTCACTTTTAGCCTTCACAAGTCATTTACATACTCCTCCTTAAACAAAAGCCCAAACTCTTTGAGAAATATTTTCAGATTAACCTATAATAATATCTTTTCATGATAAAATATTCAATAGCACTTCGGCATTGACTCAGCTGTGATATATCAGGCACATTTATGTGAAGGATGTGTTCTTATGTAGAGTAAGTGTGCTATCCTTTATTTAAAGGTCAATTTCTTCGTGGCAGAATATGTTAAGCTGATTTCTTTTTCAAGTCATCATCTTAACAAAGTTTTCTCTACATGAGAATTTTCTAATTTAAGTGTTTTGCTGGACATCATTTTCTTATATCCATGATCCATTGTGCCGTAAAAATATCTTCACAGAAGGGTTTGAAGGGAAAATTTGTGCAAAAAAGAAATGCCTGTGATAGCCATGATGATTTATAGAGGGCTTGTGGTAAAAATGTATAGATATTGAATATGGTAGTTCTTACTAGTTAGGACTTTGTTCCTAAATATTTTATATAGTTGCCCCTAGTGATACCTGTAGTTAAATATATATATATATATATATATATATATATATATATATATACATACACACACATACACACATATATATGTATACATATATGTGTATATATAGGTATGTATATATACATACCTATATATAAAATAGATGGATAGATAGAGATGAAGGATGAAGGAAACAAAAGCAGAAATGTAATAGCCAGGGAAAGTGAAGGATTAGGAGCAGAGCTGAGGGGGTTGGGTTATTTTAAATTGAGCTGCTGTAGAACAGAAGAGGTGACTTTTAATTGAAGATCTGAAAGAAAGGTGACATGATCACCAGTGCAACCACTTTGAGACAAGGTGAAGTTGTAAATGCACAGTTCTAAGGCAGGTGCTTGGTGGACTAATGAAAGTGACACGGGACAAGTGCAGTTAAATAGTAAACGTGTGAGGGAGTGACAGAAGGCCAAGGAAGTTTTATATTAACACAAAGAATTTAGCTTTTACTTTTGGTGTGATGAAAATTTAAGACTTTTTTTGGTTTTACTTCATTTTATTTTACAGCATTCAATCTTTTTTGGGATATACTCACAATGATACTATAATAGCATTGGGTGGTGACAGATGGCAGCTACGCTTGTGGTGAGCATAGCATAATGTATGAACTTGTTGAATCACTCTTTGAAACTAACCTAACATTTTGTGTCAGCTGTACTCATTTTAGAGGTTTAAACAGAGGAATGACCTTGTCTGACTTTTGAAAGTATTACTCTTGCTGCTGTGTAATGAGTACTTGATGAATAAACGTAGATACATGGGGGCCAGATGGAAGGTTATTGCAGTTATTGAATTAAAGAATGAATGTGGCCCAGCTTAGATGGATGGCTGGGAAGATGAAACTGGATGGGTGCTAGATACATTTTGGAGATAGAAACAAATAGACTTAGTGACATATTGCCTAAAAGAAATGAGAGAAAGGGAGGAATTAAAAATGACTCCTGAGTTTTTGCTTTAGGGCAGGAAATAGGTTCATTTTCTGATAGAGGGAAGAGTGTGGGAAGAACAACGTATGTTGGTAGAACAATAAAAAAATCCATTTGGGGTTTATAGGGTTGAGGTAAGGACTAATAGGGTAAGAGATCATTGATTTGTATTTGGAATTCCTGATACCATTCTCCTTTAAACATCTGTGCTTTTCCACATGTCTCTATCAGCCCCACAGTGCCCTTCCTCATTCCCCACTTTGTGCAGTCCCCATGATACCACAGACCTTAACTCAGACGTGACCATCTTCAGATAGCTTCCTGAATTCAGCCTAGGTGTCTGGTTGATGCTTTCCATCCTTTCATCCATCTTCTTCCCTTTCTTTTTCCAATTTGGCCAGTTTAACAAAGGAAGAGCCTATGTTTTTTAAGTTTTAATTTAAATTTCAGTTAGTTAACATACAATGTAATACTAGTTTCAGGTGTACAATATAGTGATTCACTTCCATACATCACCCGTGCTCATCATGGAAAGCGCCCTCCTTAATCCCCACCAACTATTTCACCCACCCAACCTTCTCCCAACCTGCCCTCTGGTAACCATCAGTTTGTTCTCTATAGTTAAGAGTCTTTTCTTGGTTTACCTGTCTCTCTTTCTCTCCTTTATTCCCTTTGTTTATTTTGTTTCTTAAATTCCACATATGAGTGAAATCATATGGCATTTGTCTTTCTCTGATTGACTTATTTTGCTTAGCATTGTATTCTCCATCCATGTGGTTGCAAATGGCAATATTTCATTCTTTTTGATGGCTCTGAAATATTTCATTGTGTGTAAGTGTGTGTGTGTGTGTGTGTGTGTGTGTGTGTGTGTATGTGTATACACACACCATCAGTGGACTCTTGGGCTGCTTCTGTAATTTGGCTACTGTATCTAATGCTGCTCTAAACATTGGGGTACATGGATCCCTTTGAATTAGTGTTTTTGTATTCTTTGGGTAGATACCCAGTAGTGTGATTGCTAGATCATATGGTAATTCTATTTTTAACTTTTTGAGGAACCTCCATACTGTTTTCCAGAGAGGTTTCATGTCCTGCATGAACCACTGTACCTTTTCATCTTTTTCTTCCCCCCAGACACTAGCACAGATATCCAGTACACCTTTGTTTCTTCTGAAAACTTTCCCATTTCATATACTTATGGTATAAATCAACTGAGGATCATGGAGGGAGCGTTCCAGTGAGTTCTGGAGCCTCCTCCCTGAGTAAAACAGGTCAGTGCACCAAAGAAAGTATACAGGAATGGCACACTTTTACCCAAACCAAACAGTGGTACTTGCAGGATGTGGTGGCAGTTACCGACTCCCTGAGAAGTATCTGGGACATTTCTGTCTCTGCACCTACGTGGACTAGACACACGTGTTTCAGAGTGGGTTCTTTTCTTTCAGAGGAAATGTTCATTCTGTACATTGCCAAGGACTTAATGGAAGGGCTACTTAGAATAGAGGCATGATATTGTATGATGTATTGTATTGTAGAGGCAAATGGTTTACTCAACCAGAATTAAAAAGACTGGGAGATCACATTCTATAGTTAACCTGGGAAATCAGATTTTGTTTTGTTTTAAATGTATCCTTCCCTTTAAAATGTAAGTAATTTATGACAAAAAGATTTTTAAAAACTAAGAAGCTGTGGTTTACTGCTTGCTTCTGCTATCACATTAATTAGTTTAGGTAAGGATGACTTTTTAATTGATTTAATTTAAATCATGTGAGAGAGAAACCGTCTCAGGAGCTGCATACATCTGTCAGTACAGAGTAAGATAAGCTATGATGATTTCATCTGCAGAGCATTTCTGTGATTAGGATGTGCAACTTAAAAATACACTTAATTGCATCTTTTTCTTTTTCTTTAAATGTTCTTTTAAGTACAATGATTGTCTTCTGGAACTCATAGGTTTGCTTTTTTATTCTTTCCTTCCCTATAGTTCTTATAGCTTGGGTTTGTCCTTTATGGTATCTACAAAAATTCTAGAAATTCAAAGCAAGTATTTCCTTTTAATCTTTATTTTTCCTCTTTAAAATTACATGGTACCTTAAATTTGATTTGTTTATAAGACAGTGTTTCAGCTGCAGCTCAGTTTTCTTGTATCCTAATAGCCTGATGAAAGGCTTTAATAAAATCTGTGAAAAATGGAAAAAATGTTTTCTGACCTTTGGAAACACTTGGTACAGTATTTTACATTTGTGTGTACATATTTATATCCTAATATATATGAGATGCAAGTGATTCATTCTGTAAGTATTTATTAAATAGAAAATGTCACATAGCATTAGTAAGATTATCATTTTTGGAAAACGAATCCATTTGCATTTATTTTCTAATCCTGGAAAGTCTTCAGAAGATGAATTTATTGCAATATATCTTTGTCAGTCTTGGCAGTAGTATTTCTTTGCAGTCTTTGATTCTAAGATCAATATATATTTTCTCCATACAGATACTTAATTATAAGGAATCTATTGTATAGGGGAAGTGTGTATTATTGTTTAATACCTTAAAATGAAATACTGTGAACTCAATTATTAAAACACTGAAATGTAGCGTTTTAGTTAGATGATAATTCTGTTTATTAAAGCTAACTTACATATTAATTATATTTTTAAATAATAAGATTAAACATAAATTCACAATATAAAAGCATACCAGATATAATTTGGTACTTTTTTAAATTTTTGTGTTTGGTGCTATAGTATGGTTGTATATATAAAAGCATTATTATAACTTGTTTCTCCCAGTATTAAAACAAAATCTTGTTTATCTAATTATTTTGCTCCTTTATCTCTTCTTTTTACCAAGTTTCTCAGAGTAATTATCTTAATTTTTTGTTTAGCATTTTGTTATTTTTTTAATTCATCTACACACTCCCATTTGAATCTCACACAAATACATTTGAATCTCACACAAATACAGTTAATAGCTTTTATAACCTTTCTTGACAATTCTGTGTCACTCAACACAGTTCCTTTTTTCTACAAGTTTTATATTCTTTCCTCCTGAATTCCATAACCACACTCAAGTTATTCTTAATTTTTCATAGATTTGTCTTCTAACCACGCTGAAATGCTGAAATTTTTATATTGCATTCTGTTGCAATATGTTTTTATAACTCTTACCATTTTATACACTCCCTGAGATTTCATCCCAGCTCAAGACTTCTACTATACACTGATGAGTCACAGGGTTATATAACTCCACAAAGGTCTGTCTGCAGAATCCCAAATCTATTTTTTTTTTTTTTTTGGCAGTACTGTGCACCTTCACTTGAATATTCATAAAAGCATCTAAAAGTCATTATGTTCAATATGAAACTACACCCAAACCTGTATTTCAGTACTGATGTCTCCCTGTCTGTCTTGAATAAAGGCAACCCATACGGTCAAGCTCCAGAGTCAGAAATACACAAGCATCTCTTCCCTTTCTCATTTCTCGTGACAGAATGAACTCTCATTCATCCCCCTCTCTGCTTACTCTTTGTCACTGATAATTCTGCTTGCAGTATTAATCTATACTCCTATAACTGTTTAGAGCCCTTCTATCTGCTTTTAGATTTTTAAACTTCCGATCCACTAGCTTTCATTACTACCACAGAGATCTTTCCAACTTGAAAATCTCGTCATGTCACCTTAGCATTCAGGTAGTGCTCCTGAGTTTAACTGGTTTCTTTTTGTTTTCAGAGAAAAAAAAAAAAATCAAAATCTGAACCCTAGTTAACAAGGCCCTTTGTGATCTTATCTCTGCATTTAATACAACTCAGCTATGTTTTCTCTACTCTTTAATTAAAGAATGTGTGCTCTAACCACACCACAGTGTTTGAATGCTATTCCCCACATACATTAACTTTCTCTCTTTGTTATGCCTTTTTACATGTTTTGTTCATTTGACAGAAAGTTTCCTCCACATACCCACATCCCCTGCCTCTTTTCTACCAGTCCAAATTCTTCAAATTTTGGTTTTTTTTTTCAGTCTCAATTCTTTTGTTTAGTGGTTGTCCATGGGCTCATTAATTCATAGTGCTGATTCTGAGCCCCTATTAGGTACCTGTAACTATGTAGGATCCTCCACTTCAGCAGTAAACCAGAGATATCACTCCTGCTCTTAGCTTTTCTCCAAATCTCTAATGAAACAAACATCCTTTCTGCTGCAGTAACATTTATTCTACCTGCCTGTTATATGTGATAGCCATTTTTGCTTGCAAGCCATCTTTGGTTTGATGTTTTATGTCCCTGTTCTACTGTGAGCCCCTTGATGGCAGGGATTTTTCTCTTCTTTTTTTTTTTTTTCTCCCCATATCAACACAGTTCTTATCACAATTGCTGATATAGATTAGGCACTTGTCACTATTTATGAGGCAATTGAATAGCAGTTAGTAATTTCCAGTTGATGTAATATTATGCAAAATAGCTTCTGTTTGATACTGTTTTGATTTCTAAACAGATAATGGAAAACTAGCTACAGAGTAAATGCAAAGGCAGGAAAATTCTAAAATTCTAAACTTCCCAGCTGGGATATATTATTTTTGGATTGCTTCATCTGAATATTGCTCTTTAATGTGTCCTTCAAATAACTGTATTTCAGGGAGCCCATACATGATGCAGTAGTCACTGCTACTTTCCTTCTGAACTCAGGGAGAGGTTTGCAGACATGACATCATTTAGCAATTAATCTGTGCTCCCTTCTTATACTTGAAAGTATTGCTATCAATTAGTAATGCTGGAAATTTCTTCCTCAGCAGTCTAGAAGCAGACAGCTGCCAATTTTTAAGACTGCTCATTTGGTTCTTGAAGTTACTGTTTTCTGCCAAATTAGAGGCAAGTCTAATGTTTTTTTCTTTTATGTGGACTGTTCTCTCATTTGTTCACAGCCTATAATTCCACTTAATCTGTACTGTTTTCTCTTCTGCCTCACTCTGGTGAAATGTGCATGGTCCTTAACACAGAGTTCAGCAGCCAGTGAACTGTCTGTAATATGGAGCACACAGTGAGAGGGCTGTATGAGTTCGTTACATGCTTCTCTATCCATTCATCCTTCAATGGGCATCTAAATTGGTCCTTGTCTTGGCTGTTCTAAATAACAGTGCTATGAGCATGAGGTGCAGATGTCTCTTCAACATAGTGTTTTCATTTTCTTTGGATATATTCTCAGAAGTGGAATTGCTAGATCATATGGTAATTCTATGTTTAATTTTTTGAGAATCCTCCATATGTTTTCCATAATGGCTATACCAATTTACAATACCACTAACAGTGGATAAGGCTTCCCTTTTCTCCATATCCTCAGTATTTGCTTTCTCATCTTTTTGTTGATGGACATTATAAGAGGTGTAAGGTGATATCTCATTGTGATTTGATTGACATTTCCCTAATGGTTAGTGATGTTGAGCACCTTCTCATATATACCTGTTCGCCATTTGCATATCCTATTTGGAAAATGTCTATTCAGGATCTTTGCCCATTTTTGATTGAATTATTTTTTTTCCAATGCAGTTGTATGAGTTCTTTATATATATTGGATATTAGCCCCTTATTGTGGTTTGCAAATATTTTTCCTATTCTGTAGGTTGTCTTTGCATTTTGTTCTTGATTCCTTTTGCTGTGCAGAAGCTTCTTAGTTTGATGTAATCCTGCTTGTTTATTTTTTATTTTGTTGTCTGTACTATAGGTGTCATATCCAAAAAAATCACTGCAAGGTTTTTTTTTGGACATGGACTCCATGTCAAAGATTTTTTTTTTCCTATGTTTTATTCTAGGAATTTTATGTTTTCTGTCCTTATATTTAACTCTCTAATCCATTTTGAATTAATTTTTTTGTGAGTGAGGGTTATAACATAGGGGTCTAGTTTCATTCCTCTACATGTGACTATCCAGTTTTCCCAGCACCCGTTTACTGAAGAGTCTGTATTTTCTCCAGTGAGTATTCTTGGCTCCCTTTTCAGATATTAGCTGACTCTATACACATGGATTTATTTCTAGGCATTTAATTCTCTTCTTTTGTGTCTGTTTTTACTTATTTGTTTCTTTTATTTATGGTAACCATGACTGGATTTATAAATAGAAAAGTAATGAAAGATCAATATTCTAAGCGATTTTGCTTTGAAATTTGTGATTATCATCAAAATAATTGCGTACCTCAACAACAACAAAAAAAACAATAAAAATTAGGGAGTACTTAAAGACCATTTTCTATATAAATGCACAGATATTTGATGTTGTCTTTCTGCCTTAAGTAAAAAATATAAAAGGGAGGACAGGGGAGATTAAAAAACAAGATGAGATGTGAACTATTATGTTTGTGGCAGGTAAAAATGGGCTGCAAATTCATTAATTCTCTTTCCATTGAGTGATGGAATCTCTGTCCTCTCCCCTTGAAGTCTGTTAGCCTGTGACTCTTATTAATAGAGTATAGTGAAAATGACACAGTGCCAATTATTGGTCTAGCCTTTAGGAGAATTGGCATTTTCTGCTTTCTTCCTTTTAAGCTCTAAACCGTTTTGTAAAGAGAGTGACTGTCTCTTGGAGAGAGAACATTTGGAAGAACTCTGAGACATCTTGAAGAAGGTAAGAGACTCAGCTGACCACAGCCTTGCAGATGGTCCTTCCAAAAAAGCAGATAGGCGAGAGAAACCTTATTGAACAGTGTGCAGCAGCTCAGTGAAAACTGAATATAATGCAGATATTCTTGCCGATGCTGTGTGGAGCAAAACTGCACAGTCAAAATGTCCCCAAATTCCTGGCCTATAAATTTGTGAAAATAATAACATGATTGTGGCTTAAGCCACAGTATTTTGGAGGAACCCATTATGGAGCAGTAGGTAAAGGAAGTGATGTCCATCATATTTTACTTGATATTACATGAATATATTGTGTTTGTTGCATATTTTTACTCATTTATTTTTTTTCTCCCTGTAGATTTATTTCCTTTAGTGCTGTTCTATAAGACTATAAAATGTGTCTTTCTTAAAAATATTTTGGGTACTAAAAATTTTTCAGTAAATTGAAACCTTAACGCCTTTTCCTTAGGATGTGATTAATTTATAGCAATTGGGAAACTGAAGTTTATAATGATAGTCAACATTCAGATATATTATCTGTATGTCATATAACATTTTACTTTGAATGTCCTGTTAATTTGCTTTTTTTCTGGGATGCCTGGGTGGCTCAGTTTGTTAAGCGGCTGCCTTCGGCTCAGGTCATGATTCCAGCGTCCTGGGATCGAGTCCCACATCGGGCTCCTTGCTTGGCTGGAAGCCTGCTTCTCCCTCTGCCTCTGCCTGCCACTCTGTCTGCCTGTGCTTGCTCTCGCTTCTCTCTCTATGACAAATAAATAAATAAAATCTTTAAAAAAATTTTTTGCTTTTTTTCTAAACAATTTTATTTTATGACTTATTCTTCCTCCCAGTTTTCAGTATTTTGTATTCAGAGTTTCGATATTTTCTTGAATCAACATTGTTATGACACACTGGATCAAGGGTAAAAAGAAAATGGTGGTGTGAATACTACCTTGAATTCATTACATGAAACTAGTAATCAGACAATGGGAAGAATGCTTCCAATAGCTTGTGTTTTAAAAAGGGAACAGATGCATGACAGTTGTATAAAAAAAGAAAAATAGAATAGCAAAGGAAAATATGCCAAATGCAAAAAGTACATTAATCAAAATATAAAATATGTAGTTTTATGAAACAGTTTTGCAGAATTACTTATCTTAGCCTTTACACATCAGTAAAATATGTTTCAGTCTCAGTTGCCACAGAGCAAAAGTAGCTTAGTATCCCTAATCTGCCACTTCATTTAGTCACAAATGCAGAAAACTGATATATTTACAAACACTAAGGCTGGCTACTGGACTAGATTTTCATTTTTCTGAGCTTCACTCTATATGTGTAATGATGAAATGGGGAAGTTTCTTCCTTATTTAAAGTGATAGGCACATTTTCCCCTCTAGGGGAAAAAATTGCCAAAGTCACCTGTGGGGTTAAAAAGATTTAAAAATATAAATGAGTGCATTTCCACATTTTTAAAGAATACATGTTCTTTAAGTGTTGTATATACTTCATACTAAAAAGGCATAAACAGTAAAGAGCCGGTCATATCACAAATAGGTACTAGGTATTTATTTTCCCTGAATGATTTTTTTTTTTTATGGTAACTGATGATTTATGTTTGGACACTTTTTTTGTCATTGTTATTTGAGTATAGCATGACAGAGGCAGTTATTGTCATTCTTGTAGCAAGTTTGTTTAGATTCTTTAGGATATAGTATCAAAGCCAGACTACATTAGTAAAATATCTATGTGCACTTTTTTTTCAGATACGTAGCTTTTCTGGCAGACATAGTAAAATTATATTTTGCTGGTAGTCTTTCTGATTTACTACCATTTTCTTCTTTATTCATCTTTTTGATATAACATTTTCCTGAAAAGTCTTGATCATCCAGAGAAATTACATGAACATTTTCTTTCTACTTAGACTCAAAACACTATACTTAGAATTGATGAATCATCTATTTTATAATCTTTTTGTCAACTTTATGTTTTAATGTATTGATTTCTATCAAAAGCCTCACTGTTTTCAATCAGCAGTTACTATTTTTGAATAATAAAATCAGTAATGCATTTGTATAATGTTTTACATTTTACTGAGCACTTTAGGAAACACTAAACTCAGAATTTCCAGAGAGAAGTAGAAATTGTAAGATCATTATTCTCTTTGATATAAGTAACTCAAGGTGCATTTCGAGTGCAAAGAGCAGATATTGGGACGAGATACATGAAAGCTCACAAGAAAGGAAGAACTTCTGCATTTAGTAGTTAAAAGTGAGGTGTGAGATCTTGCTAGAAGAAGGTACAGGGCTGGATGAGAAAGTTGTTGAATAACAAGTCATTGAACAAGTCAGCATGAAAGAACCAATGGATCTTCATTCCTGAGTTGTTCATGTAAGTGCTACAATATGGTTTTCCTTGCCCTGGAACCCTGGGTGTTTTATGAAATTTGAGTAAGAACTTATTATAGCTACCTTCAAGGAACTCATTGTTCTGTCAAACAAAGATTAAATGTGATCACGTTATACTACTGAAATGTAACGTATTTAACATGAATAAAGGAAGGAGTTTCTGAGCCTGATTGGGGCAGTTAAAAAAAGAAAAAAACCTTCGGAAAGGGATATCTTAACCTGTGCCCTGAAGTTTGGGGTAGGACTTGAACATGGTCATAAACTGAAGAACAAGCCACAGGTGAAGGAAATGCAATCTGAAGAATAAGGGGCCTAAAGAGCTCCCGAATGCATGGACAGTGTACAGTATGGAATTGAGGAGAGACTAACTAGAAAAACACTGTTTAAATGGCACCTTTAATTTTGAGGGTGTGTCACAGTTCCTTTAGCAGTGAGGTTTACCCAATACATAAATTTGACTCTATCAGGCAGCTAAATCCCAATAACAGAATAGAAGGTATCCAATTGCAATTAGCTAATGATCCTAGATAACAAAATCATCATAACTTCCCATGTCTAAATTACATGCTTACTAAAAGCCATCTTATTAAACATTCTGTTTACTTGTAAAGGAAGTGAAAGTGCTCATTCCTTAATAAGCATTCCCAGTCAGCTTTGCATTCAGAATGCACTTTTTAAGAAGGCAGGTTGTGGAACTGCTTTGCTATGACGCTGCCATCACCCACCCCACCCCCCCCACCCCCCCCCCCACCCCCGTGGCCCACAGCTCCTACATCATCTCTCTGCCAGTGCACATTTCCACCCTGGCCCCTTCCTTACCACCACTCTTCATCTCCCGCTGTTCCAGCTGCGCTCACCTCTGACACGCCTGCTTCAGGACAGCTGCTGAGGCCGTTCCCTATGCCTGAGAAACTCCTCCACGTTTACTATAATCCTGGTCTGCCTTTAGATTTTGCTGTGATATTTCACTCCCTTGTGCATTTCTTGTATCTGGCCCTGACTTTGTTCTAATTACTATTAGGTATTAGAATAGGCATCAGATTAAGCGTGCCCCCCCCCCCCCCAATCACCCTTGGCTGTCCTGCTCTATACCCCTGGCCACACAGGCCGCTTCAGAATCTGAGTGTGCCTGTGCAACATTTGGTTAGGTCCAAGCGGGTGAGGCTGAGAGTGCGTGGTGTTAGATTCTTTAAGTTACAAGGATCAGAAATTAATCCAGGCAGTATGTCCATATAACAGGTAGTACTGTAGTGGAAAAGAGCACTGAGAGATGCATGTATTCTGCGATTGAGCTTGTGAGCTTAAATACAGGAATCTTGGTGAGTGGACAGAACTCAGGAGAACCTGGAAATAAAGCTTCAGGGAAGTGGCTAAGGAAAACACGAGATCAAAAACAGAGCTGGACCTCAGGAAGGCTAGAATGCAAGTCAGAAGCTTTCACATGTTTAGGAACTCATTTTGTCCACCCTTCATCATTCCATCCCACACCTAGAAAAGATTTCTGATAGCTCTTCTTTCTCGGATTCCCCTACTGCTGCTACCAATGACTAAGTAGGTTTCCCGTCCCTGTGTATTTTTTAGCTTGTGATCTTTCAGAGATGCTCCTGTGGGTAATTACTGAGGCCACATGGGTTCTTTAGCCCACTGTTTTCCTGTGTTTCAGCCTCTGCTTTTTCATTATGCACTGGGACTTTTTCTTTTTCCCTCTAACATTTAAATTCTTCAGGAAAGAGGTTCTCATTGTTTTTTGTTTTGTTTTGTTTTCTTAATCCCTGTATCCTGCTGGGAAAACATCCTGCCCCAGACTATTGAGAAATCATTAACTGGCCTGGTTTCATCCAGGCATCCCCCACCAATGGAGCTACTTAAATTGGGGGATTCTTTTCGGTGAGGGCAATACAGAGGGACCTGCAGTACAGGTTCCAGAGCCAGCAGCATCAGTATCACTTGGAAACAATAGAAATGAAATCCTTAGTTCTCTCACCATATTCGCTAAATCAGAAACTCTGGGAGCAGGGTCCAGCAATCTCTGCTTCACAAGCCTTCACGGGCTAGTATTTCAGAACAGTTTACTTAGAAGGGGGTTAAGGATATAACTGCACAGCGATCTGTTTAATGTACAATAAATCTCAATTTCTGGAGGATGTTAGTACCATTAACCAACATAGAAATTGCAAATAAAGGGATCAGTTTTCAAAGTGAGGAGAAGAAAATCAATTTGTCTCATATTGATTTCAAGTTTCCTAAAGGAGATCCCAGATGGAGGTAGACAAGAGCCAGTTTGGTTGATTTCTAACCTGTCACACGTGTGTGTGTGTGTGTGTGTGTGTGTGCGCGCGTGTGCGTGTATCTCCAAATATAAAGTTTTAAAACATCACTACACTAACAAATTTCAGTTCAAGGTAAACATGGATAAAAAAGTCATAGGTCAGTAGGCAGCTTAAAATATTCATCTGGAGCCAGATAAAAGAGATGAAAGCAAACGTATAAAGGGATAGCTCTGGTATAATTAAGGTCCCAACTCAGCTGATTTTAAGTTAATCAGAAAAGGAGAAGATTCTACATGGGCCTGACTTCATAAGTGAAAGGGATAACTTATAATTTTTTTTACTAAATATTCTTTTTAAATTTTATTTTTTCAGTGTTCCAAGATTCATTGTTTATGTACCACACCCAGTGCTCTATGCCATATGTGCCCTTCTTAATACTTATAAAGTGAAAGTGAAACTTATTAAGGAATAAGTAAAAGTCCTTAAAACAGGGCCTAAACTCCAGTTGAAGTCAGAGGATCTATCGCTGACTCATTGCCTGAAGCCCAGTGTTGTAAAAACCCACTTGAAGAGGAACTGGGATAGGTAGACTCTAGCAACTGCCAGTGGCTTTTGGGATCCAAGAGTAGCCTTTGGCCAACATCTAGCCAAAACCCAGGATCTTAGCTACATAAATGCAGGAAAGAAAGTCTGCCAAACACCTAAACAAGCTTGAAGGAGGATCCTTCCAGCCCCCAGGTGAGAGTAGCGTCCAGAGGAGTCCACTCCTACTAGTGGAGGAACCGGGGAGCACTGTGCCCAGAACTCACCCATACACAATGTGGGTTAATAAATGTGCGTTATTTTAAGCTGTGCTTAGGTGGTAATTATTCAGCGATATAAAAATAATGTATCAGCTTCTCAGTGCATTTGAGCATGTACACGTATTTTTACGTGCAATCTGTATGCGTGTATTTAGAAATAGGGAAAAGAAGGGTTGCTTCTGTCCAGTTTTCTTTTTATTCTTCCTCTCTCCTCTCCTCCTGTCCTCCCTCCCTGCTTTTCTCCCTTTAACTTTTCACACCACGGGAGCAGGGAAACCTTACAAAATAACTCTGGTGGTATTTTAAAGTTTGTTAGGATACCAGTTGGCTGAGGGAACCAATAAAAAAACCCCACAGATTTGCAGGAAAACCTGTTTTCTTAAGTCTTCATAACACTTAGAAAACCCTTAGGCCAAAACAAATACTTTCTACTGCCACATAGAGACCCTTACGAAAGGTGAATTCATAGCTATCAGGCTGGAATTCACACTTAATCAGTTCTGTATTAGAGGAATATAAAAATAATCTTACATCAAAGAAAAATGGGTGTGAAAGCAGATTGTGGGAAAAGAATATACACATTCATTTTATACTTTCTGATCCTTCCTTCATCCTAGAATCTAAAGGCACAAAAACAGAGAAACTACTGTTTAAGGTACCATTTTCAAAATACTTATTTTATTCTTTTAAAATCCTTCCCACCTGAAAATTGTCCTTGGAGAAGGAAAACATTTTAAATACACTTGCTGTACCTTTCTAATGAGGCAGTAAGTTTGCCTCCAATTATTTTTAAGAGTTTTACTGCTAATTATGAAAGGAAATTGACAGTCCAAAAAAATACATATGAAAAAGTAATAAAATTTCTAGAATCTTAAAAATGCCCTTTTATTCCCTGTCACTGATTTAAGGTTTAAGCACATAAGGTTCATGTGCTCATTTAAAGATTGCCCAACCCCCGGCCCAAATCCAAGGTCTGTGCTGTTTTATTCTCTTTCGCATACGCTGATTTTAAATTTGTTTTTCTTTATAACCTGAATTGTGCTGCTCTGCCAGAATCCTATTATATAGATATGTCTGTACTTCACTTTTGGAGATGGTTAAAACTGAACCCAGCATCACCTCTTTAGCTCCTGAGCACATAAATTAGGATAATTGTTTGTCTTTAAATATTCTCTGACAAAGATCCTTTATCTGGTCTGGAAACCCAGAGTGGTATCAGTTTTGGTCCAGTTGAACTGTCCTGTAACTTAAATGTTGTTTGTCCCTAAAATTATATTTTTCTTTGATAATTCCCAAAAGGTCAGTCTTGCAGCTGCCCAACTGTTTCCGTTATATATTCAATAGCAACAGAACATTCACCATGTCTAAAACCGGACTCTTCATTCACAGCTTTCTCAGCTATTTATACAAATAACCTAGTTGCCCAAGCCAAAAATCTGATACTCCTGGGGAAGTCCTATGAATCCTAATCTCCTCAGTCTCTCTCATCTACATATTCAGTCCATCACTAACCTTCCCCCTGCACCCCGCCCCCAGCCTGTGCCTCTGAATAGCTCACAACATTTTCCTTGTCTTCTGGTCCTTGTTCCTTATTCTTACTGTGTTCAACTTTGGAAAAAGCCTTTCTGGCACCTTTCTGTAAAGGCAGAGGTCAAGATCAGGTCCTAACAATATTTCCAACTTTGTCAAGCAACTTTTACAACGTTAATGTTGAGTAGTTTATCTTAGAGGCATTATGTGAGTCACAAGCCAGTAGTATTTCAATGTACACATCATTAAAACAATAATATATTAGTAATTCAGACTTTAAATTGCTACTAACAAAAAAGATTATGCAAGCAGGTATTTACTGAGCAATTAATATATGCAATTTGGATGCATTAGCTTATTTAATTCTCACAATAATCATACCACATCTTATTAAAAGTTGGTGTAGCTGTGGTTTAGGGCATGGACTTTGGAGTGATACTATCTGAGGTTGAGTTACAGTTTTACTAAAACTTAAAACTTTGGTGATCTTAGGAAAGTTTTTAATTCTTTGGTGTTTCACCTTCCTTCTCCATAATGTGGGGATGGCTATAATCGTACCTACTTGAGCAGGTCTTCCTTGGAATGTAGTATATACTCAGTGAATTGTAGACATTTTTATTACATAATCCTTGGAGACTCAGATTTTTAAGTAACATGCCCCAAGTTATATGGGTAGTATAGTGATATAAACTAGGTTAAATGTGAGTATGTTTTACTCTAGAATACATAATTATGATCTCACTGCTTTATTGTTTCCTTACTGGCATAAAGGCATATAAGTGCAATTATCAAACTGATTTTCCTTTTGCAATAAAATATATTTTTTCATGTTGTTGACTGTCAGATCTTTTTTTGTCATGAAATTTGACATATTTGAGATTCTTAAGCATCACATTAACATTTTAGAAAGCTAAAATAAAATGTTGACTGGCATTTTCCTTTATTGCTTCCACCTGGGAAATCCATGTAAATATAGTATTTTATTTAGCACCTATTCTGTCCATTAACCAGGTCCAAAAAGAAAAAAAAAACCCAATCTTGTGAAAAATTATTCATAGTTTATATATTTAGACATCTTATTTTAGAAATAAATTTTAACCTCAGCATATTTAGAATATAATATGTGTCTTTATTTTATTAAATATTGCATACCGATGACTAAAAGATAAATTTAAGGTATAATAGAATATTTTATAATTTCTAAATAAACAAATGACATTTTGAATTTCCATCCTCTTTATCGTCATTTCTTTACTTTAAATTGTTCCTATTGTTTGAAGCCATAATGAAGAACAAGACTTATTTTGATTCCTGTAATTTTGGTAATCATCATCTTGGTATGAAATGTATTTATCTATGTTGATCTTCATCAGAAAGCAGGAATGACAAGGCTAATGACATTTAATGATGGTGTGAGGATAATTTGTTGGGGAAATCTAGAAGCAGGCGTCAGAGGAATACATGGAGTTTTCTTGTATTTTGATCATCCCATAGTGCTGTGCAGTTAAATAAGGACGTAGGTAGTGCTTTAGAGGGAGACTGTCCCCTTCCCTGCCACTGTGCCCTTTATACATTTATAGAGAAGTTGGAAGGGGACAAGGGAGTAGCTAAGCCATCCTGTAGTAAAATAACTATTCCTTTCTGGAGAGTGGCTGGTTTCAGAAATTAACATCAATATGTATTTTCTTTTTTATGTCTAGAAAAATATGTAGTTTCGGAAAACATTAGTGAAAGATGTATTTAACGGGTCACTTTCTTAGTTGAAAACAGCAAAATTCATAGCAGTTTGTTACTATGGGAAAAGAAGAAAGCAGATTTGATGAATTTATACAATTCTCTACTGTAATTTTTAATTTGTTTTTCTTCTTGGTAATTAACTTTATATTTTTAAAAGGTACATGTATATTCTTATTTCTTGATTTATCTGGTTTAGATAACATATAGTGCAATACTATAGTACATTTTTATAGTAATAATAATGAAAATGTCATAGGTATTTAACACCCTCTGTGATCTTTCCTTCGTCTAATACTGTTATATCATTATATTTAATTTCAGAAATAGATGATTATATCGTGATGAACCTATAAACACTACAATGCAGAGCCAGTAAGTATTTTTTTTCATTGAAGGTTTGTTTTGAATTAACTATTTCCCCAGTTTCTTTCAACACTAGTATTACTGGTCATATACATACTTATCTCTATCCAGGTGCTTGTTACTATTAATGATCATATTTTAACACTGTGTCAAGTCTGCCATTTACGCAGATAGTTCCAGTCTATATGCTGAGATAAACATCTACTGTTCTTAGTACACTTTGCAATTTTGTTTGGTTACTTGGTTTTCATAGGCCGCATTCTAGCTCTAAGGATCGAATGATGACTGAATATTGATTACCAATCATGATAATTGCATTCTATTTGCCAATGGTTGTTTTCCGTTAACCCATGTTAAGCACTCTTGTCTAATATGGACAGGTGGGGATGGTGCTGGGAAGAATTCCCTAAAAAGCTGTGAAATAGCAGCTCACCCCTTTTTAGCTTTGGATAATGTCCTTTGAGGACAAGGTAAAATCTTAATGAGGTTTTTATGAATGAATTCATTTTAATGTATCACTTCTCTGAAAGTGTTTCCTGAGAAAATACCTACCGTCCTGCCCACTTTGCTTTCTTACTACACTGAAGGAAGGAAAAACCAAACAAATAAGCCAAGAAACATTCATGAAGGTCACAATCCAGGGCTTACGCTCACTAAAAGAGTGTGACCTAATTATAGGACTACAGAACATACTCTCTTCTTCCAGACCTCATTACCACATCAATAGGGTTCTGGTATAATAACAGGAGAATGCAATAGAAATGCATGTCTCATACCTTATTTAAAAAGAAATACCTAGGAGAAACTCAAAGACAGCAGGACAGCCAAATCCAGGACAAGAGTTGACAATTTAGTCTCTGACATCTGCAGTTAGAGCAGGAAATAAACACAAGCTAACTCCTAGCCAGATAAACATAAAATCTCACACTAAAGGCCTGTTTACCTCCACTCTGTTGACTATGTTTCCATCATATACAGCTTTTAACGGAAATCATAAGTCATACTAAAAGTTGACTTTTAATCAACACAGTATGAATACATAAAGCACACCAGAGCCAGGCTCAGATATAGCAGAAATCTGGACATTTAAAAAGCTGTAATTAGGGGCACCTGGGTGGCTCAGTGGGTTGGGCCTCTGCCTTCAGCTCGGGTCATGATCCCAGGGTCCTGGGATGGAGCCCCACATCTGGCTCTCTGCTCCGCAGGGAGTCTGCTTCTCCTTCTCTCTCTGCCTGCCTCTCTGCCTACTTGTGATCTCTGTCAAATAAATAGATAAAATCTTAAAAAAAAAAAAAAGCTGTAATTAACTTGCAGCACGCTGTAATGGGACAAGTGAACAAGATGCGAGAACAGATTAGTAATATAAGCAGAAATGGAAGCTCTAATAATCAAAAACAAAATGCTAGAAATTGCACTACTACATATTTACCCAAAGGATACAAAAATACAAATTTGAAGAGATATATGCACCCAAATGTTTATAGCAGCATTATCAACAATAGCCAAATTATGGAGAGAGCCCAGATGTCCATCAATTGATGAATGGATGAAGAAGATGTGGGGTGTGTGTGTGTGTATGTATGTATATATAAATATATGCACATGTATATGTATATAAAGTGGAATATTACTCAGCCATCAAAAATATGAAATCTTGACATTTCCAACAACGTGGATAGAGCTAGAACATATTATGCCAAGTGAAATAAGTCAGTCAGAGAAAAACAAATACTATACCATCTCACTCATATTTAAGAAACAAAACAAGTGAACATATGGGAAGAGGGAAAAGAAAAAGGAGAGAAGGAAACAAATCATTAGAGACTCTTAAAGACAGAGAACAAGCTGAGGGTTGATGGAGGGAGGCAGATATTAAGGAGGATACTTGTTGTGATGAGTGCTGGATATTGTAAGTGATGAATCACTGAATTCTTCTTCAGAAACCAATATTGCACTGTATGTTCACTAACTAACATTTAAATTAACACAAAAACAAAACTTCAAAATTCTGGAACTCAAAAAGGTAGGACAATGTTGAGCTAGTCTCATATACTTAGAATAAATTCCACATGGTCATGGTGTGTAATATACCTAAAATTTTGATGAGAATTTTTGCTTCTATGTTCATAAGGGCTATTGATCTATCATTTTCCTTTCTTTTAATATATTTGTCTTGGTATTAGGGTAACGCTGACTTCATAGAATGAGTTAGGCTATGAGTCAAGTTGTACTTACTGTCATTTCTAAAATGTATTTATCAGCGGCTGAAATCTCTAGAGTTGTTTTCATATTCCCTCTCTTTGAGTTTCAGACTCTATTTAAGAAAGAATACTTCAGTCCTTTTAGCTGTAAACCCTGTTATTATGTAGGACTCTAACTGATATAGTAACGTTTGGCAGAGGGTGCCGGAAGTGTTCTAGAATTCTATGATTAGGCTTCAGTATTTGAGGGAATCTGTGCCCCTGGGACATGGCCTCCAGGAGTGCTTCTCAGCGACTTCCTCTTCTGCTCCCTCCCTTTTATGTGATAAAGGGAAACTAGTAAAGGCTAGAATTAGATACTCCTCTACCACCAGGTGAGTTACGTTCTGCTAAAAATCCAAATTGGTTAGTCTTTGGTAAAATAATTTTGTTTGTAGAGCAAACCTTTGTTAAGGAAAACAACATGATACAGGCATATTTTAAAAATTCTTAGTTTTCCCTTTCCCTGTCAGAAACAAGAGGGGTTTTTCCCAAGTATTTACCCTGAGAACCTTATGGGGCTGTTGGAGAGAAAACTCACAAGGCTCAAGTCCCCAGGACTGGGCCCCCAGGAGTCTTTTATCTGTTAATCTCTATCTTCCTCAATTAGTCAATCACTCATTAATTACGCCTCTCAGTTCTTGGCTCCTGGCTCCTGGGGCAGCAGCTTTGTTTCCCAGGTACCTGTGATTGTCTGTATTTGCCTGTGTTCCCAGTTTTTAGTGTGGTGGTTTGACCTGGGACTTCAGTTATCTGACAGATCTAAGAAGAGTTGTTGATTTTTAGTTTTCTGTTAACCTTTTCTTTGTCCTAAGGTTGGAAGCAACAGCTTCCAAGCTCTTCACATGCCATACTGAAAACCAGACCTCTATTATGGCTTTTAGTTATGGTTGAATTTCTCATGTCTCCTTGTATTTCCACATGGGCGCAGTAGTCCCCTGGAGTTAGTAACCATGTGGGATAGTGAGTTCTATTCGGAAGAGATACCTGGACTCCACCATGCTTGATATCTAATGTGTTTAGATGGTGTTGAAGAGTGCCCCCTGAAAACTGAAAACTCGATATTAAGGGTTTAAAGTTGATGAGGCATATTTGATTCATAACATGCTGCTCAGGAATTAATTATTTCAATTTTAGTAATCCAGCCTTCTTGATAAAGAATATAGGGGAAAGAAGAAATGAGCTAATTCCTTAAATGGTCAGACTGTCCTTGTAAGATATTTAAACTGTCTTAATGTAATTTAGCCTAGTTTGCTACCTTTTTTTTTTTTTTTTCTGTTTTGAAATAATGACTTAGAGGGTCATTGTCCAAGATATTTAAGATATTTAAACTGTCTTAATGTAATTTAGCCTAGTTTGCTACCTTTTTTTTTTTTTTTTTTCTGTTTTGAAATAATGACTTAGAGGGTCATTGTCCAAGAAAAGGGCACACCTCCACCCATAATTGACATCCCTTAAAACCATATTCCTTCTTATGTAGGTTGGCTAACAATCTTCTGGTCTAGGTTTTCTCTTTGGAGTATTTATATTTGCATGTTGGATCTGTTACTTCTTGGTTTACTGACAGGTGGAGTAGAATTTGGAGGGAGAATTGGCAATGTTTGATAATTTGCTACTTTTCAAATCTTAGAAGTGTCATCATGAGATTCTCTCCCCACCTGGAGTTAGAAATATTTTCTAGGTCCCATCACATTTTATTTTTTATTTATTTATTTTTTAAAGATTTTATTTATTTATTTGACAGAGAGATCACAAGTAGACAGAGAGGCAGGCAGAGAGAGAGAGGGAAGCAGGCTCCCTGCTGAGCAGAGAGCCCGATGCTGGACTCCATCCCAGGACTTTGAGATTATGACCTGAGCCGAAGGCAGCGGCTTAACCCACTCAGCCACCCAGGCACCCCCGTCACATTTTATATTAAGATCTAAATCCTTATGTTTTCGAGCACATCTTCTGAGCATATCTTTTGAGCATATCAGGAATAAATTTCCTGAGAAACTGTGAATGAGTGAGGTATTTTCTAAATTATTACAGAACTGTTTTCTCACAGAATTTAAAAATCAGAGGAATACTTTTTGTGATGTTTTTGAGAAATGCTATTTTTAACTTCACTCATTTGTATGTGACCAAGTAAACTATAATTTCTACATGTTTAATTTTTTTCTACCTATACAGTTTTGTACCTTTATCTACAATGTTCTGGAATTTGATGAAAATATATTTCATGGGTCTTTTTGTATTTATTGTAGTTGACACTATGTAAACACTTTCAGTCTAGAGACTCGAGGTCTTTAATTTTAGGAACTTGTCTTGCCTTTATTTTCTTTCATATTTTTATATTTTTCTAAGCATCTGATATTTAGATCTTCCTCTTCAAAAAATACTCTAGGTTTTAATTTTTAATTTACTTTATGCCATTTTTGTTGCTTTGATTTATATTCATGAAGGCTTTTTATAACTTTTCCTTAAGTAATATCTGTTTTATTTATTTTTTAACTCCAAAGGTCTTTTGTTTTCCTTTTATTAATCTTGACCTTCTATAATGGTTGTAGTATGTATCATATCACAGTCTATTAACTAGACCTCTTTAAAACTTTCCTTCAAATCCTTTTTTTTTTTTTTCCTGGGAAATATATAAGATAGTGATTATTGGAACAAATGATAATCCCTTTTCCCCATCTGGTCTCAAAGTCACAGCTGATACTCATGAAGTTCTTTATCATCCATTCTAGGCTCCTCAGCTAGAACCTCTGCAGGAATAGGTGGCTTACTTGGTGGGTGACCCCAATCTTTATCCCTAAAAGCCCCATACACCATGTCAACTCAAGCCCTGATGCTGTACTGGTCAGTTTATTGTCAGTGTTAGAATGCAGAGTTAAAGACACACTAGGTGGGTCTCCAGGGTGTTCTACATTTTTCCTCACCCCATTGTGTCACAGCAAGCCTACCTTATCCCAATGATCAGAATTCATTCTCCCTCAAAGGTAGATTACTTCTTTTCTAACTTTTAGTATCTAGGTACAAGAAAATTGAAATTAATGGGCAGGCAATAATCTTAATTTGAAGATTGATGGGACTCTTGCTAGGGTACCTAACAGAAAAATTTCTCCTCTAGGAACCAGAATCTTTAAACCTATAGAGCCCAGAACTGCAGATTTTTGAAAGTATAAATTTGCTAAGTGGGTCACTGAGCATTGTTGTCAGTGCAAATCACAGGTTGAGTTTTTCCACAGATATCGACTCCATATTGGGCATTTACATGCATGAACTTGAATGGCATGTGATCTAGGCATTAGTGACTGTGAGAAACCTAAGGAAATAGGATTCAGCTGAGGGAGAATTAGGCCTTGATATAGTCATAATAAATGTTTTTGTTAGTGCCACTGGGATTTCAAAAGTTGTCTGAAATAAAGGGTGGACTGTAGTGGACTATGTCACATGCTGTCCAGAGTCACCCTGCGGAGCTCATGCTTTAGTTTCCCAGGTAATGGGGCTGTTAGCAGCCAGAAGTGTTCGCTGAATCCCTCTCCCCCTCATCTCAGCTAAAGAAAATCGTACCTCAAGAAAAGTCACCTCCCTCTTTGTGTGACAGCCCCCGTCTAAACACTGGTTAATAATTGTGTATGAAGAGCTGAGAGCCAGAATCACTGGAGCGTTAGCTCAGGCCTTTGTTGTAACTGAGCTGCTTTTTAGCTTTCCTCCATGTCAATTCTGCTTCCTTCTTATTCTTCATGTACTGATCCTGGGAGCACTCCCCAGTTGCTACCTGTCAATCTGCATGTCAGATTTAGTTTCCCAAGAAATGTCTTGCACCACTAAGATTTCCTTGGCACAAGTCTCCCCACTTTTTTTTTTTTTTTTTAAATTGAAGTATATTTGACACACAATATTGTATTAGTTTCAAGCATACAGCATAGTGACTTGACAAATCTATATGCTCTGCTATATTCATCACAAGTATAGCTACCAGCTGTCACCATATAATACCATAGACTATATTCCCTATACAGTACCTTTTATTCCTGGGACTTGTTCATTCCGTAACTGGAGGCCTGGATCTCCCACTCTCCTTCAGCCGTTTTGACTCTTCCCCTACCCTCTTCTCCCCTCTGGCAACCATCAGGTATGTTCTCTGGCCGCACTTCTCTATCATAAAGCAAGTGGATCTGAATGTGAAAGCAGCCTTTGGCAATGATGTTTTGTACCCCCTCCCCCCAGACCTTTGAATTTTTCTATGGGTGAAACTTCAAGGCCCCAGTAATTCTTTCTAGGTGGTTAAGTCCCGTTCTCATTCTGCACATTGGATTGGAAAATAAGATCAAAGCATACTTTCACTTCATTCTCTTATTTTTGACTTTACTTTTTATCCTGCCTTTTACTGTTGTTTCCAGATTCCATTGGATCTTCTGGGGGAGGGGGGGAAGTCTCCAGGAAGTAAATCTCTGATCTCTTAGCAGCTGTTCTGCTTTCTAGCATTTTCTGTTTGGAGATAGGTAAAGGTTATCACTTGTTCCTATAGTTAGCTTTTAAAACAATTTTACTTACATCTTGCTTTGTATATGATGCTTCCAAATTCTTAGTCTCTTTGTAGTTCAACAGAGCTAAGTGGTTCTCTTCTTTACCTGTTTCCTCTCTGAAGGCTGAAATCCTCTACTGTCTACTCAGGGAAAACTATAATATAAATTCTAAATAAAAACACATCCTTTAAATGCTATATATTCTAGGCTAAAATAATCCTAATCAGTTTTACTATCCAGCAAATAATCTGTGGAGTAATATATGTACATGGAAATAAATTGGAATGTAGGGTGTAGATTTAATAACGGTTTTGGAAATAGAGAGTAAGGACTGAGTAGGAACCAAGGGCAACCAAAAATGCTTTATGGACAAGTGTTGTAGTTATTATTTTACCAAACATCAAAGCAAGGATAGCACACAATAATTAAATTAAATTCTAAATTTAATTCTAGTTTGATGCCTTGGAGACTTTGCTGTTATGTCATCTATCTTTATGGTTTAAAAAAATTCATAATCTGTACTCTTTTTAGATATTTGAGATTCATTTTAGGACTGTGATTCTGGGAAACTTATGTATAATTTCTGCAAATAGTAACTACAAGAATGTGTGTGTATACTTTTAAGTGTTTAATGAAGTTGGGCAACTTTTAAGTGTTTAATGAAGTTGTTTATATCCAGCCATAGAAGCTTAATTCCAGTTTTACAGATAAATTTTCTTACATGAAGTTTAAAGATCACACTAAAGATAGTACTTTTTCGATAGTGTGATCTTGAGTTTTGCTTAGAAGATATGTTTATATGTGTATGAAAGACTATTTCACAATTACATTTATAATAATCCAAAAGTTTCAATTTGATACTAACAATATTTCATCAGAGATCTCTGATATCTTGAAAACATTTACTTCTAAAGCACCTATGTGTCTTATCAATTCAGATGGTGTCTTTCTATGTGTAATCCTTCCCCACAAGTTTATTTCTTAAAAGCATTCTGTGGGGAGATGGAGGTGGGTTTTGACCATTTTAAATGACATTTGAATGTGAGAATATGGCAAATAGTCATAAAATCTAATTTCTATTAGACATCCTCAGTGACTTACAGTGTAGAGCTATGATACCATTTAAGAGGCAGAAAAAAGACTGAGCCAGTTGATTATTTTCAGATTTAATGTTGACTAGTCATTTTGAAAACTACTTCAATTATCAAGAACATTTTTTAAAAGTAAGCTTTTTTTCTTAGAAACTGATATATTAGTTTTGAATACATAAATGTGGAGGATATATTGGTCATGCTTTCCGTAGATATAAACTATTTTACCTTTTCTGTTATTTGAATCCCTTTATCATAAATTCTGCTTACCTAAGATTTGAAGAGACTAAAAAGAATATAAACTATCACATTTCTCTAAAATCTTTGAACTTTTAAGGCTGAGGAATATGCTTTTTCATTGAAGTAAAATTTCAAATATGAATGTTCCAAAGATTCAAAATTACAAAGTGAGAAAACTATACTAAAGATATTTCTTTAAGGTTTTTCATTCTTTAGTCATACCTGAATATCTTAAACCTTGAGAAAGTTTCTCCCCCTCACATTCATTTCAAAGTATTATCTTCTAACGATTTATCTGAAATTCTCATCACTTGAAGTCAAATGATTTTAGTCTACATTTTACAGTGTTATGTGTTGCTTTTCAAAAGTAAGGTTTTGTTTCTAAACTAAACCTACTCTCAGCTTGATCCTTCTTCAGTAGTGAGTATTGCATTCTGACTCTTCATTCTGTCTTTAAGGAAAATCAGGTGCATAATTTATATCCTAGGAAATAACTAACGATGCCAAAAGTTCTTTGAAAACCTAGAAACTGTTGTTAGTTTGTTATGCTTTATAATTTGTATAATATCAAAATTAATTTCCAAATGCCTATTCTTTAACATACTTTATTCATTTATTTAACAGTAGAGTGGCAAACAAAGTCAATAATTAGATTCATCATGTATATTTTTAAAAAGATAACTCTCTTCTTGCCCAATATAAAATATCTGTGTGTATATGTTCAAATATTTAACTTGGTAATTATTCAGGAAGTACAAAAAGCCACATACATGACAAGATATCCCACACTTAAATAATACCACATTTTTGGCAAAACAGTGAGTACCATATCCTACCCATTCTATTAACATTCTGGAGTAAAGAATCTGCGTAGCAATTTATTTGCCCAACTAAATTAGAGTACTTGAAAAAAAAGCTTAAGAATTATTGAAAAAACAGATAGGTGTTTTAAGTGATAGGAAAATTAATTATAGCTTCATCAGCTCCAGTACTATTAAGAGGACAGTAGGTTTTTATTTCAGATGTTGTAGTCTGAAACTGAGTTGGGATATTTTCTCTTTATTTATTTCTATCCTTTGAGGACAGGACATGAAGAACCAGAATCTGCTTCCATATTAAAAATCATTAACTTGAAGTCTATGAATTTAGAAAGAAAAAGTGGGGATGAATAGGAGAAAGACAATGAGATTGGGAGATAGTTGGAAAGAAGAGAATAAGAATAGAGACTCTCCACAAATGGGAATGTGGTTGATAGAGAAATAATTATTGGAATTTTGTTGGGAATAGCCTGGAATCTGTAGATCACTTGAGATAGTATGGACATTTTAAAAATACTAAGCCTTCCAATCTTTGAACATGAAATGTCTTTCCATTTGTTTGTCTTTAATTTCTTTTATCAATGTTTTCAGTATACAAACATTAACCTCTGTTGTTAGGTTTATTACTTAGTATTTTAATGTTATTGATGCTATTGTAAGTAGGATTTTTAAAAAAAATTCTTTTTTCAGATAGTATATTGTTCAGGCATAGAAATATAACTGAGTTCTGTTTATGGATTTTTTATATCTTGCAACTGTACTGAATTTATTAGTTATAAAAGTTTTTTTTTTTTTCTTTTAGAGTCTTTAGGGTCTTCAGTATGTAAGATCACGTCATTTGCAAATAGACACTGTTTCACTTCTTTCTCTCTGATTTGGATGCCTTTTTTTTTTTCCTGCCTAATTGCTATAGCTAGGATTTCTATTACTTTGTTGATCAGAAGGGACAGTAGTGGGCATCCTTGCCATATTTCTTTTTTTTTTTTTAATTTTTTCTTTATTTATCTGACAGAGATCACAAGTAGGCAGAGAGGCAGGCAGAGAGAGAGGAGGAAGCAGGCTTCCTGCAGCGCAGAGAGCCCGATGTGGGGCTCGATCCCAGGATCCCGGGATCATGACCCGAGCCGAAGGCAGAGGCTTAACCCACTGAGCCATCCAGGTGCCCCTCCTTGCCATATTTCTGATACTAAAGGTTAAAGCTTTCAACTTTCACTGCTGAGTATGGGTTGTGGGCTTATTATATATGGCCTTTATTATGTTGACATCCCTTCTGTACCTAATTTCTTGAGCATCTTTATTATGCATAAGTTAAACTGTTCTTGCATTCTAGTCTCACTATGTCATGGTGTATGTTCCTTTTAATGTGCTTTTGAGTGTGGTGGTCCACAATTCTGTTGAGAATTTTTGCATCTTTGTTCGTCAAAGATGTCCTTATCTGGCTTTGATATCAGGGTAATGCCGGCTGACCTTGTAAAATGAAAAGGGAACACCTTTCAGTTTTTTGGAACAGTTTGAGAAGGATAACAAAACAACAAAACAAAACAATTTGATTTTAAAAATGCAGAAGACCGGGGTGTCTGGGTGGCTTGGTCTGTTAAGCATCTGCCTTCAGCACAGATCATGATCCCAGGGTCCTGGGATTAAGCCTCCATGTCAGGTTCCCTGTTCAGTGGGGAGTATGCTTCTTCCTTTTGCTTTGCCCTTCTTCCCATGTGGGCTCTCTCCCCATTGCTCTTTTTCTCTCAAATTTAAAAAAAAAATCTTTTAAAAAATGCAAAAGACATGGGTCGCCTGGGTGGCTTGGTGGGTTAAGCCTCTGCCTTCAGCTCGGGTCGTGATCTCGGGGTCCTGGGATTGAGCCCCACATTGGGCTCTCTGCGCAGTGAGGAGCCTGCTTCCCCCTTTCTCTCTCTCTGCCTGCCTCTGTGCCTACTTGTGATCTCTGTCAAGTGAATAAATAAAATCTTGAAAAAAAATGCAAAAGACTTGAGTAAACATTTAATCAAGGCAGATATAAGAAAAAGTGCTAATCATCAGGTAAATATGAATGAAAATGAAAGTGAGCTACCACCTAACACCAATTAAAATAGCAATTAAAAATTTTATAACAAATCCTGCTGAGGATATGATGAAATTTAAACCCTTGTTAGTGGGAATGTAAAATGATGCAGCCGAGATGGAGAATAGTATCAGGCTTCCAAAAAATAAAACACTGAACTACCGCATATTCTAGCAATCCCACTGCTGGGTGTATATCCCAAAGAATTTAAATCTTAATTTTGAAGGGATATCTGCACTCCCATGTTTATTGCAGCATTATTTAAAGTATCCAAGAAAAGAAAACAACCCAAATGCCTACCCACAGGTGTATGGATAAAGAAAACATGGTATGTACATACAGTGAAACATTACTTAGCCTTTGCCAAGAAAAATCCCATCATTTGGGCCATCATGGATGGACCTGGAAGACATTATACTAAGTGAAATAAGTCATAGATGTGAAATAAGTCACAGGAGGACATATACTACATGATTTTACTTCTTTAGAGTACATAAAAGAATCAAACACTTTTCTAGAACCAGAGAACTGAATGGTGGTTGCCAGGAGCTGAGAGGAAGGAATTATAGGATGTTATTTCTCAAGGGGTATAAAGTTGCAGTTCTAAAGATGAGTAAGTCTGGAGATCTCCTATACAACATAGAATCTGTACATGAAAAATACAATATTGTATACCTAGACATTTGCTAAGAATGTAAATCTCATTTAGAGCATTCTTAATGCATGCCATACACACACCCGTGCACACGCATACACACACCCACACACCTGGAGGGAACATAAATATTTTGACGGTGATGGATATCTTTGTTACCTTGTTTGTGGTGATGGTATGATGTGTGTATTTAATGTCCGAACTGATCAAAATATATACATTAAATGTTTGCAACTTTTTGCATATTAAGTATACCTTGAAGTTTAAAACAAAGATTTTATCAGTAAAGAATTCATTTATATTATTTTCTGGACTTTCTATGTATGATGATTATCTAAAAATAAGATGCCATGTCTAGTAATGAGGGGTCCTTTACCAATATTATAAAGATTCAGAATATAGCTAAGAAGTTATAAATTGAACACATAAATATTTAGCCCTTTCTCCAATTTGTGCACTACAGTGATACATTTATCAATTTCCTAATGGAATTTTAGAAGTTCTCCCAAAATCCAAAAATCTTAATGACTTTAAAATGCCATATCTAAACTTCCCTGTGTGTTAAATATTTTGCAAGTTGTTCTGAAGTCTAAGTGGTTCAGCTAATGGCTGAGAGTTAGACATAGGGTTTCTACTGCTTTGTCATTTGTGAGTTGTGCTGGCCTGACATTCATTCTCTACAGCTAAATCGTGGTTCCAGTGGCTTCTGCAATCTTTATCCATGCTCCAATAGAGCAGGCATGTAAATCAAGTCTTTCTGTCTGTTTCCATTTTACATTGTGCTTTTAATTCTTTGTGATAGATTTTGTCTTTCAAGTCATGCCAGACCTACTAGGATTGATGTGCTTTTCATCTGTCACTCTCTTCACACTGTTTGATTAAATTGGTTCTGTTGCTTTCAGGGAGACAGGCTAAAAAGCCTAAGTGGCTATTTCTAACTCAGTCGTGTAATTCAACTTTTTTACTATCCAATTCTAGTCATTAGCTTGGGCTGGGATACAAAGGAATTACTATAATCTGTAAATTTGTCCTCCCAACACCCTTTGCAGAGAAGAATTTTAAACAAAACATCATAATTTAGAGGTGCCTGGGTGGCTTAGTGGGTTAAGTGTCGGCCTTTGGCTCAGGTTATAATCCCAGGGTTCTGCATCAGGCTCACTGCTCAGCGGGAAGCCTGCTTCTCCCTCTCCCACTCCCCCTGCTTGTGTTCTCTCTCTTGCTCTCTTTCGCTCTCAAATAAATAAATAAATAAATAAAATCTTTTAAAAAATAATAATTTATACTTGCAGTAGTTTTATACAGATTATGAAAAATACATTTTTGAGATTAGATTTTGAATTCAATTATTTAAACTTCTGAATAATGCCAGATAATATATTAAAAAACGAGATAAATACAAACATGCTTCAACAAGAAGTTAAAGTCATTCTATCATGATTCTTATTCCCCTCATATGTAACTTAAAAGTATATTGACTTGGTATAAAAATCATGATGTTA